>NC_139253.1:22072005-22655725 GCF_977018435.1 Lepisma saccharinum
GGAAGAGATGGATGTAGGATGTGGAAGGACTCCTCAGACAATGCAAGTTGGAAGATGGTGGGAGAAAGCAAAAAATTGAGGAGAATGGGTGGCCATCGTGAGGGAGGCCAAAGCCCACCCAGGGTTGTAGCACCGAGGAAAAAATAAAGGAATGGCATACATGCATACATAGGAAGAGTGCAATGCATCTTGTTAAGATGCTATCATTACAAAAAACAAATTAAATATTTCCCTGGTACTGGCAATAATTGACCGCCCTCCTCTTTCTGACGCTTTCGCTGGTCTGTAAACAGATTAAATCAAGAAGTTATTTCAAAACTAGTATAATCAAACAATCAAATTACATGAGGATCCCATTTATGTCGATTGTTGGATTCGATTTTATCTGTTATTTTACCAATGCTTGGTCTTTGATAACTTTCAAAAGTGCAAGGACGACCAACATATTTATTGTTTTAGAAGCGCACGAGGCCATTCTTGTGTGGATGAGTTTTTGTTAAAGGAACAGCCGTTTCCTCAGCTAATGAGTTTGTCTTAAAAAATGAAATCAAGGAACGAATAGCCCGTGGGATGGATGATTCTTTGAAATTATAGAAAACACATTATTCAATTTGGCAGGGAAAAAGGAATCATTACGTCACAGGAAGTATAACATAACCTGAGGAAGGAGGAAATTAACTTTTAATTATCTCCGAGATGCTTTTGCCCTGAAGATATTCTTTTCCTTTCTGTAAAAGAAGAGGAAAAAATGCACCATGGGAGTTGCCAGGTGAGAGTTTTAAGAAGTATGTAATTTTAGGTTTGGAAGAATGGGTGTTTTACCAGAGACAACCCTCTTGCATAGACACGGCGTTATAAGTTGTAACTCATTTTGAGTGGAGTAGCGTTAATTTTTGTCCCACCACCTCGGTTAAAATTTCAAATGCTGTTGATGAAAGAATCGAGAATAGATAGGATATCTTATATAAGCGGGAACAGCTGCAAAGGGGATTGATTCCAGGCTGATCAGCCGTCCCAGCTTGTCCGGAGTTTTAACAGTGTAAGACCTGTGTACCACCTCACAAAATTTCACCGGAAAGCTTGAGGACACACGCATATACGTATATATTCATTCAAATTTATCTCTCACAATATACATGGTGATTCTTAAATGATGGTCATTTTCTATCTTAAACATCACGAATCACTTCATGCTTTCAAACACTGCAAAACTTTTTATTTCAAAGAAATACTTAAATATATTCAAGTATTTGCCTCTGTTGGTTGAAAGAGCAACATGTCAATATATTTATTGTAAATTGTTTATGAAATGCTAAAATCTACACCCAAACATAAAAATCCTTGCGCAAGAAGACGCAAATCATATATATATATATATATATATATATATATATATATATATATATATATATATATATATATATATATATAACATTTAAAAGAAATAATTTAATTTAATTATTTATTCCATAAAAAAATTACGTTTGTTATAGATCAAGAAAGTAAATAATACACGTGATGCAATGAAACAGTAACAGTAACAATTTGTGAAAGAATATGTAAAATGATATTCGTATGAAGAAATGAATGATTCGTTATTTTATTATTTTAATATTTTGTTATTATTAGTGTCTATATTAATAAGAACAACATCAACAACGACCAGAATAATACTATAACTCGGTGGAGGCACATGGTGGTTCGGATCCCACTTTAAACTGTAGGTCCAGTCCAGATTAGCCTTACTGTGCATACAGTGGACTCAAAACACCAAATCAATCAATCAAATCAATCAATATACATTACATGAATCCAACAGTTGATGACTTCACTCCAAAGTAAAAAAGAAAAATAATAATAACTCGCATAATGATCATGATGGTACTTTGCTTAGAGCTGGCAACATTGGAAGTCTCTGCTTCATCATCAAGGAAGCCAAAAGGTGTAGCGAAGCAAATGGTTGTCCTGGAAGTTGGAATGAAATGGCCTGCAACGAGATACGAGTGGAGGCAGGAATATATGGATGCCATTTGCTCTAAGAATACCAATTGATTCAAAAAGACGAAACCAAATTTGTCGATTTCCGGTCGTTTCCAGGGAAACGAGGAAGTATTGGCGAGGTATCTCTTTCTGCAATTTAAAAGAAAAGAAAACCGATGGAAGTTGCGCAATGAAAAGAAAACAACGACGAGTGAACACGGAATATTTTGTGTACAGTTTTGCACACTAACAAGCCCAATGTTAAAATAAAAAGTTTATTTGTGTAGGCTGTTGTAGAAGTTTCTTCGTGGGTATCAAGGTTGACATTGATTGTTTATTCGGATATGTTCCAGGCTTTTTGTACTGATGGGGTGTGCATTATAATGAATAATAACTAGTGGATTGTTTACAATTTTATTTCAAGAGTTCTTTAGAAGCCATAATGTAAAGGCTCTAATACATCCAATATACGGGTACATAATTATTCAGAATGATGTCGACAACTAGTATAAACGTTGAAGATGTTTGTAATTACTTAAATGAAAAGAGGTATCAAACGAAAGCTTAGATATCATAGAATTTACTTATAATGACAATTACAAGTACTCTCGACAATGGTAAAATCCAACCCATGCAATCTCCTGCATTTCCCGATGAACTTGCGTGATGGCTTTAGTTTTGCGATCCCCTAATTCCTGTAATGTAGCAGGGAGGGGTGGGACAATACTAAGGCAGAAATCTATCGACCTAAAATAGGGTGATCTTTCCGAGTAGCAATAGTTGCAAAGAAGCTTTAGTTAATTACTTTTCCAGGGTTATTTTTTAATAACCCCGTGTGTATTGTTATGTTTTGAATATCAGCATTTCTAAAGTAGAACTCGAATGCATTACTATTAGGAAGTACCAAAAATAAATATATATATATATATTTGGTGACGATAGGATTTTGCAGGTCTTGAGATTTATACTTCCCAGTACAGGGTGATTACAAATGATTCATCGGGTTTTGACATCTTATAGCTTCAAATATATAATGCCCACACGTTTGTACTAATAACCAATGAAAAGAGCATATTTTAAAGATTTGTTTATGTCATTGCAGGTTTCACTGTGATGCACCAGGAGGCAGGGTGATAACAGTTTGCAAAATGGCGACTAATCAACAGAAAGCATTTTGTGTGTTGCAATATGAGAAGACTGAATCCGTCACTATCGTGCAGCGTGCGTTCCGAAGACAGTACAGCATACAGCCACCAACCCACCAAAGCATTCTGCGGTGGTATCGACAGTTCAAGGACACAGGTTGCTTCTGTAAAGGAAAAAGCTCCGGACGACCAGGTGTTGCAGTTGATACAGTGGAGAGTGTCCGAGAGGCGTTCCTTCGCAGCCCAAAGAAATCTACACGTCGTGCAAGTCGCGAACTGGGCATTCCTCAGCCAACTTTGTGGAAGATTCTGCGCAAGCGATTACATCAGAAACCATATCGCATACAGCTGCTGCAACGTTTACGGCCAAGCGACCGCACCACCAGACGCAACTTTTGTGAACTTTTCCAGGAAGCAAAGGAAGATGACAAATTTACCCCCCGACTCGTGTTCAGTGATGAGGCGACGTTCCACGTAAACGGTCACGTGAATCGCCACAACGTCCGCATATGGGGCACGGCAAATCCCCATGTTACAGTGGAGATTGAAAGAGATTCTCCAAAGGTGAATGTCTTCTGTGCTGTTTCACGTAGCAAAAGTGTACGGGCCCTACATTTTTCCTGGGAAAACTGTGACGGGCACAATGTACCTACACATGTTGCAAGACTGGTTGTTTCCTCAACTGATATCTGAGCTCCGCCTCATTGGCATAGAGAAGTGTGTCGCCATCTCAACGAGGATCTTCCAAACCGGTGGATTGGGCGCTGCGCTCAGGATGATTTGGCACTCTTCAGGTGCCCTCCAAGGTCTCCTGACCTTACAGTTTGTGATTTTTTTCCCTTTGGGGATACGTGAAAGACAATGTTTACGTACCAGCTTTGCCGACAACATTGCCTGAACTCCAGGATCGCATCACTGCTGCGCTGGTGAACATTGTCTGGGACATGCTCGAACGTGTATGGGTCGAACTTGACAACCGCATAGATGTTTGTCGTGTAACACGAGGAGAGCACATAGAACATTTGTAATGATGTGTAAGAAACTTGAAAATGTGCTTTTTTATACAATGTATCATTCACTATTTTTTATGTAATACTACTTTGTTCAATACATTCATCCAAAACCAGATGAATCATTTGTAATCACCCTGTATAAACATACATCACTATTATTGACAATAATCAAATCTGTACATTCTATATACATGGCAGATTTATTTTCAAAACAAATTATAAATTTCCCAACAAATAGGAAAATGTTTGCAGGAACCTTTTCCCGAATCAGTTTAAATAGGGTCCAAGTTCCGTATTGAAATGAAACGATACGCAAATTGGACCGAATTTAAATTGTGAGAGAACAAAGTTTCCGGTCCTGTTGCGGGAACCAGTAAAACCCATTAGAATTTATGGGTTCCTGGACCTCTAACAACCCTGCATAGTTGTAGCTAATTGTCACATACGTCCATACAAGGCAGCAGAAGAAATAATTGGGTACAAAGATAGGAAGAATACTAAGAAAACACTGGTCAGAGCAAATATACTGGAGAAGATGGAGGATAGAAGAAAATGTAAGAAGGCGCCAAGTGATGCAGAAACATGACATTGAGAAACAGGAAGATGAAGTAAGACAGGAATTTGTAGAAAACTTCAGGGAGAAAATAACTAAACTAAAAGACAGAGCTAGAGTAGTGCTTTAGGATGGGATAAAAAGCTCTCTACAGAAAACAGCAATAGAAATAATACGATGCAAAGAAGGGAAGAATACTAAGAAACCACGGCTCACAGCTGGAGATGATGCAGGGAATTGTGGAACTACGTAGATTGATTGATTTGTTGTTTTAATTCCACTTTATGCACAGGATGGCTAATCGAGACTGGACCTACAGTTTAAAGTGGGATCCGAACCACTGTACCATGTGCCTCCTCCGGGTATCGAACCCGGGACCCCTTGATCACAAGGCGACGACGATTGTGGAACTAGAAGGGGGATGGTATGATTTGATGTATCGTACAACAAACTGCATGGACTCATCAAAATAGAAGTGGAAAACAATGTAGACGATAGAAGATGGCAAAAATCACAGACAAACCAGGAATAGTGGATTTATGAGAAAGTATGTAAAAGGGCTTTACGATAAAGGTAATTGTCCGGACACCCTATCTGTAAAAAATGAAGGAGATGAATCTGATTATGATAAAGGGCTTCACATTGTGAAGGAAGGATTCGAGAAAGAACCGAGGAACATGGAAAGAATGAAAAACCAACAGAAATGGACGAAATCCCTGTCGAACTAATCAAATGCCTGGGCGAGGGAAACAAGGAGATCCTACCCGTATGCAATCAAATCTATGAGAAAGGCGATTGGCCAGAGAACTACGAGAAAATTGCTCTAGTTTCTCTTCCAGAAGAAAAGTAACGCCGGGAAATAGGACAATCAACCTGATATCGCACTTATCGAAAATTCTTCTGCAACCAGTAACTACATAGAACCTTATGCGCTAAGGCTGAGAGTTAGAAGATGAAGAACAGTTATGGTTTCAGGAAGGAAAAGGTTCAAGAGATACAATTGGATTACTGCGGACAATTGGGAAATATACCAAGAGAAATGAAGTTTTCATTGTATTTGTGGATCTGGAGAAAGCATTTGATAGAGTAAATTGGATGAAACTTGCAGAGATACTGAAAAGGATTGGCATAGACTGGAAAGAGAGGAGAGACTTAATCAATCTGTACATGAATCAACGAGTTAAAGTGAGAGTAGGAGAATAAATGACAGTGGGAAGTGAGATTGAGAGAAGAGTACGATAAGGATGGTCCCTATCACCTACATTATTCAGCATCTACTTAGAAGAATTGAGCGAGGGCTGCTAGAAGAGGGGCATATCCCACTCCACAGCCGAAAGGAAGATAATGGTGATATCCGACAAGCAACACCATCTCTGATCGTGAGAGAGAACTAGCAGTGAGAGTAATATGCCGCGAATCGTGACTTACATAGATCCTCCTTAATAGTAATATCAAGTCTTTTGAGATTTCTTTTGTTATTGAAGACATTAGCTCTCGTACGATAATTTGTAAATTTGACAATATGGAACGAGTTTTACCATATAGTTTGATGCCTATTCTATGACTTCTGATGATTTCATATGGATTCACTATTACACCTAGTCGTTCCTCGAACAGTTTGTAGGCTGCTCTATCAGTACCCCCTGTTACTCTTTTTCACTTGTACCAAAAATACGAAGGTTATCTCTCCTTCGATACTCTTCTAATTCAACGTTCTTATCCTGTAATTGTTCAATCTTTACTTTTCAGTTCCTTCCGTAGGTCATTCACTCCATCTGTAATAGATTCCACTGCTTCTTTGAGTCTGTTTACCACTATCTTAGTCACTGACTCTATGATAGAATCGACGATCAATGATAGAAAAAAACCCTCTGGAGTTTTTACTACTGCTATTGTATCGTTGTTGTTGTTGTTTCTGGGGAACTGGTCACGTGAGTTGTCTTGCCAAAGCCAGAGAGCGAGTGTACGCCATACTATCGAATGAGAAAGAACTGAACTTACGTTTCAATTTCATATGCACAGAGAATTTCACCGCAAAAATTATAGTGAAACTATACTATATATACATAACGATTGTATATACTTCATACACTGCACTTTATGGAATTAAAACTTAGAGCACGGCTTCTGTCGACCCTCTGGCAGCCAACTTGCATATCTGTTAAGTTACTATACTGAAACGCATAACTACCCTATTTTAATGAACATACGTGCAGTGGCGGCGATTGGTCCCAAAACCGGCGGGGGGGGGGGGGGGGCAAGGACAGTATATTTCCCTTTGTAGATAAGATTTAGCATAGTGCAGGGGCAAAAGTTGCGAAAACTGGGAGGACAACTGCCCCCTCGCCCCCCAAATCGCCGCCACTGCATACGTGTATTGTGAGACCTCTAACCAGTGGCAAACACCCCATCTAAAGAGAGTAATTGGCCTCCTCGATGGCGCAGTGGTAGCGTCGTCGCCTTGTAATCAAGGGGTCCCGGGTTCGATACCGTGAAGGCACATAGTAGTTGTTCGGATCCCACTTTAAACTGTAGGGCCAGTCCCGATTAGCCTTTCTGTGCATAAAGTGGAGTTAAAACATCAATTCAATAAAGAGAGGTATCGGACTGTGTGAGCTACAAAACAACCACCCTTTCATATTTCAATTAGATGTTTGCATGTATGGAAGCATACATGTAGGAGGCCTCCCCGATGGTGTCATGGCAATGTCGCAACTTGCAATGAAGGGGTCCCGGGTTCGATACCCGGTGGAGGCACATCGTCACTAGGAACCCACTTTAAACTGTCCTGATTGGTCTCTGTGCACAGAGGCGTCAAACTGACATACATATTGGAGAGATTGACGACAATAATTGTTTAAGTATAATGTATATATTTCTTGATGAATTTGAGGGATGGTAGAAAGTGCCTTGTCCCCCCCTTCAAAGTTGGCGCCTGTGCATAAAGTAGCCTTAAAAGAGAACTAAAGAATAAATGTATGAATCATTATTTTTCTTTTCGTACTGTTCACTACTGCCTCTCACATAAAGTCTTATTTTTGGAATTTTGACAACTCGTGAAACTATTTATTCTTTGAATTAAGTGGTAGATTTTGAAAACACTAAATTCTGACCTGATTTCTGCATTGTATACTTCATTGTTCGATCTAAAGCAATCTTTTGAAGAACATTACTTCATACTTCTGCGTGCATATTTCAGTAATATACTCACTTTACTTTATACTCGTATTTACTTCGGTGTTTCCTGCAACTGCCGCCAGAGGTCAGTGAAGTCATGACTCGCCTCTTCCTTGCAGCAGACACAAACGGAACGGAAGCCAAGGAAGCAGCAACGTCAGACATGTTTCCCACAACAGTCGGATGTCCTTGCGAAGCTACAGTGAGTGTAAGAAGTGTTTGGACACTGCAGTAATTACGTTAATAATGGATTCTCCTGGCGTTCTGGATGAAGATAGGTGAGCGGGATAAAATTGTAATGGTTCTACCTCAAATTCTTTCTTTCTTGGAACAATAACGAAATAAAAATATCAAAACATAAAAAATCCATGAACAATTATAACAAAAATGCCACAAATTATAGGCACAGAAAGTCTTTGGACACTTAGTAAAAAACATTAAAAAGGACCTGTGTGAAACACGATCAATAAATCTGGACTGCCACACACATACCACTGACCCCTTCAACCTCTGGGCTCGCAGCTGTCAGTTCGCAAGTCTTAGTACCGGCAGTAGCTCTGCCTCGTTGAACACGATAGTGCAACATGGGTCCCGGAAGGAGATAGTTCACCGTTTCTAAACGTCGGCAAGTTATCCGGCTTCACAATCAGTGCAAATTATTAAGGGAAATATAACGCTTGTCCGGAATTCCTAACTCAACAGTGCACGTGATCATAGATCGTTTTGGCGAAAGAAAAACAGTAGAAAATATGCCGAGGAGTGGACGACCAAGAATGCTTTCTGTGCAAGACGAACGGTTTATTTTGCGAACTACCAAAAAATACCCCAAAACTACTGCTCCGACTTTGGCTGCAAGCCTTCAAGAACGAGGTAAGCAAGTTTCCTCCAGCACAGTTCGTAACGTATGCCGACGAAATGCCTACCATGGACGCGTGGCAAGGAAGAAATTTTGGGTTAGTGCAATAAACAGAAAGAAGCGCCTCGAATTTGTCCTATATCACCGCAATTACGATGCAGACTTCTGGAACAAGTTAATTTTTTCGGAAGAAAGCAAATTCAACTTATTTGGGTCGGATGGTAGGCATATGGTATGGCGGTAAAGAAATACAGAGTTGGAGCCGCAAAACATAATCCCAACTGTCAAACACGGTGGCGGTTCACTCTTAGTATGGGGTTGTATGAGTGCTGCAGGGGTCGGCAAGTTGCATTTCATAGAGGGGACGATGGATCAGTACATATACATTGATATATTGAAGAATAATTTGAACGCTAGTGCGGCTCAAATGAACTTGGGTAATGAATACTTGTTTCAACAGGACAACGATCCTAAGCATGCCGCCCTTAATACAAAATTGTGGCTGTTATATAACACCCCAAAACAACTTCACCCCCCTCAATCCTCAGATCTGAACCCCATAGAAAATTTATGGAGTGTATTAGAGGAACAGATAAGAAAAAGAAACATATCCAGCAAATCCGACCTAAAATTAGTATTGCAGGAAGAATGGAACGCCATTTCACCTCAGATTACTGCAGATCTGGTAAAATCTGTACCAGACAGGCTCCGGGCAGTGATTCGTGCCAAAGGAAATCCAACAAAATATTAAATGCTTTTGTTTTTGCAGAAAATATGGACAAAAATGGCAAGTGTCCAAAGACTTTTTGTGTTCAAAATATGTGATATTTTCGTTACTATTGTTTATAGATGGTTTATTTTTTATATTTTGTATTTACCTGTTGTATCAGATAAACAAGTATATAAGGTACCTACCTTGCCTACCTGCACCCACAACCCTGAGCGGATCCCTTGTTTACGTACCATCAGTGGTGTCCAAACACTTTTTACACTCACTGTACTTTACCGTGCACCAAACAAAAAAGGTAAAGCTTCAATAGGTATCAAATTGCTAAACCTATTGCAAAAGCTAGGTAACGTACCGAATGCTGATGGTTTAAGCTTCCAAGCGATGAAGTTTGGTTTTCAATATTTATGTACGATATTTATTGCCCAAGGTGGAGAATTAAAAGTAACCTTTTGATTGTGCAAGAACGTTGATTATGTCGACTATCAAAAGAGGAGCAATAACCACGAGTGCATTGGTTACTACAGATTTCCTCTTGTCAGACTAATTCCGATAGTGAACTTGGTGTTACTTAATACGATCGTAATAATCTTATAACACTCTGTGAAATTGATGATAAAGGAAATGGCCAGCGAATCGTCTACTGGAGATAGATGTGCATTTTTGTTCGGTATTGACGGTTCCTTTTGACCTTGCCACTTGTATTATTTCTCTTCACTCATTTTCGCTCAATCGAAGAGAGAGAGAGAGTGATAAAAAAAAGTATGAAATAAATGGCACGTTTGGCGTGGTAAAGAATCGAGATTCGATATATTTAAAGTATACGAATAGACAGTAATTAGTCAGTGTGTAATGATTAATGTATTTTATTGGAAGCTCTCTACATCCACATCACCCCCATAGGCCTTCATGGCATATGTGCACATGCATAGGGGCCCTTTACCTTATCATTTTAATCCCTTATTATTACCTACTAAGTTTGATCGCAATAATTTCTGATTTCATAGGCTGTAAATAACTTCGCTCAGGTAGGTGGAGAAGAGAAGCCCTGCAATGTTTACGATTGTTTGCATTTCCATGTGCGCTACGAAATATTGTTAGTAATGTCCTTTTTGCAAAATCAATGCCTTACAAAAATACCTTTACGTACGTAGAAAATGATTTTAATTCCTTAATTGTCGCATAGGTACTTTATACGTGCGCATAAGATTGGTTTACATTGCATTTTCTTGAAAGTGAGACCTTTTTAATTGTGCTGATGAGCTTGTATTATGTCCAGAACATCGTTGCCATTGTTTTCGTGTGTGCTTACATTGATCCTTCGAATTGCCTGTGGCGATTAGTTTTTTCTGACGTGTAATTTCTTTGATTGCACATACATATTGACATGAATTAATTGTTACAAGTTATTAAATAAGGACATTTTTCCGGTAATTTACAACCTGATTGTGTTTATTTTTTATTATTATTATTATTACACTTATTTCATACGTTGATACGTAATTGGTCATATTGATACGTGCACTGCATTCTCTTGGTCACGCTTCAAAATAAATGTTAGTTAATTGTTTGAGTACTACCTTGGATACTATTTGTAGAAGCTGAAATGCTAATTTGAATACGAATTGATGGTATTGTTTAACATTTATGTGAATGTATCTTCGTACTGTATTGGAATGGTTTCGACATTTTACTGGAAGTGACTATCACAAAAAATTGAAAATATGTACTCCTAGTTGCTCTTGGCACAGCAATAAATTAGATCCCAGTAGTAAATAGTGAAGTTTCTGCCTTGACGGTTTTTAGCACTAATAGTATTCAGCTTCCTTTCCTACCGTGGACAGCGTTACGATGGCCTAAATCGAAGTATCATTTTGGCAACCGCTTACTGGTTTCTTGAAAAATTGATTTTAGTAGTGTAATTTGACCTATTACTGGGACGAGAAAGTATGAGCCCCCCTCAGGCTGATTTGCCTATACTTAAAACTAGGTCAAAATGTCTATATAAGCTTATTGCTCAAGTGTGCTACTCTGTCTAATCCAAGACTTTTGTAAAAAAGCCCTCGGGAATTTCCCGTGAAAGTATGACCCCCCTCAGATTGATTTGGCTACACTTACAAAAGCTGCATCTGTCAGATTGTTGTCCATAAGATTGTTAAAAATATGCTCCTCTTGGCACTGTTTTTGCTACACTTAAAATTAGGCCAAGATGCTCATATGAGCTTATTGCTTCTAGTGTAATACTCTGTAAAGTGTAATCTTATTAGCTACATCTACACCCACGCACACCCACACCAACCCACACCCAAACCCACCCAGACCCACACACCCACTTCCGGTCCACTTCCGGTCCACTTCCGGTCTACTTCCGGTCCACTTCCGGTTCACTTCCGGTTTCACACACACACACTCACACACACACACAAGTTTACTTCTGGTCTACTTCTATTGCATCATGTTGTGCAACAAATTATTATCTAATATTATGCAACAAATTATAAGGCAAGAGCTTTTACATTACATATCAGTTAGTATTGTGAGAGTGGTTGAAGAGTACAGATGTGTTGTTGCAGTGCTCCTCATACAGGTCTGTTTGGTTTGATATGTAAAATTTCCTATTATTCATATTAAACATATTTCTGGTATACTGAACAAAAGTCTTATATTTTGTATAAAGGAGTCTGATATTTGACACATCCCGCTTGTTTGTTGTAATCCACTCATATTTGGAGTCAGGCTTATATCTGTCCCAGTTTGTTATACAAGATCAATACATGACACACGGTATTAGGTCATTGCCTTTCTATGCACACCAAGACATGCATGTCTGCACAGGCATTTGTGCTAGGTCAATGCTTTTGTAGATCAATACTTATTCTACCTTTTGTAACGATTTGTTGCAAGTAACTTAGCAAAAATCTTACAACTTCCAACTTTGTTGAAAAAAAAATGCTCCGCTCAAAATTACGCGATGTATAATCGCTCATGATTTAATTCTTATAAGTTACGATAGATGGCTCCTATAATCACTCTCCAGTTATCGAATCGTAAAACCACGCCCCCTAAAATCAACGGAAGGCAAGAGCGGCAGACATGTGCACGTAGAGGCAACAGTCGTGTTTTGCGTTTGGTTTCGTCGACTACTCTTTCGATATGCTTTTAATGCATCATCGGTAACAAAACTTTGAACATTGACGTTCTATACCATGTTACTTATAACACGCGATGAATTGCAAACGATCCATTAAATACAGTTCCGGAACATGTGTTGAAAAGACGGTAAGCGCTATTTCTTGAAATTACGCTACGTGTTAATATGTGGAAACGCGGATTGTGAAAAAGGGCCATTTTAACAGTCTGCACTTAGGAGTAAAATTGGCAATCAAAAATGTACTACGTTGGAACCCAAGCAAGACGTACGCTGGTCTAAGAGGATTTGACGACCAAAAAAGTGAAGGAAGTTGTGCACCCCCCTTTTTCCAGGACTACGAGAGAGGCAATGTGCAAAAACAAGGTAGGCAACAGTGGTTTTGTTATATTAGTGGTGAATTGATGTGCGATAGACAAAAAAGCATGAATTCAATATTCGATGCCCGATTCGCGTGAGTTGCTTACGAAGTGTGCCATATTACAGAAATAAAACTTTCCTTTGTCCAAAAAGACAAAAAATACGCGTAAATAGAGAACTGAATACGGCTTGTCGTAAAATAACTGTTCATCTCGATACCATGTTACCTGCCCCTCACTTTAAATAGATAAAAGGAAAACGCAAAATACGCGGGTGCAAAAATAGTGTATCATATCGGTTATTCTGCAATGTGCTTGCAATCACATTTGTATTATCTGGATCAACGGTTGGCATTTTTTGTAAGACACGTCGCAAAAAGGTACATAAGGTAATCGCGACGAAGTTTCCGCTAACGTCATTTCTCCTCACATTTCCCCCTTTTGGTCGTTTAGACTTGGTTAAAACTTTGTTAAATTGAACGAGGCAATGTAACACTTAATTTGGGAATGAGCATCTAATGGGGTGGAACCTTTTGTACGTACCAATAAGATTTTTTGTAATTTCTTGGAGACGTTTATTTCTTTTTTCAAAAAATGTGGTTTTCGTCCATTTTTTATGAATCTGCGATCACGAACAATTAGTAGTTATTTATTATTAATGATGAAATGAATGTTTTTTGATTAACATAAAAAAAAAAAATGAAAGAAACTTAAAAGTTGGACATATACGTGAGTCAAAATAAATTATATGCCTTTTTGACTTACCTTTGATGCATTGTCACTTTTTGAATTTGTTGTTGAATTCATTGATTATTACTGAGCAGTTTACGCTCAAAATCATTGTTGATTGTTAGAATGCCAAAAATGAGTTACACTATTGTTATTAAATTGTTAAAATTGAGTCTTTGACTTTCTCTTGATACAATTTACTTTAAGTACCTTCCCAATTTGCTACGGGCTAATACTTACTAGTGCGTAAGAGCGTGTATGGTACAGTAGTTAGCGATTTGTAGATTGCTTGAAATTGTGTAGTAATAGTTTAGTGACATAATTATTTTGCAGGGTTTGCGCAACGCATTTTTGAAGACTTAATTGGGAATACTGTTTCATCCCTTGAATATTATGTGCATTAACAATTGTTTGGGAATACACTTATGAATGCTGTTACGCTCCCATCGCTAAATCACTCCCCCCATTTAGATTTTGTGACGTATGCCGAGATGCACATAATTTCGATCCACGACTCTAGGAAATTGTTGTAACAAAAGAGGTCCAGTTCGCCCCCAATAGAATAAAAGCATCCGGCAACTTGCACGTTACAAAATTCTGGCAGCAGAGCTACGGTTGAAAAAAAATTTTTTGGGGACAGACATCATAAATTTTTTTTTTTGAAATTTGTCAATTATTTTTTTTCCTTTTTTCAAAAAAAAAAAAAAGAGAGCAGTTACAGTTTTGAAGATTTTGAAAGAGAGTTCTTGCCTTTGAAATTTTGTAACTTATTATTACTCGCCTTTTTTCTCATTATTTTCTTTTGGCTGAATTGCTAAATTATAGTATCCCTATAGAGTCTTTAACATGTCTCTTCTAACCAATGTACAACAATGTAATTACCCGCTTTCTACACATTATGTTATGATTCCTCCTACTCCATTTATTAATCCACCTCCCATTCATAATAGTAATGAATTTATATTACCTCCAAATGAAAGTTTTCTCACCAACCACATTCGTTATAACACTGCAATGGATTTATTGCAGCATTTACCTTCTACCGATGGTTCCAATCCTGAACTACTTTTTCAATTTATGCTTATTATCCATTGAACTCTTAACTTACAGCTTTTGGATATTGAATCCCTACTCTTTATTGCATTTGCAAAAACTTTGGGACCATTTAGGGAAATCTGGTATGAGGCCTTATTGGAAAAATTTCCATGGCCTATGTTTCTTCGGCTTATTTGGCATAGATTGGTCACTCCTACTTCTGTGAGAGTATTAATTGAAAAATATCTGTTACGTCGTCAACATCCTAAAGAATTTCTTTCTTCTTACCTGCGTAACGTTTACGAAGCCTTTCATATTTTACCGATTGATTGGTCGGAGGACAGTTTATTATATTCTATTACTATGGGTCTACAATCGTCGACTCGTCTTCATTTGGTCGGGTATCAACGTCCCAGATCGGTTCAGGAATTTATGCAGATGGCGAGAGAAATTTGGTCGATGGAACTACGTTCCTATAGTGAATTATATTCCACAGCCGCAATGACAGGCCTTGCAAAGGACGAAGAAACATCCCAACTTACTTACCAGTCAGACATTGACGTTTCACCTTCTGATATACCGCTACCAAAATCTTCGGATGTACAATCATCTTCCTTTTCTTCAGATTTGAAGGACACCCATCAATCGCCTCAAGTTTCGTCCTCTTCTTTACCTGATATAACATCACTTCCTCACTGCCATTTAAGTTCCGACATTATCCATTTGGATCATCCGTTTCATATAAATGAAAAGTCGGTGCCAGTGATACAAGCTTTGATAAATTCTACTCCTTCCCGTGTACTCCTCGATTCGGGTAGTTCTGTTTCTTTAATTGCTAGTGGTTTTTTATCCACTCTTCAGGTTCATCCCACTATTCTCCAAGATATTACCAAAACGCTTCATACTGTGGATAGCAAACCGTTAAACCTGACTTCTCGTGCTTGCCTCTCTGTTAAAATCAATACCTTATCTTGGAAATGGTATTTTTGGATTTCGGATGCCCTTCCGTTTCCAGTTATTATGGGTGCTGACTTTTTATCCCATTCACATGCTAGTATTTCTTTTGCAACCTCGACTCTTACCTTTCCCTTTTTTCGGGAACCTATTTCCTTTACTGGGAAACATCAAGTAAAGGAGATTACAAATATTCCACCTTCACCCCCTTTGGAGTCTTCTCCTGTCACTACATCTGAAGTTGTTCACTTATTGTTAAAGGAATTTCAGGATGTGGTTACAGAACGTGTTGGAGAATGCAAATTGGACCCAGTTTCCATTCCTATTATAACTGATGTACCATTCCGTACAAAACCTTTCCAGTTGAATCCTGCGCAAACAGCCATATTATGTGCTCAAATTGCAGATCTTTTATCACAAAACATTATTGAAGAATGTTCAAGTGCTTATGCATCGCCATGTTTTCTGGTGGATAAGAAGGATGGGGGACACCGCCTAGTTTGCTCTTATAAGCAATTAAATCGTTTAATAGCTTATGACAATTTTCCCCAGCCTAAGATTGAGTTAATTTTTCAGCACTTACAATCTGCGAGGTTTTTTTCATGCCTTGATTTATGTAAAAGTTTTCATCAAATTCGTTTGGATGAACCAAGCAAAAATCTAACATCTTTTGTTACCTCCTTTGGACAATATCGTTACACTAGAGTTCCTTTTGGAATAAATTTGGGCACACAGCTGTTAACACGGGCTTTAGATAAGATTTTGGGCAAATTCAAATACAAGTTCTTAATAAACTATGCTGATGATTTGCTAATTTACAGCCCTGACGAAAATACTCATCTTCAGCATCTTAGATTGGTATTACAAGCCTTACGTGAAGCGGGTCTAACAGTAAACCCGTCCAAATCCAAATGGTTGCAGACAGAAGTTAAATACCTTGGATATATTCTGCGTGAGGGCCAGCTTGTTTTGGACCCTGAACGTATTTCTGCGATTCAAGACCTCCCTCCCCCTAAGAACTTGAAAGCTCTTCAACGTATCCTGGGATTATTGGCGTATTACGCGAAATTCATACCTTCATACGCAGACATTACCAGTTTTCTGACCGATAAAAAAAAAAGGGACCACTTTTGTTTGGACACATGATGATCAAATTCACTTTGACAAGCTAAAACAGGTGTTCTTGGATCATACGGTGTTGGCATTGCCCGATTTCTCCCGTGAATTTGTATTACAGTGTGATGCATCTAGTTTGGCACTTGGGGCTACCCTCAATCAACGAGAGCCTGACGGTTCCTTGCGTCCCATTGCTTTCGCTTCTCGTAAGCGCACTGATTTGGAACGGCGCCAATCAATTTATGAGGCTGAATGTTGCGCCATAGTTTTTGGTCTAAAGAAATTTGAAACATACCTAACGGCAAAGCCCTTCACACTGCAAACTGACAACCAGGCCTTATCTTGGCTTCTTCGCCACCCGGAACAATATGGAAAATTCGGTCGATGGTTGTTATATTTGTCCCGCTTTTCTTACCTTGTGGAACACATTCCTTCCCGTCTCAATCCCGTTGCTGATTGCCTCTCCCGTATGTTTTGTCCAGAAGAATTCCAATCAGCTCAACTACCTATAACTTCTTTGGCTTGTGTAGCTCCAAAACTTCAAATTATTCCTTTTAGCAAAACTGATATTATTGATTTGCAACAAAAAGATACCCAGTTATCTCCCATTATTCAAACACTTAAGTCAGGTACACAGGATAAATATTACGCCTTATACCAAGATCTTTTGGTGTGGCAACCGCCTCGTACAAATTCTTCATTGGTGGTTGTTCCTCAGTCTTTACAGCATTTAATATGTCGCTATTATCACGACACACCTTGTGGTGGTTCACACCTGGGCGTCAATAAATGTACCAAGAAGATAAATTCTATATATTGGTGGCCTACATGTCGACAGGACATTAAGCAATATATTCGCACCTGTGATGTTTGTCAGAAGGCTAAATTGGCGATTCGTAAGCCTCCGGGCTTTTTGTCTTCAGAAGTTATTCGACACCCTTGGCGTCGCCTATATATAGACCTTGTCGGACCTTTAGTTCGTTCTTCCAGGGGAAATAATTTTATCTTGGTAGTAGTGGATGCATTTTCAAAATGGGTTTCATTGTACCCAATTCGTTCTGCTACATCTATTCAAGTGGTTGAAAAACTTCGTTCCTTGTTTCTTACATTTGGTGCACCCTGTGAACTAGTTTCTGATAATGCTTCCTACTTTAGATCTCGTCTTTTAAATAATTTTCTGTTTGAGTCGCAGGTCAAGCATATATACACAAGTGCCTATTACCCAAATCCATCTTTAGCTGAACGTTTTATTCGCAACCTTAAAGCATCACTTATCAGCTATCATTCTGAGGATCACACAAAATGGGATATTCATCTTCAGGCCATTGCTTTTGCATTTAATACTGCGGTTCATGATAGTATTCAGACTTCTCCTTCTCAAATAATATTCGGCCGCGACATTGACGGACCGATGAATTTTCATTGGGAGCTTCAAAGTGACTCAGAATTAGCGGGTCCTCCTTCCTCCGAACGTGCACGTTGTTGGGCACAAGCATACCACCATTTACAGAAAGCATGGCATACTCGTAAGACGAAATATGATCCCAAGCGACAGGCATCTACATTTAAAGTTGGCGATTTGGTTCTATTTCGAACCTTTCCACAGAGTAATGCACTACAAAAGGTTTCCGCCAAATTACAGGAACGTTGGTCGGGTCCTACAAAAATCTTTAAATTTTTGGGTCCTGTAACTGTATTGCTAGTTGACCCTGATACTCAAGTCTTTGTCAGAAAGGTCCATATTTCTCATATTAAGCCCTACCATATTCGTGATCCACCTGCATCTCCGGATGTAACTCTCAACGTTCCTTTAGCTTCACTATTTGTCGAGAATACTCCATCACCATTAAATAGACCTCAACCACCATTAATCTGTTCATTCTGCCATAAAGCTGGACACAAAGTACATTCTTGTCGACTAAGACTTTCCAGAATGCGTACGCAACCTTGATATACGGGTACTGACTGTATTTGAAATTATGCAACCCATGTTTTGATAAGATGTATATAAGAGTGTTCTTGTTGTTAATGTTGCATTCTACATATAATAATTTTTTTGGCAAAATTAATGCTCTGTTTTTGACCATTACAGTGTATAGATATGAGTTTTTTTTCTATGAGAACATTAGGATGTTTATTGTGTAATGTGTACATGTGTTCTTTTTTCATAATATATATATATGGTAGTGTCATTTTTATCATATCATTTACATTTACAATTTGCATAACAAAAATCAATTTTCATTCTATTGCATCTCAAAATTGATAATATACTTGCTGGTTTTGACTTTACCATTAAATTTACTTCTGTTTGCATATATGTTTCACCATGGCTTTAGTGACTTTGTAAAGATGCTCATTCCGTAAATTGTCTCTGTAACATCAATATTTCCTCCTTCTTTCCTATCCCCTCTTCTTTTCAATATTTTAATTTCAGATTCTTTTTCTTTTCATGTATTTTTTGCGGAGGAAACATTCGTCACACATCTTTTTACCAAATCGATCCTTGGTATATTTTGGGACAACATACGATTATGATTCCATTTGCATCATTATCTGGTCATCGTGCATGCAAACACCTATGTTATTATCAAGATTCTATAATGGAAATATTCAAATAATGTATATTCTATGTCTTTTCTTGATTTGTTTTTGTTTCAGAACCAACAATCATATTTATTTATATATATATTTATATTATTATAATGCAATTGTGTGATTTACCATTTATATACGGGTTTAAATAATTCAATCTCTGATTCTTGCATCTAGTCATTTTTGAAATTGTAATTACTTGTTTGGTGCTTTTTGTGTATAGGTCATTAATTTTTCATATATATATATAAGTGTTCTTATATTCATGTTTGTTGATAATTCCTAGGTTTTATCTATATTTACTATTTATCATTTTATTATTATTGTATATTTGATCGTAAATAATTCTAATGCTTGAATATTTAAAATTCATCGTGTATGATTGATTTATACAAACAAGTTAGAGGTTCAAGTTTGTAAAGATGCTCAAGTGGGGATATTTTTTTTTGTCATTGCCAGTGGGGGGAGAATTTGTAACGATTTGTTGCAAGTAACTTAGCAAAAATCTTACAACTTCCAACTTTGTTGAAAAAAAAATGCTCCGCTCAAAATTACGCGATGTATAATCGCTCATGATTTAATTCTTATAAGTTACGATAGATGGCTCCTATAATCACTCTCCAGTTATCGAATCGTAAAACCACGCCCCCTAAAATCAACGGAAGGCAAGAGCGGCAGACATGTGCACGTAGAGGCAACAGTCGTGTTTTGCGTTTGGTTTCGTCGACTACTCTTTCGATATGCTTTTAATGCATCATCGGTAACAAAACTTTGAACATTGACGTTCTATACCATGTTACTTATAACACGCGATGAATTGCAAACGATCCATTAAATACAGTTCCGGAACATGTGTTGAAAAGACGGTAAGCGCTATTTCTTGAAATTACGCTACGTGTTAATATGTGGAAACGCGGATTGTGAAAAAGGGCCATTTTAACAGTCTGCACTTAGGAGTAAAATTGGCAATCAAAAATGTACTACGTTGGAACCCAAGCAAGACGTACGCTGGTCTAAGAGGATTTGACGACCAAAAAAGTGAAGGAAGTTGTGCACCCCCCTTTTTCCAGGACTACGAGAGAGGCAATGTGCAAAAACAAGGTAGGCAACAGTGGTTTTGTTATATTAGTGGTGAATTGATGTGCGATAGACAAAAAAGCATGAATTCAATATTCGATGCTCGATTCGCGTGAGTTGCTTACGAAGTGTGCCATATTACAGAAATAAAACTTTCCTTTGTCCAAAAAGACAAAAAATACGCGTAAATAGAGAACTGAATACGGCTTGTCGTAAAATAACTGTTCATCTCGATACCATGTTACCTGCCCCTCACTTTAAATAGATAAAAGGAAAACGCAAAATACGCGGGTGCAAAAATAGTGTATCATATCGGTTATTCTGCAATGTGCTTGCAATCACATTTGTATTATCTGGATCAACGGTTGGCATTTTTTGTAAGACACGTCGCAAAAAGGTACATAAGGTAATCGCGACGAAGTTTCCGCTAACGTCATTTCTCCTCACATTTCCCCCTTTTGGTCGTTTAGACTTGGTTAAAAATTTGTTAAATTGAACGAGGCAATGTAACACTTAATTTGGGAATGAGCATCTAATGGGGTGGAACCTTTTGTACGTACCAATAAGATTTTTTGTAATTTCTTGGAGACGTTTATTTCTTTTTTCAAAAAATGTGGTTTTCGTCCATTTTTTATGAATCTGCGATCACGAACAATTAGTAGTTATTTATTATTAATGATGAAATGAATGTTTTTTGATTAACATAAAAAAAAAAAAATGAAAGAAACTTAAAAGTTGGACATATACGTGAGTCAAAATAAATTATATGCCTTTTTGACTTACCTTTGATGCATTGTCACTTTTTGAATTTGTTGTTGAATTCATTGATTATTACTGAGCAGTTTACGCTCAAAATCATTGTTGATTGTTAGAATGCCAAAAATGAGTTACACTATTGTTATTAAATTGTTAAAATTGAGTCTTTGACTTTCTCTTGATACAATTTACTTTAAGTACCTTCCCAATTTGCTACGGGCTAATACTTACTAGTGCGTAAGAGCGTGTATGGTACAGTAGTTAGCGATTTGTAGATTGCTTGAAATTGTGTAGTAATAGTTTAGTGACATAATTATTTTGCAGGGTTTGCGCAACGCATTTTTGAAGACTTAATTGGGAATACTGTTTCATCCCTTGAATATTATGTGCATTAACAATTGTTTGGGAATACACTTATGAATGCTGTTACGCTCCCATCGCTAAATCACTCCCCCCATTTAGATTTTGTGACGTATGCCGAGATGCACATAATTTCGATCCACGACTCTAGGAAATTGTTGTAACAAAAGAGGTCCAGTTCGCCCCCAATAGAATAAAAGCATCCGGCAACTTGCACGTTACACTTTATGCATGTAGGCTATTAGCTTTACAACCTGTCATAGTTTTATTAAGTATAGAGATTTGATTTGAACCCCAAGAAATCTTATATAATAAACCAACAACAAATCCAAACATATTAACACACTTAGTATACACACTAAGTGTACAAAGCACACTGCTGAACCCAACTGATATTTTGTATTAAGTATAGAGTTTTGATTTGAACCCCAAGAAATCTTATATAATAAACCAACAACAAAAATGCCAAATCAGAAATATTGTAATCAATGCAATAAGAATATATCCAGCCCTAATTGGGCTAGGCACCAAAGGAATTGTGATCCAGAAAAATGCAGAACACCCACAAAAATATGCCCAAAATGCCATAGAAAATATAGCATGGAATACTTCACATATAAACATATAGATACTTGTTATGTACAGCCTTCTACTTCATCTCAGCCATCTACATCTTCATCTGGTCTAAAAAGGAAGCTTGAAACATCTGATAATGCTAGACCAGCAAAGCAGCCACGCTTTGCACCCATCCATAGCAGTTTTGCTGGCCAACTAAGGGATTACTGTTTTGTATCAGAGCCAAAATGTGATATTAAGAATTTTTTGAACAGTATAAATCCTGATGTGCAGGCTTATTGCTTATGCACAAAATGGCTCTTATAAGCTGTCCCTCAAATTGATTACACAATATAAGAAATCAAATGGCACAAAATTTACACAGCCCCACATAACAGAAACTGAACCTGTATACACAAATATAAACTCAGACAAAATACTAAGCAGGTTGATAGATCAATTGCTTATCAAAGACTCTGAATTTGCTGCAAAAGAATCAGGATGGAGTTTATGTGGAACTCCACACAAGTTATATATTAATATTTCTAAATTTAACCCATTACAAGGATCTACATATCTGCCATTACCTGCCAATATTAAAAACAAAAAAGCTGTGGTTAACAGAAAATAATGATGAGAAATGCTTTCTGTGGTGTATTTTAGCTGCTTTGTTTCCAGTTTTAAGGGATCCAGAAAGAATAAGTTATTATAAACAGCATGAACATGATTTTGATGATGCAATGGAGGGCTTAGAATATCCAATGTCTGTTCAGAATATTGATAAATTTGAAAAAAAGGCCAGAGATATCAATGGTAGGCCATTATCTATTAATGTATTTATTTGTTCTACTGGTCGTGGCAATTGCCTGATAGAACCTCTCAGAATCAGTACACTTGATGATGATTTTGCTGTCTCAATTGATTTGCTCTTAATTGAAGGGGATGGGACATACCATTACACTTTGATACATAGTCTTGAAGCTTTAGTCAGAAAACAACAAGGCAAATCTAATACAATATTCAAGTTGTGTAGAAGATGTTTGACTGTATTTGATGGTAGAAAAATGGAAAATGGTGTTTGTGAACAGAATACAGAAATTGCTAAAAATAAGTTAGTTGAACATTTAAAATACTGTGGCAACCATAAACCTGTTTATATGGTTATGCCTAAGCCAAATGAAAATGCCAAATTCAAAAAATTTGAAGCTTTGTTGGAACACCCAGCATATATAGTTTGTGATTTTGAATCAAACCTCGAACCTCTTGCATTCTGCAGCCCAGATCCTGATGAATCTTCAATTACATCATACCAGTTACATGAACCTTCTAGTTTTTATTATGTGATTGTACAGGATGGTGTTGTTAGTAAAGAATATTTATACATGGGACCAAATACTATCAAAGAATTTGCACATAGAATAGAAAATGAGTGCCATTACATAGCATCTAATATCTTATTAAAATCAAAACCTATGATGCCTTTAACAAAAAATCAGATTGAAAATTTCAATAATGCAGAAAAATGCCCGGTATGTGATTCTGAATTTTCAGATATAAATATCAAGGTGAAACACCATTCCCATACAGATGGTAAATTCAAAATGGCTCTGTGTAATAGCTGTAATATTAAGATCCAGAGACCAAAATTTGTCCCGATATTTTGTCACGGGGCATCCAATTATGATTTTCATCATCTGATCAGGTACGAGGGATTTGACAAGCAGGATTTAAATATTTTAGCAGAAAATGATGAGAAATATATAGCTATTAGCAAGATAATTAAAGTTAATGGTGTTCCCATTTACTTAAGATTTCTTGATTCATACAGAATTTTGTCAGCTAGCCTGGCTACACTGGCCAGTCAATTATCTGATGATCAATTTAAAATTACTTGTGCTATGTTTCCAAATCAGGACTTGAAATTAATTAGGCGGAAGGGTGTATACCCATATGATTATGTTACAGATTTTTCTAAATTTGATGAGTGTGCTTTGCCACCACAACAAGAGTTCTACAGTAAACTCAGGGCATCCGGAATCACTGATGAAGATTATGACCATGCTCAGTTGATGTGGGACAACTTAAAATGTCAGACATTTGGTGATTATCATAAGGCATATTTAAAACTTGATGTAACTCTCTTAGCCGATATACTTCAGGCATTTAGAAAATCATCGATGGAAAATTATAAGCTGGATCCAATGTATTTCTACAGTGCTCCAGGCCTAGCATGGTCTGAAATGTTTTTGAATACTAAAATGCAATTGGATCTTATTCAGCATCAGGACATGTATCTGTTTATGGAACAATGTATAAGAGGAGGCATGGTGCAATGCTGTCAGAGATATGGCAGAGCCAACAACAAATATATTCCTGATTATAATCCATTACAGCCATCAAACTATATACTTTATGTAGATGCCAACAGCCTGTATGGTCATGCTATGATGGATAAACTGCCATATGCAGGGCTTGAGTGGGTTGAAGATTTCAACATTGGGGATCTTCAGGACTTTGATGACAGTGACTATGGCCTGTTCTTAGAAGTTGATCTGACAATTCCTGAAGATTTACACAACAAGTTTTCTGATCTGCCCCCAATTCCTGAGGTTAAGTGTTCACCTGGCTCTAAACAGAAGAAGCTAATGATGACTAGAGCCAAAACAGGGTTATGTCATATATTACAAAAACCTTCAGTTCCTGATGCATCATGGTGTTCAAGTGACCAAAGTTGGCAAAGTCTTGAGGTTTAAGCACTCAACATGGTTGAAGCCATACATTGATACAAACACCGAGCTTCGAACATGTGCAATAAGCCAATTTGATAAGACCTTGTTTAAATTGATGGTCAATTCAGTGTATGGCAAAACCATAGAAAATGTCAGAAAACATACTGATGTTAAATTAGTTACTGACCCCAGCCGGAGCAAAAAATTGATAGCAAAGCCTAATTTCAACTACAGAAGAATTTATGATGACAATATGGCACTTTTTAATATGAAAAAAACAAAGATTAAATTTGATAAGCCTATTTATGTAGGGGCTGTGATATTAGAATTGGCCAAATTACACAAGCTAGAGCTCTATTATGATGTGCTGAAGCCTTTTTATGGTGATCTTGTAAAAGTGATGTACATGGACACAGATAGCTTTATCCTTGATATTCAGACAGAAGATGTCTATCAAGATATAACACAGCCTGCATTGCTTAAATTTTGATACTGGTGAACATACAAAAATTCAACCCCCCAACAAAAAGATGCCTGGCAAGTTAAAAGATGAAACACTTGGCGATGTTATTGTAGGATTTGCTGGGTTAAGGGCCAAGATGTACAGTTTTGAAACATGTAGTGGTGCTGTTGCCAAAAAAGCCAAGGGCATTGGTAGAGTAACTGTGGACAAAGAGCTCCAATTTAAAGATTATGAAGATTGCCTCAAATCACAGAGTTTAATTAGAACATCAGAATGCAGAATTCAGAGTGTGGATCACTTGTTGACTACAAATGTTGTAAGAAAAGTGGCTCTGGACCCACATGACGATAAGAGATGCATTTTATCATGTGGCATACATACTCTACCATGGGGTCAGTGTGACTTGAGAAGTGGCAAACAATGCCCAATCACAGAGCATGATTTGAAATAAATAAACATGCCAATGAACTTATTTGGGTTCAAAAAACAAGCTATTATGGACCTGCCAACACCATCACCCTCTCCTGATATACAATCTATAATATCTAAACTAAGTGGTTTGTTAATTATTCATCTGAACAGCATACTTACAGATGTTGATGATAAAACAGGTAAAACATTGTGCATATTTAACAATAACTTAAACCACTACCAGTTACCTGTAGGTGGTCAATTACAATTTATTACAACTCCCGAGGGCAATGTCAAGGTTTCAGTAGGCAGAAATATTTATAGAATTAAGCACTCAAACATGGTTTCTGGCACTGTATATACTGACTCTGCCGGTGATTGCTTATATATTGAGGTCCCGGGATATTATGACAAGCTTATACCTTTTTTTATAGAATTAAGAATTAGATATTTTATAATAAATAACCACTAAAATAAAAAAAATGCCTAATGATATATTTGGCCATACAAGGCATGAAGATCACAGTGATGAGATTCTGATGCTTGATGTCAGTCAAAAAATTAAGAAGTGATTTACAAGCTTTACAAACCACACTCAATGCCAGTCTTCAACTAGAAATTACAAATTTACAGTCACAATGCATGGACCCTCTTCTTAAAATTGACTCAGAACTCAAATTACTGCTTCAAAAATATACTGACTTGGCTACATTAGATAATTTTCAAAGTTTAGAGGAAGCTGTAACAGCTCTTCAAGCCAAATTTAAGACTCAGGCTACCAACTCTGAGCAATAGAAACAACAATTAGAAGAGCAGATTGGTAGTGTCCAGACACAGCTCCAAACAATTGTCAAAAGCATAAAATCACAAGAAGATTTTGGTTTAGGAATTTCCACTCTAAAAGAACAGATTCAATCACTGGAGATTCCTAATCTAGACCCTCTAAACAATGCCATAGCTGAGGTTAAAGAAAAAATTGAGACACTTGAGAATTTTATGAACAACCTACCATCTTCTGATGCTTTGAGTGCTATAACTCGCAGTGTTGCCAACATTAAGCTGCAACTTGAAACATATGAAGATTTTGGAAAAATTCAGAGTGCCATAACTCACCTTGAGGGTACCATAGCAGCAGTACAAAGTGATCTGATAAATGTACAAGAAACTCTAGAATCTCGCTTGCCTGGTATTGTAGACACTCTTGTCAGTGTCCAACAACAAATCACCAAACTTGAAAACCTCAACACTGAATCTGAGCTATCTCATTTTCATCATTTGATCGATGATATCCAAACAAAACTTGAAATTTTACAACAATCAACACCTACTCAGGCAGACATAGCCCTGCTCCAAGATGCTATGCGTAGTGTGGCTGATGCTTCTGAATTAAATGATGTGAAATTGGCACTTGAATCTTTGCAGAATACTGTAGCCGATCTGCCCACATCACAGGAACTTAAAAATATTAAGAGACCAGTGAATCGCATATTAAAATCAGAAGATATCAAGAATATCCAGACAGAGATCAAACAGCTTACTCAGACAGTGGCCACTCTACCAACTAATCAACATATTAATGAACTTTATGCTTTGTTTGAGGATATGAGAAATCAAGTCCATGATCTTACTGCTCAAAATTCAAAATTGGCAGTTGTTGAAAATCTACAGCAAATTGTAGCGAACATCAAGCAACAGCTAGGGACCATGGAATCCAACCAAGCAAATGCTCTGTCCGTTTTTGCCACCCAGCTTCAAGAGATTGTACAACAATACAAGAAACTTGCTGTAGACATAAGAATTAAACCTGGGCACGATGAGATTGTTAGGACTATCAATGAGCACCTTGAATCTGTAGTAAATAGATTGCTTACAGCAGAATAAGAAATAACTGGCCTAATCGAGAATCCTAAACATACAGTAATCCTTGAATTGTACAGTATCCCCAACAAAGAATATGATTCACCATTTACACCAGGTGGCAAAATATATATGCTGTCCCCTGCACAATTTTATTACCAGTTTTTTGTTGGGGGCACACTCAGACCAATCAAAATCAAATATTGGCTACAACCACAGGCTCACCACTACCCTACTTTATCAATAACTAATGCTGACAACAAACCAAAGGTCACCAGTGTAGAGTTAGAGGATTTTACAGATCCCAATACATTAGAGACAACTTATGCTGAAGATGATGGTTCTCTTGAATTTAATATACAAATAGGAGACAAATTATATTTAGAAAATCCTGTAGTATCAGCTGCTGAACACCACATAGTTGCAATATTCTTGTTTACATACTATGTCTATACAAATTATTGTTGATGAGCTACACAAACCAGCCAGACATAACTTTAAGAGATTGCCAGTGGTTACAAAAGGCATAGATGATTTATGGCAGTCTGACTTGGTTGAGATGGCCCCTCATGGGAGACAGCTGAAAAACTTAGACAAGGTCAACAAAGGATACAAGTATATACTTACTGTTATAGATACATTTTCAAAATTTGCCTGGGCTTTGCCGCTCAAATCTAAGACTGGAAAATGTGTTACAGAAGCTTTCAGGACAATTATTAATCAGAGTGGAAGATCACCATGCTATCTACAAACAGATAATGGCAAAGAATTCTATAATTTGGTGTTCCAACAATTTATTAAAAGCCAGTCAATAAAACATTACTCGAGTTACAGTGATCCCAAGGCCTCTATTGTAGAAAGATTCAACCGAACTCTAAAAAATCATATGTAAAACAATTTACTCTTCAAGGTAATTATAAATGGCTTACTATCCTACCAGAACTTCTAGATAAATATAATAATTCAGTTCACATCACAATCAACATGAGGCCCTCTGATGTAACTTCATCTGATGAGCAAAAATTGATCAGTACTGTTTACTATCCTAAATACCAACCAACAACAAAAAAAGCTAAATACAAGGTTGGTGATCAAGTAAGAATCAGCAAATATAAGCACTTATTCAAAAGAGGCTTTACCAGAAACTGGAGCACTGAATTATTTACAGTGCTTCAAGTTAAACCTGGGACCCGTAACACATATATAATAAAAGACCATCGAGGAGAAATTCTCAAAGGCAAGTTTTATGAAGAAGAACTCAGCAAAACTAAACAGCCTGACACATATCTTATAGAGAAAGATATCCGCAGAAAAGACAACAAGATACTGGTCAAATGGCTAGGTCTCTCAGAACACAGCTGGATCGAGGCAGACAAAGTGATGCTATGAACACCTGGGATGTTATAAAGAGACTACCAGATCCTAAACAGCAGATTAAGAGAAATGGCAAGCTGCTGCCTGATAATATTAGATGTCTTATTGTTGGGCCATCGGCTTGTGGTAAAACTACACTAATGATTGATAATTTTTTATTGGCACACAACTGGTTAGATTGGAAAAACAGGCACTTGTATGTCTTCTCTAAGAGCTTGGAACAATTAAAATATCAGCTGCTGATGAAGCTATATGATGGACTGGATATAGCCACTTTTGAATCAGATGTTAAGCCACTCCATGACTGTCTTGATAACTCTGTTCTTGTGTTTGATGACATTATACTGGATAATCAAGACAAGGTTAGAATTTTTTTTACACAGGGCCGACACAAAAACATAGATTGCTTCTACCTGGCACAGACTTTTTCTAAAATACCAAAACAGCTGATAAGAGACAACAGCAATTTTATATGTGTGTTTCATCAAGACCATACGAACCTCAAACACATACATGATGAATATGTAGGTGGGGACTTGAGCTACAGTGATTTTTCAAAGTTTTGTAGTAGGTGCTGGATCCAGGAAAGCTATGGGTTTGTCAGAATTGATATGACAAGGAAACCCAATAGTGGCAAATATAGAAATAAAATTAACAATTTTCTAAACATTGAGACATATATAAATAACCATGAAAAGGCCAATCATTGATGATCTTAAATTAAGAGACTATCTTGTAAAATATTTAAGGGATGGAAATCAGAGAACCGAGGTATCTATGAACAACACAAGCGCACAGAACAGCCTATTATTGATGCTATTAGTGAATTAGGTAAAAATATCAAAACTGTTACAGAGAAAAATCAAAATTTGATCACAGAGCTTGTACCTGTAGCTGCTAGGAACATATTAGATTATCCAATCACCCCACTTTCTAGTATTCATACACCTAGTCCTGTTCCTCCTCGAAGAATTGAAGCTACTCAGGATCCTATTGAATTGGGTCTTCTTGCTCAGAAATATTTAAGCACACCTAAAGACAACAAAGATGAGGTTTTTGGTTTCTATGCTGACACAGAGGTTGATGGTAGCATCATACATAGAATTGGCAATTTTAGAGTAACATTTATGGGAGATGATCTAATAGTATATTCAGAATCTCATCTTGCAGAAAGAGGTGCTTTTGTTAAGTATCCTGGAACACCTGGATTATGGGAACTGATGACTCGTAAGAGATCTGGAAACTATACAGATCAAGACTATGAGCACTACAAAGAAGTATTAATAAAATCAGATGCTCTATACCAGAACAATGATCCCACACAAAAAAGAGTCAAGTCTAGCAGTGGAGCAAAATACAACAACTTAATCAAACCCATATGGTCACAGATCAAGACAGGTAGTGGGATTAAACAGTACAATACCCTGCCTAAAGAATGTGTCTGGGTTGATGATGTCAGGAAACTTGTAGATAGATTGCTGGTTATAGCTGGGGAAGAAAATGCTGGCAACCACAATTTTTACAATGAAAAAGTTGGAATTATGGACATGATAAGCACCAAACTGTCTAATTTTATAGTGAATGACACTAAGGGGATTGGATATCTTATAAAAATTATTAATACTCTACCACCTAAATTTTGGAATATCTCTGAGGGTCGGGAGCTGGTTAATGACATTATAAACAAGCTGCCATTTGAGCTACACATACCAGGCTATCAGTATTGTGGTCCAGGCACCAAACTAGATCATGGACTAAACAGAGGTGACCCTGGTGTTAATCCGCTAGATGCTGCTTGTAGAGACCATGACATAGCATACAACACACATTCTGATCTTGACAAGCGACATGTGGCAGACAAAAAATTAGAAGAGGCTGCATTTGGTAGATTTGTAAGCAAAGATGCTTCTTTGGGCGAGAGAATAGCAGCATTGGGGACCACCATAGCTATGAACACCAAACAAAAACTGGGGTGGGGTTTGTAATAGATTAAATAAATTAGTTGCAATTTAATTGAACTAGTTAATCCCAGAATATGTATATAATAAACCAACAATGAAGGCCAAGGGTGTTATGTATCAGATACCTTATGCAGGTCTTAAATCTCTTAAAACTATTGATAGTCTTTTAACTAAAAAGCAGCGCAAGAAAAAAAATTCTTGTCTTGCCAAGGGCCATGGTATGAAATTATTACTTAGTACTCCCCAATTAAAAAAATTACAGCAATCTAGAAAAAAATTGCATACAGGGGGCTTTATATTTAGTATCCCTGCTATCTTAGCAGCACTTGGTGCAGTTGGCAGCTTAGCTGGGGGATCAGCTGCTATAGCAAAAACAGTAATAGATGCCAAGAAGAATAGGGCAGAATTAGATGAACAAAGGCGCCATAATCTGGCTATGGAAAAACAAGGCAAAGGTGTTAAGAGAGCCATGAATAAGTTTAAAAAAAACAAGAGCCGCTTACAAACCAAGATATGGAAGCTTTAATTAAGCCACTAGGCATCAAAAATTTTAGAGGTGTGTACATGTCTGATTCTTTACCAGAAAAACCACTAAAAAAAGAGTGTGGCATAGTCAATTTGGATAAGTACAAAAATCAGGGCACTCACTGGATCTGCTATTTTAAATATTTAAACAATGAGGCATTTGTGTTTAATTCATTTGGAGGTGTTCCACCTGAGAATTTAGTAAAATATCTAAAATCAACTAATCTTTATTACAATAATGCCCGTATTCAAAATTTGAAAGATGTTAATTGTGGACATCTGTGTTTATCTGTTCTTAGATATCTGTCTCAAATAAATAAACCATCAATTGAAAATTTTCAAAAAGCTTTGTGGTATCTAAAACATCATGGGAGTATTCCATCTCATCAGCCAAAATTCAATATTGAAGCTCAGATTACATGATGATATAGTATATCCCAAAACAAAAGCTCTTAGAGCATTTTATGGCATGTACTTGATCCCTAATATTACACACCACAACAACACAATCACAGTTGGTGACCAAAAAATTGTCATCACTCCAGGGCAGTATAATCTGTCTACTCTAAATGCTCAGTTACCTAGAGGTATAGTGTTAACTCAAAATTCTGTCACTCACAGAGTAGAAATTGTGTCTGCTACAGAGACAGTAGATCTGGGTACTATAGGAGAGCTGTTAGGATTCCAGAACAACACAAAACTTGAACCAGCCATTAAACACACTGATATTAATATACCTAAATTCTTAGCCATAGAAACTCTAAATATTCACTGTAATGTGGCCGAGGGTATGATCACCAAATCAGATGGCATAGGCACTCACAAACAAACTGGCATTATTGCAACATTCAAACCTAACTCTGAATTTATGGAGCCGATCATCTACACTCCATCACCAACATTATATTTTCCTGTGTGCCATAATAGAATAGATTATATTGAGTTGATGGTCACTAATGAAAAAGAAGAATTAGTTGATTTTGCTGGAGCCACAACAACTGCTATCATAGAAATTAATATTTAAATAAAAATACATACAAAAAATAAATAAATAAAATGGAAAATATTGAGAGTTATGAGCTACAATCATTCCCCCCAAACCGGAGGACCTTTGCAAATTTAAATCAACCCAACACAGAGATTGAGGTTGACCTTGATGTAGGAGATGGCTTTATACACCCTCACAGAGCAGACCTATACATCAAATTTGATGTTGTAAAGCTCGATGGTACAGATTATCCGGCTAACTCAAATATAAGATTGGTAGACAATTTTGTGCCACATCTGTTCTCTGAAATTGAGATCAGAAAACATGGTGTTGTTATAAACAGAGTAGACTACCCTGGTATTACATCTATAGCTTTGGCCACACTAAAATTATCCAAGACCGAGGTTTCTTACTACAAAATAGGTGGATTTGAGGCTGGTGATAAAATATTAACCAAGAGCCACACAGTGCTGTTCCCTATGCGCCTGTTGCCAGGATTCTTCTCAGATTGCAAAGATATTATGTGGAAGGGTGGTTTAAGAATTACATTTAGAAGAGCTGCCAATGATAATAATGCTTTGATGAGGTACAGTACATTAAATTCTACTGGGGCAGCTCTGCCTAATACCCTACCTGATGAAGGCAAATGCCTTATTCAGACTATGGAACTAAGAATTCCAGTAGTTGAATATGAAGCCAGTTATGCTCTTAAATACAAAGCAGATATACTAAAAAATCCACAGGTGCCTTTACAATTTTATACATATCAATGTGTGCAGAAGCCTGCCACTGGTAGCTATTATGAATTTGATGCTACAAATTCATTCTCCAGTATACAATATGACATGCCAGATTTTGTGGTGGTACTGTTTCAGACTGGAAGACACAATAATCAAGAAAAAAATTCAAGTAAATTTGATAACTGCAACATCAAAAACATATATCTTAAAAATGGCAGAAATGAGGTGTTCCCCAGAGAAAATTATAATTTAAACATGTCCAAGGATGATTTTCTTAAATTATACGAGGCCTATACAGCATACAAAAGAGTTACAACCGGGAATACTGACATGTATTACTCACCAGATGAATTCAAAGCACAGAGGCCCATGTTTGTCATCAACACCTCAAAAAGGAAACAAGTTGTGGTTAATGACAGGACAAACATTAAAATTATATGTGAATTCCATGATACACTTCCTGATGACACCATATGTAGTGTTATTCTTATAGGTGAAAAATCATATGTTTATGATATAAGAAATGAAAGAGTCACAGAGCAATTCTAGAAAACTTCTGCACAATGCATTGTCTTAGTACTAGATAAACAAGTTGCGCCTGGTGTCCAATTAAAATATTCGGGTTAACATATTACTAGTCTGAACTTAAACCGGAAGTGGACCGGAAGTGGACCGGAAGTGGACCGGAAATGGACCGGATGTGGGTGTGTGGGTGGGTGTGGGTGTGGGTTTTATGAGCATCTTGGCCTAATTTTAAGTGTAGCAAAAACAATATCAAGAGGGCCATATTTTTAACAAGCTTATGGACAACAATTTGGCAGATGTGGCTTTTGTAAGTGTAGCCAAATCAATCTGAGGGGGGTCATCCTTTCACGGGAAATTTCCGAGGGCTTTTCTACAAAAATCTTGGGTTAGACAGAGTAGCACACTTGAGCAATAAGCTCATATGGACATCTTGACCTAGTTTTAAGTGTAGCCAAATCAGTCGGAAGGGGGGCTCATCATTTATCGCGCCAGTAATATCACAAACCCCACTACTGATTTTGTGCGTCCGGAACACCATTTAAGGTCCTTTGAGGAATTATATTTTTATATTATTGGTACTCTCATCCAGACTGTACCACTTTTTCTGTATGAAACGCATTAGAGGCTGCACACATTAACCCCTCTCGCGCAAGGAAAATTTACAAGGGAGAATGTAGAACGAACCCACGACCATGCATAACGGACCAATGGGGGACATAACGCTTTGAAATATTGTCAAATATGATCTCAAGCGTTGTGGGGCAGGATTTGCAAGCAGGTTTCATTGCGAATAGTTTGTTTGAAGGATTAAGGATATCGATTGTGGCGAGGATATAAGCACCGGTCTGAAAATCCGAACCCGAGGCATGTTGGACTAAAGTTAGAAGCAAGTTCAGGCTAATTAGTCCAGGCAATTTACACTTTGACCTGGGAAAAATTGCTTCAGAAGGTTTTTAAACAGTTTCTAGCTCAGAAATCATTGCTGAATATCATATCCAAAATCAGACAATATCGGACCAAGGTAAAATCCCCAAAAACGGATTTCAAAATGGCGGACTGGCTGTTTTCTACTGAAGGCAAGAAATAAAGTTATTTACGGATTTTAGAGAGGTAATGCTTTTTTGCATTTAATAATACTTAAAATAAAACTATATCTTTCAACAATATACCATTTCTTATGCAATTTTGATATTAAAAGTTATTTATAGAAGTTAGACACTGAGAAAATAACAATTAATTCAAATAAAATTCTTTTAAGTTCTCTTAATTATAAAGTTAACTTCTAAGGATAGACAAAGTTTAATTAATCGTCTTCATCACCGAAAACACTGGTTTACACATGGGGGAGGGGGACTACAGTCCCTCCCGACATTTTGATAAAAATGAAAATTTTTAAATGGAAGCAACAAAGAACTTGGGAATAACGGAAGTGCTAAATGCAAATCACTCTTTAATTAATCCTTAGATTTCAATGTTGAGTGAAAGTTCCAAATATACGAAATCAGTAGAACGTAGGTAATTCCCCTTTTTACAATTCCAGCCGCCCTTCTCCCAAAAAAATGAATCCGGCGTACGCTGGTAACTGTCATCATATTATTATTGCAACCACTCGCCAGGAACTGTTGGAGAGGACAATCGGTTACGCTTGCATCCACATCGTGAAGTATCATCAAGGTTCGACGTGCAGGAACAGCAAAACATCTTAAGGGGAAAATCTAGATTTAGTGGGTGTAACAAACGATATACCTGCAGATAATGTTTTCAATTAACATTCGACAACATAGTTCGGTTGTAGATTCCGACTACCCGCAGTCATACAACAGAAGCATTGCTTTTCTTCCAACGGCTTCAATATCTGAATATTGGCAGGAATGGAAACAGAATTTGCAGATGCTCGGAGTTCAGTTACGTTCATCAGTTTGTCTAATGCTGAGGATTTCCCAATTGAGCACATTGTAGATGTGGTTTTGAGTTTTTGTTTTAGGTCCGCTTTATTCACACATACGCTAATCAGTACTGGACATGCAATTTAAGGTGAGATCCTAATCACTACATCCCTCCACAGGCATCGAACCCTGAGCCCACTAAATACAAGGCGACGGACGTTGTCACTACGCCATCGGGGAGGCCAGATAAATTCTGAGTGTGGTATTAGAGCCAGTGAAAACTACAGAAAGAGGAGTAGCTTGCGGATGTGTCGACCTAACAATGATTGAATTTCGAGGATGTTGTACACAGTATTGGGAGATGGTCCCTGTCTTATGTCACTCCAATATTACGATTTGAAACCATTGTCATTGGCATGGTACAGAAGCAATTCGCCCTTTTCCCTGTATTACTGTTGTACAAATACTTGCATTTTTGTAATGAGACTGCAGCACGAACGATGCCGACACGAGCATCCTCATCTGCGTTGTACACAGCTCACTGGTGCTTCTACATCACCTCACCTGTAAGGGAAATAATTGCTTGGTTGTTTTCTTCATTAGCTAGGGAGTGTTTTTTCTTGCCGGCGCTGAAATTATCATTCCTACTTGTCTTGATGCAGAGTCTCCTGAGAATTAAGCCCTTGTTCGTAGGAAAGCCTCTGTAGCCATCATAGAAAACGATAGCCCTTCCATCTGTTTTCAGAGTGAAATCTACACAAGGGATTGCAATATTCTTGTGTGTTTCATTGTTACGCCATGGAACGGAATGCTGGAGAGATCCATCATCCAAAATTCACTGGCTTGTGCACTGGATTTCTTCAACTTCCATTCGAAAGTAATTGCATGACCTAACTGAGAATTCTGGGCTGCTCTTAACATACTTTATCATTCGAATAATGCACGAGGATCTGCACGAAGCTCGTAATTCTCTGAAAGAGTGCTGCATCACATTGTATATCATATCCGACAGGGTCCACAACGCAGCAGCAGCAGAAAATCCGATGATTTTCACTTTGTCAATCTTCTGGCAGAATATTTGAGAACAATCTTTCTCAATTATTTTGAAGATGATATCCGTACCAATGTAATGCAATTCATCAAAATCAACTGCTGTACTAGTGTTGCAGAAACTTGAGTCAAAATGGAATGGGGGTATGGATTCCAGTCGTTCTATTCCCTTTTTAATAACATGACGGTCTTCGTTTGTCTACTTTCTCGCATTTCATTGTGTTGCTCACTACCTTTCATCAAAACTCTGGAATATTCTTGCATTACTAAGTTGTAAGTGGAACACAAGTATATAGAAAACGGTCATGTTGCTTTCTGGATTTCTGTAAATCCGTTTCCTCCAGTCAGTACTCAGCTGCTTTGAAGGGAATGCTACGAGGACTGATTCGAGTCGCACACAGGGTCCCGGATTCGATACCCGGTGGAAGCACATAGTGGTTCCGACCCCACTTTAAAGCTAGGTCCAGCCCCAATTAGCCTTTCTGTGCATAAAGTGGACTTCAAACAAAAATTCAATCCTAGTCCGGTCCATAATGTGTCACTTCATCACAAATTTTCCTCCCAGAAACATTTTCTGAACGGTTGGATTTTCAGACGACAAACAACGTTTTCTGCAAGTACAGCTATAGGGGCTTGAGGTAATTGTGATCTATGACTGCTGCAATGATGGAGAGAATCTTCAACATAGCTTGCAACTGCAAATCATCCACGAGCCGGCTCTATCAGCATTTATAAAGTTACATGCTGGTCATTCGTGGTGATCATATTTTAACTACCTCTTGTCCATTGTCCAATTTTCTCTCATAAATTGCGCACAATTCAGATATTTTCATTCTTAAAAGTCAAAATATAATTTGACACAACAAGTAATAATACACAAAATGTTAAAAATAATTCACAAATTAACATACAATGTAAAGAAATTCACAATAGACAGTCTGCCATTTTGAAATCCGTTTTTGGGGTTTTTCCCGTGTTCCTATTTTGTCTGATTTTGGATATGTTATTCAGCAATGATTTTTGAGCTAGAAACTATTTAAAAATCTTCTGAAGCAATATTGCCCAGGTTTGATGGAAAATTGCTTTAGATTGCCTGGACTAAATTGATAGTTGCCATTGTTGTTGAAGATTACATGCCAGGAAGTAAATTGCCAACGAAAATGATGGTTTAAAGTTTTCACGGTCTACACTTTTGGTCTTGCTTCTATACAAATAACCCATCATCCTGCCCTTAGTTTTAATATTATTTACTACTATACAAGCTTCTATGCATTTACTGTATACTTATTTTATTTCCTTTGTATTAGTTTATATATATTTTTTTGTATTGTATCGGACATGAAGCCCAACATTTACATTTGTATTGTTTAGACGAAAGTACAGCATGACTTAACTGTATTCTCATTGGCTAATAAGAAAGTGTCACTTTTCTGCAATGACCGAACATTTACAATTCTGAAGTGCGGGTAGAATAAAGAAGCTATTTCTGCAACGTCCCGTTGTCAAATTATTTTCATAGAGGTTAGTATATACAGTACACACGCGCGCGGGCAGTGAATATCACTCCTCGCACTCAAATGTAGTACAATCCCCACCAACTAAGTACATGACGTCAAAAAACAGAACAACACCTCCTTGATGAGACAGTGGTAACGTCGTCGCCATGTGATAGGGATCGATACCCGGTGGAGACATTGCATAGTGGTTCGGATCTCACTTTAAACTGTAGGTCAAGTCTGAATTAGTCATGCTACTCGAAATGTGTTAATGGTATAACCGCGAAACATGAATTTCGCTTGGCAATCTTGCTCGTTTTGAGGTTTTGAACCGGTTAGGTTAGTTAAAGTTTGATTGCAGTGAAAAAAGAGACCCAGTTCCTCGGAATTATTCACAGAATCTTTTACTGTATGAGAAAGCTCATGGCCGTCCGTATCTTAATTTTACCCATTTCGTTGTCTTATATAACCTTTTCCCGCACAACGTTTATTACACTTTTTATAACCTAACTTCTCTGCCGGTCATACTTTCTTCGCTATTTCTTCAACCGTATCTTGTCAACTGCACATTTCTTCACCCGTATCTTGTCAACTGCACATTTCCGCACCCGGAAATGGAAAACGATACAATTTGTGGCACATGTTGACATAAACGTTTTCTTATTTTTGACCTTTGATTATTGTCGCAACATCTGACTAGATTTTTTATCACTCGTGTATGTATACAACGTATCTCTGCAGAACGTTACAAAGAAAACTAAGTTTCTTTTCCTTTACGGTTTTGAACGGTATTGACGTCACAAAATTATATTTCATTCTACATGATATGATAAAGCTTTTAGTAAAGCAAAATAGCACTGCACCATGCTATGAAATCACAAAGGGCTCCACATATACTTGATGTCCATCATAATGGAGGTTATGTGACCAGCGGCATGCTCCTGTGCTTTTCTTCCCAGGCTCACTTCCCCGTATCCATTGGTGAAAGACTGAATGTTACCCATAAGCACCTATGAATGAAAATTAAGATGGTTATTGCCTGAGATCTAGCCCAGAAATCGAACCTAGGTTTGCAGCGTGAAATCAAATCGTGGTCCACTGTATTCAGATTTAGAGAAAGTCATCTTGTAATGAAGCGTTGAGAGAGTCATCTTGTAATCAAGCGGTCCAGAGTTCGATTCTTATTTTAAATTGTAGAGTAGATCCAGAGTTGGTTAGCTTAGCTTACCTGTACACGAAGTGGACTTAAAACAAGTTTTTTAAAACTTTGTGTAAAACATGGCATACAGCAGAACGTAGATGCGAACCATCGAATTGAGGGAGTTGGTTCTTCAGGAAACTTCCTCAATAGCAACACACCATCACTTTGTAATCAAAGGTTCAATTCCCGTGGGACTCGCTGGCTGGAGTCCAAAGTAAAATTGCGTGCTTGCCCAGCTTTTATGCATAACATGCACAAACTTTACGAAGCCTTTTTCGTACAAGTGGGATTTCCCTTTGCATCTTACTAATTAAAGTAAGGGACTCTCCCAGAGGAAAACAATGTTTGTTGCTTAGTCTTGGCAAGTTTTCTCCTCCTGAGTATATAATTTTTCTCGGAGCAACTTTAACATATTTTCGCACTACTTCAACAGTGCGTTCATATCTCTTGTCCCCCATGGCATGCAGCAAGCACACCTCTACTTTCCCTCAACATTCATTTGCATAATCCTAGCACTTTCGTGGTGCACTGTTTGTTTCCGAAGATGAGAATGTGCTATTCAGGTTCGAGCCTAGTTATTTTTATTATTCAAGAAACATCTCTCACTTCAATGTGCACTCTAATAAAAGGCATGGAATCGATCTTTATGTACATTCTGAAAAGATTTAATGTTAAAATATATAATTTGTGAAATTTTCTCCTAACGTTAACAAAGAACAAATTAAGGGAGATTTTTCAAAATATATTTTTAGGACTGAGTTTGTACAGCCACGGGCACTTCTCGGTTGTAAAGGTCCCATTTACTTTCAATGCTACAACCCAGAAGTGTCCGTTACTGTACCATAGAAATACGAAGAACCAACATAATCGATAAATAATAATAATTAAAGCTTTCTGTAATATGTGCATACGATGGCGCAGGTTCGTTTCTCATTTGGATGTGAGATACAAAGGTCAGTTAATTGACCCTAATCAGAGATCTTTATGAAATTTGCAGTAACGTATGCGCATCCCGGAGGCCCCGATACAACTCCCTAAGTCACCTTTCAAATATAAGTACATATTTATATTAATTGATATGTATGCCGTCGTCACTAGCAAGCACCATATCATATTATGAATCCTATTTTCCTGAAACAAAAATGTTCTGTTTCATTGCAATGTAAAGTGAAATCAATTGAATGATAAAAAGAAAGTTTATAATATTCAATCTTTGACCAATGTTCATAAACGTATATACAATGTATGAAATGTACAACAAAATACTTATTGCTCAGCCATTATCGATTAGCATTTGTTGATTCCAATTTATGCAAAATCCAAGGTAATCATATTGCTTGCTTTTGTAGATACCGTGTTTTTCATGAACTAGGCAGAAATACTATTTTTCTATCAGAGTACTGTACAGCTACTAACGACGCTCCTTAGGTACTGTGAAAGATCATCTCATTCAAGTGCAACGGCAGAAATCCGCCACATTATGTAAAGATGTGAGGATTTTAAACCAGCGCCAAATGCACTGTATTATACTGTGTTATGTACCAAACGTAATGCAATACAATTCAAGTATCTTCAAATGTAAATTGAAGGCCTCGGATGTAAAGCATGGTGAGTGACATTTGGGCCATTTCTGAGTTCATTTAGAAAAAAAATGTTATTAGAAGCTATACTGTAGATAAATTGTTCTCATGTTGTGTTTACCAATTTCAGAAGGCTTCACAGAGTCCAATGCAAATTGCATGACATGGTGATTTCACTCGAAAATTGAAGGATGGCACATTTTACTTTGTAACTCAAAAATAATGAAAATGTCACTTACCACCCGAGCCTTTCAATTAATATAAATATGTACTTATATTTGAAAGATGACTTAGGGAGTTGTGTCGGGGCCTCCGAGATGCGCATACTTCGTGTATACTCCATATACGGGCCGCAACCTGCGATGTTAAAAGGACTGATGACGTCAAAGGATTAGTCGCGTATTTTGGGGAAATACATGCATTTGAATGAGCGAGTTGTACGAAAAAGAGTTCCTGTAAATGTATATTTATTTCTGAGTAAGAATAATAATTATTATCGCAAATTAAACATAGTTCTATCCTGATCAGTTACAAGTAAATTTATGCTTTTGTATGTAGTATAACGTTTAATTACATGTTATTAAAAAACGTGTTCAATCAGTGCGAGGTATACGACATTTAAGAATTTGTGAACATAGCTGAATTGTAATATTAATTACATGGATGCCGACCTTGTAACTATTATATTTTTTTATTTAACACGAAAAAATGTTGGTTGTTATTTATATGTCCGTATTAAAGCGTATACGTTGTCTGAAATTGTGCAGTTCAAAGTGCAAAAGTCACGTCTTTAACACATTTACTTACTTTTTCATGCTATGTTCCGGTTTAGAAGAATTATGTGCTTGGTGATATACCTGACTTGAAAGACATATAATGTATATCAATATAATTTTACACTTTGTTCAATTTTATTAGCCTATTTCACAAATACATTGGGGATAATTTTGTACCTTTGTACTCAGTAATGGATGTTATATTTTTCCTTTGTCGATTATTTCTGTCAAAAACAGGAAGATCTTTACGATTATTGCGATGTAGTTATCGAACTTAATAAAAAATGTGTACTTGTGTCACCAGCATTTAAGGTATTTGGAAATGTAGACAAGTTGCTAAAGTGAAAATTTACTATGTAAAGAGTAACGATTAGTACATTTGCATAGTCAGACATTGCTATTTCATGTAACATATTTGCTTTATTTACATTTATGCTCTGTGGAAAAGTAGAAGAGCGAAATATTAACTGAACCTGTTCTAAATATCACAAGTACAAGGGGAAAATATTATCAACGTATATGCCAGCGAATATTGCATTGACACGATTTTAATACATGTCCAGGTACAGTTATTGATGAGCCCAACTTAAGAGTTCAGTATGGGGCTTATGGCAACAGTGTTGCCGCATGGTGCGCAGTACAAGAAAGCTCCAGCGCGCATCGAGCGTCTGCTGTAGTACACGCCGCAACAAAAGTTAGTGGTCAACGGGGCTGTTCACTGCCAAACTTTTCCACTAGAGGCGCCAGCCCTGTTGTGTCCCTAAATAATTTCGTTCGTCATCTGGTTGCCCTAAGCTTTACATTGGAGCGCGATAGGATGGCTATTCAAACATTATTTTCAACGAAGGTAAGAATTTCTCGTGCAAATCGATAACAAAAATTGTTTAGCAAACCTTTAGGATTATGTAGCAAGTCATAAGTTTCTGAAAATTACATTCTCCTGAACCTAAGAATTAATATATTAAAGCGCAACCACAGGGTAGCTCAGACGGGCTAAATATAGTATATTTATGCACAAAGAGCACTAAACTTGACGTTATTTTGGTCGTCCCTAATAATAAAAAATATATAGATTTTTGCACTACGCTTTTATGTTTCCTCTTGTTGCGACTTGCGAGTATGTGCAATTCAACGGCGGGAGTAGGAATCGGGGAAACTACCCAAATTACAAATAGAAAATGTATTAAGTGGATAAGCGCATAATATTTATACACTATGCCCTATCCAATAACTTAATATTAACATATGTTTTCTTTGTATGAAGCAGACATTTCCCCCTCGTATTTTCGTCCTTTTAAGATTATAATTCCTGTAAATAAGAAAGTCCTAGAGGTTGCGAGATATGAAACAGAATGTAACATATTTTTTGTAATAACTATTCTTCTCGATAAATGTGTATGTATAAAATAGAGAACCATGTTTACTAGCCATGAGGAAAAATATGATATCACGTAAAAAAATGAGTCTGGTATTAATAACAACTAGCTATAAAAAAGTGCAGTCGCGTGGAATTATTATGTATTATTCTTTACCAGATTCCCAAGAATAAAGCACTTAAATTATGAAAATTCAAAGTGACGTAAACAAGTGCTGTGCAAATTTTAAGGCTTTTTTTTTAGTTCCGATATCTTTTCTGTTATTGACGATCGTCTTATTAAAATTCTTAGTTTCACAGCACTGATGTTCCGACATAATTTCCGATGTTAAGATGAAATTAAACTTGCAATTTAATGTAATAGCAGCACGTTCAGCATCAAATTCCCCATATATTTAAATGGGAGAACAATTGCCCATCAAAAGCGTGGGGTCACAACAGCGGTGCTGGCACCTACAATAGTTTGCTTTGACCAGGAACGTACAAGAATGCATGACTTGCTGAGAAGCTGTTCATTCTTGCAGCTGTTGGTCCAGAATAATGACGGTCCGTGGAGGAAGATTTGAAAATAACTGTTTCCGAATATACTTTTCATACGTCTTGCCCTCTATTTTATCACATGCGTCGGCAGTGTTTTTCTTTCCTTTATGCACAGAAAGGCAAATAGGGACTGGACCTACAGTTTAAAGTGGGATCCGAACCACTATGTGTCTCCAACGGGTATCAAACTCGGAACCCCTTGATTACGAGGCGACGACGTTACCACTGCGCCATCGGAGAGGCCTCCTTCCCATTTTTCGGTGCACTGTCTCATTTGAAACGGAACAGTGTTCATTATAATACCGGCATACACCAAAGCAACCGCCCCCCCCCCGGTCGTCGCATTTTAATTATGGGATTAGGGTTCCATACACGGTGGAGGCATATAGTGGTTCGTATCTCACATAAAACCGTAGGTCCAGTCCCAATTAACATATCTGTGCAGAAAAGTGGATTTAAAACTCAATTAATCAATTACTAAAGATGTGAAATAGATGAAGTTCTGTTGTATTTGTGTGAACAATGATTACAGAAAGAAAGATATAGACATTGGAAATATTCAATCTAAAATGCTCTCGCTTTGTGTCCATCAGTTAACGTTATTGCCTTGAAAGCAACAAGTCCCGGATTAAATTTACTTGGGTATCTCATAAATCTATTTCCATGGACGCCCACATTTCCCCCCAAAATAGTGTTGTTCCCTAAAAAAAACATTGCTTAAATTTGAATTTATGGTGGTCATGCAATAATTAACACATATTATTGTGGCTAAAATGAAATTATATGTGTGAAATACATCATTTTTGGTTGACTTTCATTTTCCAGGGGGGGCACGCCCCTCCCCTTCCGGACGCACATGTCTATTTCCTATTTATGCATTTGCGTCAAACTTGACTATCTGGAAAAGAACTGCTCGATCATTTTATGTTCTTTTAATATAATGCTATCAATACTTTTTATAATACGAGTAGTTAGTCATCCTTTGGGAAGAGCAAGTGAACCGGGGGTGTTCCCGCTAGATCCGCCAATGCATACAATATGCCTGTTTTCAGAGAAAAATTCCCCAAAACGAGAAAGCGCACACACAAATAATAAATTTCTTGACCTGGCCCCAAGACGGAAGCCTATTCACGAACTTTTGTCTGGCCATTCCCCACCCCCTTTCCTCTTCCCAACACGTGTTTGCAGCGAGTGGCAACAGACGGAAGGCTATTATTTTTGACTCCCCAAATCGCACTTAACATAAGAAAGGAAAGCGCATTTTTTGAATGTTCTGAATTGTAAAAGAAGGTATAGACCATCAAAACCTTACATTTCCTCTCCTTTTTGCATATTTATTATTTTCTCTTCGCATGTTAACGACTTTTGTTTCTGACAGAATGGGGGTGGGGATCTCAAAAGTAAAAGCCCATAACAGCCCATACTGAACTCTTAACTTGGGCTCCTCTGTAGAAGTAAACTGTCGTTGAATGAAACACACACTGATATGTATTAAAACCTACGCCTTATCATGAAAAATATATTCTCTTGAATTTTACAATTATCTAGCTTGTTTACCGAAAACAGATATAATTATCAGGATTTTAGAACACGATATCCTTTTAACAATAATCTCCTGATAGAGCATGGGGTTTATTGTGTTCTCTTGCTTTTTGCTTTGGACTCCTTAATTAAAGTAAGTTGCTTGCATGTTGCATTAATAATCTCGACGAGTTTCATTTTCCCCTTGACCGTAAATCCCTTTTCATAAGCTTGAATTTCTGTTAGATCATTTAAGGTTAGTGTTCTTAGCATCCAGGTATTTCGAATAGGTTAGGCTAGTACGTTTGTTGCATTAGTATTTATACACTTTCTCTCTATGCTTGAATGTAAAATTTTAATGATTTAAAAAAAAATGTAACCTACAACCAAACCAGTCAAACTTGTGCAACCAAATATTTTACCTACGACCAAGCAATTTTTTTTAAAAATTCTAACCGCGATAACCCAATAACTTTTTGAACTCCTCATTCTTCAACGGACTGGTAAATTCCACTTAGTGTTGGCAGATTGTTAATAAATTAGAGAACTGCCTTCAATCTAGGCATAAAAATTTAACATTTGCAGATCTTGTGAAATGTGAGGAAATGAACTTAGCGATAAGGAAGTTATACTTTATTATTACAATTACAAACAAGGTACTGAACCTTGGTACACAAATAAATCCGTCAAACATTAACACAGACACACAATTAGTGAAATGTTTTTTTTATCCTAACAACTGAAGTGATCTTCCATGACGGTAGCGACATCTCTCAGCTCCGTATTGAGAAAGGAATGCGAAAGTCACTAGAGCCACCAAACGATTGGATGATAACGAGCAACCGGTTACAACCAAGACCATCTTAGAGGCTCAGCAGGTTCGTGGGGCTATTTATGAATGGTTCGTGGGGCTATCCGTGAATGGTTCGTGGGGCTATCTGTGCATGGTTCGTGGGGGTTTCAAACCTGGAAAAAAATACAAAATCAGTAACACGAAACTAGGTATTTTTCGATGAAGGAGGTTGCAACACTGCATAACCACTGACCATCGACAACGCTAGTAAAGATTTCTCCGCCATATTGCGTATAACGCAAGCGAAAGCGAACATAAAAAAATTACTCGATATGTCTAGAATTGAGATTATTTGCGAGGAAAAAACGAAATGCCACCTTCAAGAATCCTTAGGAATGAAGAATACGTAAGTATCAATGTGAGAAATAAGAAAATAAGGGAATTAGAGACGTTTGGTGGTTACTGAAATTTTACCAAACGACTAATGCACTTTCTCGAACGTGACGGAAGAACTAAAGTTGAAAACACCGAGAATCTGGCGTGAATCTGGTAAATAGGTATTTTTACAAATCTACGGCTTTGTATAAGTCTTTCAACATACCAAAAATGTTATTCTGATTGGCTCATAATTAAAAGTTTCGAAGTTTAGTTTTACGTGGACATACGTTTAAAACAAATAAAGCAAAAAGTACTTTATCATGTGTGGATACATTTAATTACTAACATATCTGAAATTAACTGTGAATAAGAATAATATGCCATTTGCTTGAATGGATCGGAGAAAAATTCAACTTACATTCATGGCCGTATATACTATATTTATCGTTAACAATATGGATGTAAATATTGGATTGATATTCAATTGTTATTAATTGTCATGTTAACCTTAACAATGATACTTTTAATATTTAACTTTGTTACAGGTACGCTTTTATATATTTCAAAACCTTTACAACCAATATAGCGTGTTGACTAATTTTGAGATGATGAGAGTTTGGACGCGTTAAACACCCCTCCCCCCTTTACACATGGCCATCTTTTAAGTCCACTTTATGCACAGAAAGGGTAATCTGGACTGAACCTCAGTTTAAAATGGGATCCGAACCACTATGTACACTCCTCAATTAGTACTCCAGCAGTTTGTTTCTTTATACAGCATATTTGCAGAAGATACAATTCAATCTAGAGGTGTATCAATAATCGCTGTATAAAACACAACTTCGTTGACTCTGTATCTCCAACGGGTATCGAACCCAGACCCCTCGACCATGTTTTCATTGTATCCTACATTCTGAAAGTAAAAGCAACAAAAAAAAAAAATGTTATGACACGCACAAAATCCAGATAGCACTCTTCAAAAGTAATCCAGTTCTCCTTCAAAGAAACACTTGTTATAAAATGTTGTTTTCTATTTTTTGTTCGGATTTGCACGAAAAGGGGGGGGGGTGAGGTGGGTCAAGCGATACCTCGTTCGATATCATTTTCCTATCATTTTGGTTAATCTCGACGATGAAGATGAGTGATTGATTTGTTTTATTTTATTTGTCTTTTCTGCCCGTTTTGGCTAATAGCGAAGATGGGGAATAAAGATGAAAATGATAGAACAGTCACAAACGCACATGAACAGGAAGAACAGGGCACAAGACAGGCCCCACATAAATTGGCTGCGAGTCCAGACGCCAGAGTCTCGTTAGTCAGCCAGAGGTTCTGAGTTAGGATCGGAGGAAAGGCATCAGTGATTTCTTGGTTATTATTTCAGTTCCACATTTCACTGTTTATTTGTTATCATGAAAGTGAAGTAATTATATTACAAATAAAAAAACTGTCATATTAATAATGATTTTAGATTTGTACCATGCTTAGTTTACATAAATCTATTCTACCAGTAATTATAATTTGTACTTATTTAAGAGATTAAATTCCAAAAACTGTTTTTTTTCCTCGTATAGCTCTCAAATGTCTGCAAACGGTTCGTGATTGGAGGAAATATATGCCTGTCGCACGAAAGAAGAGGACAAGTGCAATTTGGCAAACGAAGCATGATGATTTAATTAGGTGAGAGTCATTTTTATTTATTGCTTGACATTTCATGTTTTCTATACACACACACACACATACATACATTCACTCACTCTCATTCTCTTTCACCCACTTATTCACTCACTTTCTACTTTCTACTTTCACTGACACAAGAGGAGCTACTTCGGAAGTAGCTAAATTGTAAACAAGTTCTTTTTACAAAGCAAATGGTTGAATATGACCGAAAAACTGATAAAAGCTGCTCAACCGCGAGCAAATATTCCCTATCGAAGTACCTTAATTCAAATAGATTTTTCTCAACATGAATTTCTATATATTTTATGATCTTTTCGCCCTTTCCTAAAAACATTGTCATTGAATGTCTTAGTCACATATACTACGATTCATAGATCTTGATTTCGTGTACATTCACGGACACTTACGGCTTGTAACTAACCAATTGACTTTCAATAGGTTCATAACAAACAAGAAATGTCCGTGACTGTACGATAGACAAAATGTTCAAAATCCATACGCTACGAAAGGCCGAATTTCAGTTCCCGAGTAGTTAAATGGGAGCCAGTATCTCGCCGTGGCTATAATCACGCAAAATAAGCAGGGAACATAGATTTTACTTTGTCCAAAGCTAATGGAAGCCGACCGGAAATAACCTAAACAAGGGAGAATTGTACACTTCGCTCTGTCCGCAGCTAATGGAACTGAACGCAAGTGAGTCACAAATCACAGCCTTAGCAAAAACGTGTTTCAACATTGCATGCCGCGTGAATCTTTATATCGCTACATTTTGAAAATGTATTTTCCATGTAGGGAGTCTCTGAAAAGGGTGAAGATTTCTCGTAGCATTCTTTTCTTTTTATGTGACGCTATTATCGAGCGACCTCGTCAATGCCGATGACAATATCGATCCAGACTGAGGTAAATATTACCGTCAAAACCTACCCCCGTGACCTATCACGAAGGCTCATAAAAATTCATCAATATTTTATGTATTAAATTATTGCATCATGTATTGCTTTTCTTTGGTATATAATGCATAATCCATTTAAAAATTTCTCAATTACAATAAAAGTATATTAATATATAATCGTATATTTAAAACTCTTAACGAAAATTCCTTAGTTTCTTACTGAAATTAACACTAGTAATAATAGATTATTATAATAAAATTTTAAAATGAGTAGCTTTCCTCAATGTCCACATTCCGTTGGATACTTCACTAAGACATACTATTTTGGAAGTTCATAAGCTCAATTTAAAATTGAACCCCTAGACATAATCTATTATGGACATACTTGCTTTGTTGCCTTATTGGCAGACAATTACTTTCCCAGAAAACCTACAATACCATTTGTGTCAATAACGTGATTAAAATTTTCAGCTTTTTGACGTGGGAAAACTTTCAGTTTGCTTGAGTTTTGTTTTAAGCCCACTTTATGCGCATAGGCTCTGTCCTCCCCGATGGCGTAGTGGTAACATGGTCGCCTTGTAATCAAGGGGTCCTGGGTTTGATATCCAGTGGAGGCACAGTAGTTCGGATTCCACTTCAAACTGTAGTCCAGTCCCGATTAGCCTATCTATGTATAAAGTGCGCTTGAAACACAAAATCATTTATTCAGATAGGCTAACCTATATCCAGCAAGTATTGAACCCTCCAGGTTTTAAAGAGTTTCCGTAAATTCCATTCTTGCAGTTAGTGAGAAAAATACCTGTAAGATGGCTGGAAGGGAACAACGAAAACAAGTGCAGTAGTGCCTCATTATTTTCTTTTTAGTAGGGGAGGGCTACTATACTTTGCACTTTTTAATCGCGACATTTGGAATTGAAAATAATGACGATGACGTAGATGAAAGCATAATTATACATACATGCCTTATCCAGATAATCATCTTTTTGGAATTTGATGAAATGGATGTGTGGGCAGAACCGTTGCTGAAAGGGCAATGGGTATTCTTTATGAGGCCAGGAGTTGCTGTTTGCGCAGTAGTTTTAAGGAGTATAGGCTATGATTAGAGCCCGGAAGTTCAGCAATTTATTTTCGTTAAAATAGGCAGGCAAAAAGGCATTTATAATGTGGTAAATAGGCACTAAAAATGAAAAAAAAGGCAAAATAAACTGAAAAAAAGGCACATTTAGAAGTCGCTTACTTTTATCTATAATTTCTGGCAAAATATTAAAATCTAAATTGGGAAGAGCATTTCAATTTTCTCCGTCTTGATTGCACATAACTACAAGGTGCTTTTTAAGTTCTCAATATTCATTGATAGTCGTCTGTCAGAGAGAATGTTTTTCATAATAGAAAATGATCTTTCTACTTCGACAGAAGTTATTGGAGCATACATATAACAAGCTAATGTAGCTGGACTCATTTTGGTAACAGCATTTTCCACCTTTTAGAATATCACAAATTGTTTTCAATTGTTTCAAGTCCTCATTTGCACTCACTACCCGTTAGCACTTTTCCGCAACAGCTGACCCCTTTTCTCCTGGCACTTCCATCATCTGCTGCATAGATTCCTCGAAGATTTTCATGGATGCTATAATTGTAATTGTCTCTGGCAATGCACCATAATGTACAAAAGTAAACTTGAATAGCACAGGAGTTTTTTCACTTCACGAATTGAAGCCGCTTCATTTTCTGGAAGAGCATCGATCACCTCACTGATTTTTTGAAGGTTGTTAGCATAATATATAGCTGCTGATATCTAAGTTCCCCATCTCGTCAAGACTGGTTGCTGAGGTAAACTAAGCTCAATCGCAACTTCCTGAAATTTTCGGGTTCGAGAGGGAAATTTTAGAAATATTTTCTTTGTGTTCGAAATCAACCTGTCCACTTCAGCAGTCAATCATGCACAGGAAATGTTAACCGAAAGGCAATATCCTGACTCAGCATGAAATACTTTTTTCTCACACTTTTCTCCTTCAGCAATGTTGAAACATGCGTGAGTTCAATATTACTTAAATAAGGCGAAAATTATTCACATAATAAACGGAAGAAAAATAAATGCCAACAACGTTTTTTGGGAGAAAAATAATTTATATACACATTTTTTTTTAAAAAAAAAGTCAAATTTCATTTAAAAAGTCAAAAAAAGGCATTATATTTAAAAATAGGCAGTGGGGTCCCAAATAGGCAAAATAGGCAAAATGAAAAGGCTTCCAAAACATTCGAAACAACATAAGAAACGTATATCCGGAAAAATTTTATCAATATATGCAGTAGATAAAAAGAGGCATTTTGCCAAACTTCCGGGCTCTAGCTATGATAATAACGGGGAAGGGGAGAAGATAGCGAATTCAACACAGAGACTCAAATTCCATTCTCGCCCTGAAAGCAGGAATTTCTAACTATAGCACTGTTCATGAGATATGAATGAATCCATTTGTAGAGAATGACAATGAGGTACGATTGTTAACTCTTCATTACCGAATGTCATAATCGACAACCCTAATTGTTTGCCAGAATGATTGGCTTTTCCTATTCTTTGTATCCACAACAATAAATCTCTTTCTAGAACAGTCAGGCATGATGTCCCACAATGTTGCCACAACAATACCGACAGCAAAGTGTTTGGTGACGACGTAGAAGAGCCAACTCACTTGCTCCCTCTCCAAACTTCAACAGATATACACGTCAGTGGGAACAGTAGTTCAATAGGCCAGTCTCAACGTCGTGGCTCGAATTTTCAAAGGGGATGTGTGTCGTTTGTTTGCCTGTCGACGTTTTGTTTCTACCATCTACCCTACCTTTTTGTAACGCCAGAGGACATCTGAGTCACATGATCACTCCCTATGGAGACCGGCTGTGGTCATTTCGGTCCCTCGAGTCTCTACGTTCCGTTCTGGCTGTTTCACAGTCGACAGGAACACACGATCGCTCAAGAGTAACATGCATTTTCCATCCTGGATCTTGTTTCCAGTTGTGGAAAATTTACAGGGCCCAAGCGCGAATGTTTCCCAAGTTTTTTTATGTTAAGACCTGGGACAAAATTCTTAAAAACGTGAAAGATATTACACCCGCACAAAACGTAAATTTATAACCGAATTGCAATTAATTAGTCGAGTTAGGTTAAGGTGATAGACTCGTATTTGAGAATTCGCAGTTTTATATTCGCAGGCCAGTCGGCCACGTCAGGTTATTTAACGAATGCTTGGATGGTACCTGCCTGCAGTCAAATGTTAGCGGCATTAAGTAAATAAATAAAAACAACACAAACAATACACTGGTTGTTTAAAAACTGGAACGTTTTTCGATTGGTCCCTGGGGGCGGGATCAATATTATTGTCTACAAGTCTATGTAAATCTGGAAAATCATTCCGAACTGGATCTTACCTGACATTCTTTCTACAAAGTGTTTTAAAATAGTTTTTTGATTCTCCGTTCAAGTGAACTCAATAAGCATAAAATATATTTAGGTTCAACGTTAGTTTTTCTCTCAGTATATAGTGTAAAATATGCTGGTGTATTTTATATTCTGTCCCAGGGTTGTGTGTAACAAAGCCGCGAATAACAGCAGAAAGGGGGCAAGTTGGTGGAGCAAAGCGGTGAAAACAGCTGGTAGCTGCAGTCGCGTTCCCCTCTATACAATCCCTTTCTCTTTCACGGGTTCATTGGTCGAACCCTTTTGAATCACTATAGCGCAAAGGACTTCTTTTCGTTCGCTTGCTCCAGAGATTGCAGGGACAGAGTATAGAGCTGGAACATAATATGTACTAAATATACATTAATTCGTTGTATGCAAAATAATGAGTACAATTGCGATATATACTTCATGGAAATTGTACAAAAATTTCGGCCTAGTTTGCCATTGGACTAAGGTTGTGGGTTTTAATGCAATAAATTTATATAAACGGCTTCAAGTTCAAAAGCACATTCTATGCTGGGTCAATTTTAAAAGAAAATGATGAGGTTTACAATAAAAAAATCCAGATCACAATTTATATTCTGACCACTAATTTTTATTATGGTCAACCTAAAATAGATAAATCAGTAGTATTATTTTCATATGTGTTACACTGCTGCAACGTTGTACTAAAGCCAAGATCATTGGAAAAAAGTCATACAAAATTAATTCCTGAGCTGGCTCAGCCTAAAATTAAACTTACAGCTTCATCAAGCCACGTTAAATGAAATCTTGCTACGTTAAGATTATTTATTGCTGCAGTTTGTGCTATATGTAAAGATTTATTTCGCTGACTGCACCTTACTTTCTGGATAACCCTCGTATTTTGACGACAAGAGTCATTTGGTTCTTTTGTTAGTCAAAAACAATAATGAACCATATTGGCGAAGGTGGAAGGTGTGTAACGCATGTTCCACAAATGCAAATCGAGTGTGGTTCGCAGTTCCATTACGAATTTATCGAACCTGTCAATTTTATTCCTTGTTCCCGCGCACCTGCGAACATTATCCTCTCGTTTATGCTGACCATTTGTTGGCATGGTGACATGGGTGGTATAAATTGATGTGGAATGCATGTATGGGCAATTTTAATTAATGACATTCTGAATTCGTGTGTGTGCTATTTCCTGCTGGGTTACGTTGTTCGGTACGACCACTAAAATGATGGAAAGCATTGAGGTTCATTATAAATATGAAACAAACCACTTCATCCGTTTTATCATTACCTGTAAAACATTAATCAAGCTTTTTCATGTAAAAAGGCTTTGAAAATTCTACATACAGTAAACTTAAAATTTATCTCCTTGTACTGCACTGTGCCATGAATGCACAACGATGAGTCTGGGTCTACCTCAGAGGCACTCATGGAATAATATCGACAGATCACTCACCCCGGGAATTTAACCTGGATGCGCCACGTTCATATGCATCATGCTATATACAGGGTGTCATTAAAAAGGTGCACACGAATCACAGAAATTTGTAGACGACATAAAAAATCAACTTTTTTTAGTAACATTTTTGTCATTGGTGCGTCGTTTTGGTGCTGTGGACGTTCAAAAAAGTCCGTTTTGCCGCCTGTATGCTGGCAACCGAACATAACAATTTGATCGCATCTGTGACGATTCTTCCTGCCGCGAAACGGCGCATGCCAGTGTTGCAAGGAACACACATATTTTACTAAGAATGACATAACATCAGCCACATCATGTGTTGCAAACGAAGCAAGGAACACCGTCGAGTAACCCAACGTGAAGTATTTTTGATTGATTGAGTTGGTGTTGTAAGTTCACTTTATGCACAGTAAGGCTAATCGGGACTGGACCTACAGTTTAAAGTGGGATCCGAACCACTATGTGCCTCCACCGGGTATCGAACCCGGGACCCCTAGATTACAAGGTGACGACGCTACCACTGCGCCATCGGGGAGGCCCCCCAACGGAAGTACATCAATGATATGAAAATCGGTGTAAAAACAGATAATGTATCCGAGAACAGGCGGTGGTAACTAAGGCAGAGGGGAAAGAAACGAAGCCTTGGATCAACTGTGTATGTACAGAGGAATTCGAAAGAAAAGCCTCCCTTACGGTTATGCAACCCGGTATTTTATATCGTCTAGTTTCGCCTGGTAGAGTAGTTCCCGAGAGGAGCAGTGTTTCCAAACCTATAACCGTAGTGTTTCCAACCCCGTATTGGTTGGTTGGCTGTTGATTTGGTGTTTTAAGTCCACAATGAACAGTATGACTAATCGGGACTGGACCTACAGTTTAAAGTGGGATCCGAACCACTTTGTGCCTCCACCGGGACCCCTTGATTACAAGGCGTCGACGCTACCACTACGCCATCCAAGCCTGTATTGCTTCGTAGAAGACGAAACCTTCACGTAACTTCTTCATTCGTGATTTACATTTGGTTTACAGACTCACATTACAGGACACTCTTTTCCAGTATTGCATGTTTTCTGGAGCATTTATTTTTCCTTCTGTGGAGAAAATTCTGTTATTATTTTACATCTTATTTTTCGCAGCTTCTCTACCATTTATTGGCTAATCGCAACAATGAGGATGAATGATGACTCGATGGAATTGATAAAAGGACAGTCATAAAGGAACCATGGGGAGCTAGATTCATATTTTTATTATTACTAATATATTTCTCTTTTTTTACTTTACTTTTGGCTAGTCGCAACGATGAGGATTAGTGTATGATAAAATTCATGAAGGAACACTCATAAACAATCATACCCAGGCCGGGACTCGAACCCGGGAATTTCGGCAGCGAGATCAAAAGCCGACGGATTACCACGCTCGGGCACAGCGGCGGCCAATTATTATTAGTGATATTGTCCCAAGTAGTGTATTTTTCCACCATATTCTTTTACACAATCATGAAACGGATGAAAATTAAAATGTTAAAATACCTGCCTACGTTGTTTTTTTTAGCTTGCAATATAAAGCCCTACTGCACGAAGCTAAATTGTGGGAATACGAAACAGAACCAAGTTAACATATCTTGGCCGTGGAAAGTGTTAATAGAAAATCTAGAAAAGAGCCATTTAACAGTTGCCTGATTGCTTTTCCATTTGTTGTATGGGAAGAATTGTCTGAAATGTGTGTGTAGTGGCAGGCAAAAGAGAATACAAAGATCGAATAGAGAGGCAACACTGTCATTGTTCTGCACTGCACAAACCACACGTCTCGTCGAGTGGGCGGGGCACTGTGTGTGCGAGCGAGCTGCTGTTGCTTCTGCAAAAAGAACACTCACAAACAACTGAATGACGCTCCGCTTAAAATCTAGTCAATCGAGAAAGGATTTGTTGAGGAAGTGAATTGAAATATAAACGCCAGAATTTGGTCTAAGCCTATAATGGTTTCTAGCAATAAGAGCTGATCAATTTTTACATGTCGAATTCCGTAATGAACGAGGCAACAGGCCGCACTCCACACCTTTAGTCTGGTAACACTAATAAATCATCTCATTATATGCGTCCGGTTATGCTGATAGTCATGTTTAATATATTACCTTCAAACATAAACAATATCAAGGACTCACTCAGAGGCAGAATTCAATTTTACGCTTTACTTTCCTGAAGATATTGTAGCAATATAATCATTCCGCTCTATTCTCGTATTCTCAATTTAACTCGCACTATTTTCCCCCCTCCCTTCTCCCACCTTAAAAATTTTTGGGTGAGAGGCTACAAACTATACTAAAACTGAATTACAGACAATACTTTACGACTCAAAGTGACGTGACCTAGAACGTAGTGAAAAATCACTGGTGCAAAATTCAACGTAATGATGATAAAATGAAGGTAGGAAAATGGATGTGCTAGAAAGTTTTACATACATACACACAGTTAGCTCCGTGTAGAAGATAGTTCTTCACATTTTTCTCACCTTGGCTTCCTTGAATTCACGAAACTGTAAAGCCATGAACGCGTTAACCCCCTATAATCACGGAGTCCCAGGTTCGATTCCTGGTGGAGACACAACTGCCTAGTGGTTCGGATCCCACTTTCAACTGTAGGTCCCACTTCGGGTAGCCTTTTTGAGCATGAAATGGAATTAAAACAAAAAATTGGAACACGGTAACCCATCACAACACACGCGCAGAGAGCGTTGAACTTAATGACTGACAACTACATCGAACTTTCAGCGAAGCTGGAATAAGGTCTATTTGCCATGACAAATAGTGTGAATTTTCAGTCTCGTGGTGCTTTCTATACGAAGTGCAAGCAAGTTATCTAAAAAAATTCAAATGTGAGGGTGAGTCGAGCTATGTTTCATTCAATAAGACTCTTCACTTCAAACATATTTTGCTCTATAGCTGTCGATTTCGAATGGGCATCTAAGACTGGTTGCTTAGCGGACCGGATTTGGAAAAAATCACGGACTGTCATTGTTCCAATCACACTACAGACATAGCAAAAATTGATCGCCTGAAGATGAGAGAAGAGGTGATCTCTTGATATGTCTCGAAATATATAGATAGAATATATAGTCAATCAAAAAGAAAAACAATGGATAATGTCCAATTAAGTATAGAAACGCTGTTAGAACCGGTGTTCATTCACAGAGCAGAAGGGTTATTTTGACAAAATTCTGTTTCCCGGCTGGCTGCTTCGGAGAAGAGGGCTTTGTGAAGTTGCCGCTTCTTGCCCAAGCGGTAGACCTAATTCGTTGTTTGGCCACGAGTTCCTTCGTAGGTAAACGCGGCAACAGAGGATCACTGCCATAAAGGTGGTTCCCGCGCCGGCTGAAAGAGCGACGGAAAATTAAAGAACCATTGTCACTAACTTCAGACAGACATCTAATCATTTCCTTAGGTTTCGAAGCTGATCCGAAGGGACAACAAATACCAAAAAAAGTCATGAATTAAATGATCGATTGGCCCGTCCTTCTGTTGATGGATGGCAATCCATATTAACAATAATAATCGTAAGCTTATCATTAAAGTGTCAACAATCAAAGCTAATACGCATCTATTGATCAGAAATTACTAGAGGGTTAAAGTTGTTTTTGTACCTCTTGTTATTTTAAGTCGCTCTTCTGCCACTTTCGGCTAATGAGGATGAGTGACGATTAGATTAAATTGACACCATGATACCAATACTGAAGCCGTGACTCGAACGCGGAAATTTCGTGGTATCGGAAGTGGACCATTTAACGCGCTTGGCCACCAAAGAGAACCTTCTCTGCGGCCAAGCGCAGTTAGTGATGGACTAACGATCCAGACACCGAATGTTCCGGGTTCGAGTCCCTTCACAATCTAAGACATAACACTTTATCAAAACTTTATTCACCTCTCCTCCACCTCAAATTTAATACTCAATCTTCCCAACCAAATTTCCAAGCCAATTTTAGACTTCCTGTTGATATTGCTCCCTCCAAAAAAGCAATCTAAGACGTAATAGTAATACACAAGAGTTGGGATTCCCTGCCCCCAAAATAATTATCAATCCAGCTACCTGAAAATCCCACTAACTTCATTAATCGCCCACCATAATTTCCCTATCAATCTAAGGCCTAATATGTAAGAGTTGGATATCGCCCCCCCCCCACCAATATTACTTATTACCCGTAACAATTCCCCTGACAATCTACAAATTACTATTTGTATAACAGCAATGGCTAATTGATAACGTAATTAAACTTGTTCCCTGTTTACTCAGTCAAATTTCCATCACAGTCTGTGCCATAATGCCCCTCCCCCTGGGCACCACTGATTTAGAACTGTGACAACGTGATAGGTGTAATGTAACTAATAGTTAAGTGTTAGGGATGGGTGCATGTGTGCTGCGCATTTGAATTTTATGTGAATCATATCTGTCAATAATGTGAATATTAATATTATAGAATATAATATAATGGTGCAGGTGTGTGAAAAAGTAACCATGAGCACCAAGGTATCAATAAAAAAGAATTGGAAACATAAGTTGCATATGGAGATGTGTGTAATTAGTTTTGTTCTGGGATGTAGCAAAGAACATCGGTTAAACCGTGCGGGGTTTCAATACTGTGTCCACCCGCCGTTGGATTCAAGCACTGCATCTAGTCGACGAGGCAAGGATTCCACGAGCAGATGTTTGGTCTTCTCCTTAAACTCTCCCAAACATCAAACACGTGAAAATGTTTTCGATTGGGAGACTTCGCTGGCCAATCTACTCTTGAAATTCCTGGGTGCTGATTAAACCAGGTGGTGTTCGCTTTCGATGTATGGACGCTGCTGTTGTCTTGATCGAAAGTCACGTGCGAAATCTCATCTTCAAGGTGTGTCTCTCGCACGCTGGGAAGCGTGTGGTTTTCCAGCACTGCGATGTATTCCTGCGAATTCATTCTCGAGGACACTTCCACCAATCCACCTACTCCAGACGAACTGATCCATCCCCACACCGCCACGGATATCCTGCCACTCCTAGCATGGGTAGAAATGTTCTCGGGGCCGTAGCGAGTGTTGTCGCGCCTCCAAACATAAACCTGACCATTTTCGTCAGACGAAAATACTTTTTTGTCGCTCAAAATTACGTTCTGCCAAAATTCTTGAGGGGCTGGTAAATATTGTAAAGAAAACTGATCCGTGCTTCGTGATGGAAATGCGTCATTGCTTCATTCTTTGCCGCTCGACGGTGCCGAACTGTTGCAGCATGGCACTCCAGTTTCAACTCTTGGCGAATCTTCGTTGTAGCCATGAAGGGATTGCCCTCGCTCATCTCAATAATGCCTGCATCTTTTTCCCTGGTTGCCTTCCACGGCCGGCCTTTGTTGGGTCTTCACTTCATTCCTTGGTCACCTTCTTCCTCGTAACACCGAATCCAACGCCTGACGCATGAATCGTCCACACCAAGGGTCGTAGCAATCTGTAGTGCAGCAGATCCGCCGCACAAGAACATGCGGACTATCTTCTCTCTTGTAAATTCCGAAAGTAAGGCATGATGAAATTATATCGTGAAGGAACATTCGGACCGAAGGGACATGCTGCACGTGGCACATGCCTCTTGAAAACATCACGTCATTGGTGCATGTAGAGTTTCACGCCCATTCCGGTGCAGAAAGTTTCATTTTATTGGTTCCGTTGCAAGTGGCATGCTCAAGGCATAGATACGAGTAAAACTGCTGCAGGATCTCGAACGAAGCACCCACCGGGGCTCGAATTAAAGCCAAAGCGTGGTGGCAAAAGGAAACCGTGAAGTTACTGCATCTGAGATTTACGTCAAGCAGGGCCTGCGTGGTGTGTGCAAAGAAACTCACGCTTGCTTTAGGAAATAAGGATACTATTGAATCAATGCAATATAAAAAAGTATATACCGTAAAATATACATTATTATTGACTCATGCATTCCCTGAAAAAATGCATTGTTTTCTCGCACATTTCTGCCCGCAATGAATATAAATGTATAATCTATTAAATTAAGCAGGTGCTTGCAGATTTAAAAATATTGATAAGATAATTCAATTGAATTGAATTGAATTGTTGTTTTTTTAAGTCCACTTTATGCACAGAAAGGCTAATTGGGACTGGACCTACAGTTTATAGTGGGTTCCGAACCACTATGTTCCTCCACCGGGTATCGAACCCGGGACCCCTTGATTAAAGGTGACGACTCTACGATTGCGCCATAGGGGAGGCCCTAGTCCTCTTACGGAGATAATTCGTTCGGAGCAATAGAAATGCCCTATCAAAACAATTGGGGAATATTATTTTCAACGTGGATATTCTTCGGAAAATATGTTTCTAACAACAGTTTACCTAAATAGTGGGGACTTGGGGTGAGAGAGAGGGACGGAGTTGGAAGAGAGAGAGAGAGAGAGAGAGAGAGAGGAAAAGCACACAATTTTCTGTTCAGTGCGAACCTTTGGGATTGCTTTTTCCTAGCGCACCAAAAACACAATACGTATAACCCAAATACAACCCAAACCTTCAATGGCAAAATTGTGAGTCAATCACTCAACTGGAATAAAAAGTACGGATTTAAATCTAGGCCAGAAGATAGTTATTGCGCTACCATGTGCCAAAGAAATCCACTTTGCCCGCGAGAATTGTCATGCCTGAGTGATATGTAGTTTACGTTAGTTGTGAGAGTTGCTTCAATTCCATTGCCTGCCAAGAATAATGATAGCGCTGAAAGCATAAAATACAGAAATGTGCATGTTTGGCGAGCTATGAGAAAAGCAGATCCTTGTGTTTTCTTTTCAAAATTTACTAATTTTATGTCAATTTTTACATATAGCCAATGGCGACAGAGGATGAATGATGCTTCAGGGAAATTGATGAAGATTGAAGAAACAACGAAAAAGAAAAACTCATTATCAGAGGCTAGGACCCAAGAACCCTGGCTACGCAGCATGTTATGATATTTAAATATATCACGGATTGCTGCTAAATCCATTCCTAGATATTTGTAATGAATGAACCCCCGCCCCCGCTACGAGAAAAAGAAAGACTATAGGATGTGAAACATTCACAATGTAATTGCATTGCTTTACATCGCTCTTGGCTGTATTCCAAATGTAGTAAGAGATCAGCGATAAGTTAGATTTTTTGTGGCAAGGTATAAGTGTATTTGAGCGCAAGGGCTACCTATTGCATCATTTATAAAGAGTTAACTTCGTCGTTACACTAGCACCAGGCACAAATGCATCAATTTCTATTTCGGTTATTTTACATCACTCTTCTGCCTCTTGAGTTAATCGCGATAATACGAATGAATTATCAATTTATAAAATTGTGGCGGGACAAACTCAGTGATACATTCATGCCTGACCAGAGTTCGAATCTGGAACATATGACCTCGCTTCGCTAGAAAGGCTGGCATAAATGTATCGGAAAAGTGTAGGAGCACCAAGAACCGGTTTCACCCAACACAGACAATGAAATCATTTACAGCGACTCGCTGTGGCAGTGTTGCTCGTCACCCCCTCCCCCTCACTCGCAGATAGCATAGCCTTTTCAGCACGCACCTGCTGATGGAAGAGTGGAACCACAAGCAAAACAACCTGCGCAGACCCACGACTCCTGTGCACCGTACTCCCGCGAGGAGGGGCGGGGGAGAGTGGACCATGCTTCCTTATGGCCCGAACTGAAGGGAAGAAGGGAGATCTGCGCGGGTACTTTTCGTCCCAAGGATTTTTTTCGTTTTGGTCGATCTATACTTTTCATTTCAGGCATATTCCGACTGGAAGGTTTCTGGCACCCCTCCGCCCCCTCCCCTTCCCACCATGGTTAATAAATGAGACCCTTGCACTTTCAAAACCCTTATCGCAAGAAAAAGCTGGCATCAATTTTACACCACCATACAATAAGATTTACACGGGAAACATTTCCCAACATATTTTCTTGATTCGGACTAAGGGCAAATTAAAAATAGTCAAAGAATTAAATTACTGAAAATATGGAAAAGCGCGATACCAAAATCTGTAATGAGTGCGAAGGGAAAATCGAGAAAAGGAAAAAAAAATTAAGTATAAAAGTATTCGAATAACCAGATTAAGAGAGAAAGTTATCACTGCTCGAACAATGCAAATGAAAAAAAAAACGGGAATACGAATTGAAATATACGACAATCGGAAGTAGGCTGAAGGAAGCAAATTTTAATAAAAGTGGAAAGAAAACAATGAAAAGAGCGCTGGTTCGATTCGCGACGGAAGCTCATATTTGTTGTTCGAATCCCACTCTACACTGTATGTCCAGATGCATTTACACTTAAAACAAACTTCGTGGAACTTTTTCCAAATCAGATGTCACCAAAAATTTAAAAACAAAAAGAATAACTCTGAAGGAAAAATGCCGAAAGCGTTATTGCAAAATGAAAAAAAAATCTTCACATATTCGTTCGGAAGTGGTAAAAGAATAATAAAAAACTCAAGCATAAATGTTAATAATACTTGTTATTATTACCAGAGACATTCTCAAAATAAACTTCTTGTCCGTTAAAATCAAATCAAGAGGAAAGCAAGATCTCCACCCGGTCGCGTGAATCTGTGGCTAGATTCAAGAGTTGGAAACACTACGCTTCTCGCGAGTTGATATTCCTGGCGAAACTAGATGATATAAAATTCCGGGTTGCATAACCGTAAGGGGGGACGTTTCATTCGATTTTGAGTGTACAAGGACAGAACAAGAAATTGCAGTTGGAGGAGGGCTGCCAGAATCAAGATATTTGGGGAGGTTAGCGATTTTTCTTGTGCACCTAAAAATTGTTTTTATCTGTTTCCTCTCTTAGCCTGCATGCCAATTATTTTAAAATTAAAATTTCGCCTGTAATCAGATTTTTCCTTGTATTCTGAAGTACGTACATTGCCATCCTATGTGAGCTAACTTTTCACGGGGATGAAAGTGGCCGCGCTTGTATGCACGCTTGAGTGTGTCGAAACGTAGGTAAATACGTGGAACTGAAAGCTCGAATGTTGTGGAAAATGTGAAACCACGTAAGGAGTTTTGTACGAATTAAAGTGTATAAAGGAATGCTAATTCTAAATCGTTTAAATACTGATGTGTCAATAGACCATACTAAAGAAGTACCTCGTTTGGGTTTGTGTCCAAGCATAGGATACTAATATCTGTACGACCACTAAAAAAAGTGATTGAAAGTTTCAGCATTGATCTTCACATGGTGTAGCTACAAGACTGAGATGAAAAATCTCTCCGATAGGCTAGATTTTAATGCTATTACTATTCCTTTAACATATAAGACCTGTAGTTCGAGTAACTGTTGCAACTATTACTTTCTACCATAATCACCTCCTTTCAATTATGCTTTAGACGTAGGCAATCAATATACCAAGTTTAGATTTTCTACCACAAAGAAAAACACAAAAATGACCATTGACAAGGAGAGATTATTATTTTTAACAATGTAATAGACGATTAATCTTCGCTGTGTGTCCCTTTATAACTGTTTTCTATTCATATGAAATCTAATTTTAGCTTCATATTAAAGCGTGCGGAGCTTGTTACTGTAAAAACAATATACGCACCTCCAGCCCAACTGCCGTCCCTCATCATATTCGCATTTCGTAGTCGTTGTCAGAGGAAGGTATAAATATTGATGGATCACGGTTTTCCATTAACTGTTACGAGAGCAAGCTGCCAAAGAATTAGAATTTCGACCGGGGCACGTTTTGCAGTAAATTTATCCTCTAATTACTCATGCGGTGTCATAAAAATCGTTGAAGGGGAGACGAAATTTTATGTTAGATTAGTTTTTATTTACAAACATAAGGGATGTAAACATGTTTCTGCCTGTGCAATTGTTACAAATAATACTACACTAGCATCGAACCAATGAAACCATAGTTTGCCTGTGATTGAATTTGCATGGTATATTACAAGTTGCTACATTTCTCTTTCCATGTGATTATGTTTATGCATTATGCTTATAAGGGTGTTTCATAAAGTGCGCAGTTTTTGAAAATGCAATAACTCAGCCAAAATTGCATGAAAGTTGACATTTTTATTTTTATTATTTTACACATTCACTACGATTTAATAATTGAAAAGTGAAAAGTGTCCAGCATATGCTCGTATGCGATTTAGAAGTGATAAATGATGTCTGCCATATGTCCATATGGTATATTTCTTCGTTTCGCATGATCGGTTGCTTTGATCTCTTGCGTCAATTGAATCTTGTAAGGGTGCATATGAAGGTCTTCTTTCAGTATTCGTTCCACTGAGGATAGCGATATTCCCAACTATTGTGAACGACGGCGAAGTGACTTTGCGGGGCTAGCATTCACACTGTCTTGCACTACTGCCATGTTTTCATCTGTGCGACGACTACGTTTTCGCCCAGCGAATTTATGGTTGCAACTGACCCGGATATCTCGAATTTCTTCACCAACCTCCTAACTGTTGTTGCAGTGGGATCATAGTTAAGTCCGAAGATCGCGAACTGTCTGTGCATAATGTGTAATGTGTAATGTGTTTTCAAGACAACGACGCGTTGCTCGATAGTGACCGCTCCTTGGCAACTAAACTGAACAAATGCCAACAAATTGCTCAAGTACGTATTAATCGGACTGATCAGAGATTACGAAAATGATAAGAACAGTGTTGCCAACCTCAGAACAGTGTTGCCAACCTTCAAACAAAAAAAATGACAAGCTATTTAAAAACTGCGCACTTTATGAAACACCCTTATTTGCGTTACGAGAAGCGGTGTTTAGTATATTTACATAGTGGCTATATCAATACTGAGGACGATTAAAATAGATACAAAGAATGAATGGATACACTATGCACCACGAAGAGGGAATTTAATATGAATAATATGGTATAGTTTAGGAATGTCACATTTAATAAATATATATTTATATTTTGTATTCAATACAGGAGTCAGGAATAAAGGAAAGGGTACAAACTATGAAACATTGCTAATATAATAAATCATTCATATTTAACTCTGACAAATTGAAAATATGCATTGCTATTGTTTATAATGAAAGATTTAAAACGATACAAAGTTTATAACCAGAATAAAATAAATAAGGTAAAACTTGCTTGTTGCGTGTGAAGAAATTAAAAGCTAAAAGATCAAGATAAGATTTGAGTAACGTGCACAAATATCAGTAAGTGTATGAGGAAAATATTGCGTGACTAAGATCATCAAAAATAATTCAAATAATATAAATTATAATACAGGTCAAAAACTTAGGGAAGAATCAGAAGCAGATAAAATTCCTCCTTTAAATATTATCAGTGATTGTAAGAAAGTATATATATATCACAATATTTACACAATAAACATACACATAAAATTCATTAGCTGCATATTAATTGAATATCATTCTCCACACATAATGAAAGTGATAAGCACTACATTTTCTCCAGGCACGTATGTAGAAATATATTTCGGGGAGGTTCGAACCAAGTGTACCAGAAAAAAACGAAAAAAATAATATAAATATTTAATATAATTTATAGGTCTATTTATAATAATATGTAAATTAATTAATATTGTTATTACATGAATAAGTAAAAAGACGTGTTAAGATCGCCAAATTTGAATGAAAACAACTGTCCTAGCAAGGAAATTAATATAAAAGAAGATGAAGAATTCAATATTTATTGAATAACAAAAAGTATGTTTGATCCAGTTGTCAAAAAGTAAAGTTCCTGATTGCTATTTTATGCATATTATTATAAGTAGTTGTGTGCATAAATCTTATTTGGTACTGTCATTCAAAGCAATATGGTCCAAAACTAATATTTGGCTTTCAGTAAGTTTAGCGGGAAAAAAATAACCCTCGATTATACATCAATTGCTAAGCAAGGATATTTTCATTATTTAATTTTAGTACTTTGTAAGTCTTTCGGAGGGGGAGGAATCCAGACTCCCTGGATTACCCTAAATACGTTCTTCTTTTCTCCCCCTAATGCAGATCTGAATTGGCTAGACGTAAAAAAAATGATATTGGAATGTGACTACAAATATGAGAAATTGCTAATCACCTCACATAACCTGACTTAACAGTTACAGTTGCTGAAACTGGATGTCCACTTGTACTTCTGTGTACAGTATTGCAGTACAGTAGCAGTTTACATGTAGTATTTTCAGCTGTGCTTATTCGTTTAATTTATATTGACGTTAGTTCAATGTTGTTCATTTAAGAGCGGAGAAATTACATCAATAATGTTATTAAAGAAGCAGAAACTTCTTTTTCCCTCTCTCACGTGAGCGAGTAATTTTACATAAGGAATGTAATTTTGCATTGCACTTTGACAGAGATTGTCAGACGTTAAGTATTTGTGTTACTTAAGAAGATAAGTTTAAACTACATGAACAAAGTGATCTTCACATGCAAAACGCTACAGAACACGTTCTATTGTGGTGTCCCGAGGAGAAATTGAACGGGGAGAACTTATAGAAATGGACTTTGTGAAAGAGTGTCAAGTGTGGGGTGAAATAATTAAGCCGCGGGCTCATGTCTGCGTAACTGCTGTAGCGAGAGAAGGATCCACCAATCAGAGTGCTTGCTAGATAATTAGAACGAGGTCAGAATCTCCATGAGCAAATGTAAAGTTCTTGGAGATGTTAAATCCAATGGGGATGTCAAGGGAGGAGGAGTACTCCTTTCTCTCTTCGTTGCTCTTGAATCTCTTTGATTTTCTGGGAAGACCTGCTGCATCAGGCAGCTGCTAAGTCGTTCTGTGTTTCTTGAAGCGAAAACGAGCCCTGTAGTAAACTATGGGAAGGAGTAGCTCCATTTTCTTCATGTTCAACCACTGTAACAGGGGCTGGGAGCACAAAATTCTCCATTTGTACGGTACAAGGCAATGCTCGTGCTACCTAATCTTCTTTAGTGAAGGCTGGTATTTTAAAACTGATTTTGAGATAATTTGTTTGATGTTAAGCTATTAATGAGCTGAATGTGTCTCGGTAGAAGAACAGTGAATCATAGTTGAAAGTTTTCTTGTCGATGTTCTCTCGAGTACACCATCGGGTGAGTTCTGAAGCAGGATTCCAGCTTTTGGTGGCTGACGTCACAGATTTCAGCTTTGGGTGGCTAGCGTCACAGATTCCAGATTTTGGTGCCTATCATCACATATTCCAGCTTTTGGTGGCTAAAGTCACAGATTCCAGATTTTGATGGCTAACGTCATAGATTTCAGTTTTTGGTGGCTAGCGTCCCAGCTTCAGATTTTGATGGTGAGCTTCACAGATTACAGCTTTCAGTTTTTAGTAGCTAACGTCACAGCTTTCAGCTTTTGGTAGCTAGCTAATGTTAAAGTTTTTGGTAGCTGACGTCACTTTGAATTGTAATTGAATTCTTTCCCGAAGCTTCTTGGTCGTTACCTTGCAATAACCTCAAAACCGGGTGAAATGTAAAGGAGAGACAGTCATCTTTAGAAACCAAGGAGATGGAAGTTCTAGACTGACTGACGTAGTTTCCGGCTGAAGCAAATTGAATGTAGGTTATTTTTCCGAAGGCGTTGTGGTATGGCCGTGTTAACAAGGGGTTTGGGTTCGATCACCGGTTGAGCCACATTGCGCAGTGAGAGAAAGAGAGAAAAGAGATAGGAGAGATTGAGTGGGGGGGGGGTAGAACTGGACAGGAAAGGCAAAGGATAACCAACACGGGAGGGTGTAAGCAAGAAGAAATATATTAGACAAGAGAACAAAGGTGAAAATTTAGAAAACAAGCATTTTTAAAAAAAAACACAAAGTAGAAAAATGATGCAAATGAAAGTCGAGATGAATAAGTGAGAAATTTTCCCGAGAGGGGTAAAGTGACCCTTCTTGAGCCCCCCCGCCCATGTGGACGCCCATTAGCCCAGTCAATGAGGGACAAAAAAAGGCCAATGTCGGGAATAATTCCGTAAAAGCTGAATTTTCGTCAGTTGTTAGAACACTACTAGTAGTGCAAAATCCCAAAAGTCCTCGCCCCTCCTTGCGGTGCTTGCCCACCACCCCCAGGGCCCTCCAAACATCAATTTCGCAGACTCTCAGTAATTGACCTATATCTCCGTAACCAATCGTCGTAGGGAGGTAATCTTTTTAAGTCTTAATCCTCATTAGATGGACATGAGAAAAGATTGTTTAATTTTTCGATAATGTCAGTGGTTTTGCCGTAATTTAAAAAATAATCTTCTAAAAGTGAAATTTTTCTAGTACTTTTTAAAGTTTTTGCCTTGCAACTATGGAACAAATTAATTGACAAGAAGAAATTGTTTGGAATAAAAGGTGTAGCCTATTTTATAAGATTTAAAACGATATACGTTTAAATGAAGGTATACCATAAAATGTGTCTCCAAATGGAGGATAGCACCAAAAAAGTGTCTCTTTATCACAGGCCAGTGGTAAATTCCGGAATCATTGACTTCTTAATAAAAGCAAGGGACTTGGTAGATTTAATTGTTGTACCACTTAAGATATGTTCAGTCAAGTAGCCAATCGCCATCTGCGTTCTGACGGCCGCCATCTGGAAAAGAGTCCGCTATATTGGATATTTTTGATTTGATATAATCTCGGGAACGGTGGCATCTATCAACTTCCTGTTTTTTTTTATCAGAAATGTTCAAAATAGTGCTAACTTCAATAATATATTAATAAATCTATTTTTGAAAAATTGAAAATAGTAGTTTTCTAGAAAACTCACTATTTATAATAATATATGTGAATTAGCGCAAGTTGCAAGTTAATAATTCTGGAACTAAACAATAGTATTTTATATCTTGTAAGGTTATGAGTTGTTTGTTAGAACTGAACCATTAATATACGATTTTTCATATTTATAAATTTATCTTAAATAATATTTTTAAAGGAAATACAATTTATATACTACCTAATTTGATTTCTCAACGTAGGAGTTATTGAAATTTATACAGTATCAAATTGTTTTATTTGAAAGAAAAACACATATTCATTGTAATTGATGATACGAAAATATTGAAATTTGTTCTACAAAATGTTTTGATATTAATTACGAGTGCAAGATAAGAATGAAGATCCAGTGGAATTCATTGACAGCAGAGTCCGTGCAGCCACAATTTTGCCAGTGACAACACTAGAAGAAACATTCGTGAACATGTTAGTGGACAGACTTTTACCACACGTATCAAGACAGCTAATATTTCAAGAACCGATTATCACATTAAGAGTGTTGAACAGGAAGCTCAACCTTTTTCATGAACATAGTCCCCTCACTCAAGAATTTATGGCGGAGAGAAGAGAAAAATGGAATTCTTAGGAACCAAGAAAGAAAAAATGCTTCTTTTAGTACTTACAGGAACCATTCCCATTCTAAATTTCGAGAGAAGAATCGTCCACAAATGCCCTCAACTTCTCAGGTGATGTTTCCTTCTTCAAAAACCGTAAGTACGAACAGTATCAAAGCAGTGTTTGTTAATGGATATTTAGAACATTTACCAGTCACAGGGTTCACTGAGAACTTAATTAAAAAGTACAACCTTGCAACTTCTCGATGCTAAAACAGCAATAAAGATTGTTCCGCAAAACTTTAAATTGATGACAGGTAACAGCTCTGTGTTACAAGTTGATAAGCAAGTTACTGTCATAGTTCGCCTAGGAAATTTAACTTGGCCAGTGAACTTTTGTGAAGTGGACAATTTACCCATAGCTGCTATTCTTGGCGTAACATTTTCAGATACGAACTAAAGCAATTTTGGATATGAAGAATTGAATAGTATGTTTTGAGAACGTGCCGGATATTTTTTCTATAACGTGGAACTGTGATAGTTTTAATTAATTGTTCATACAATTCAGCACTTTATAACAGTCCAGCTTTGCTATTTACTGGCACAAACTTTTATGATCCACTAGAAATAAAATGGCAACTAACTTTAAATGAAGATTCCCTTTCTCAAGAACATTTAAAAAAGGAATGGGAAAAAGCAATAGCCAGTCTGCAAAACATTGGGATAAGCGAAATAAGCTTTACAAAAAAAAGATTCACAGATATTCCCATCGTAGTGGGAGATCTCGTTCTTGTCAAAAAGCAGGTTATCTCAGAAGGGACAGTGCTCCCGAGAAAGATAAGGGTTATTAATTGGGGGTACTGAAATGTTAAAAATAACGTCACTCTCTTATCCTTCTCTGCGTGTGTGGTATTTGCCCAATTCTAAAAAAAATCTGAAAATTTCCCGTGTAGGCAATTTGGGAGCGAGAGGCAGCAGGGTGGACGAGAGAGAGGTTTCTTCGTGAATCATGCTTGAAAGAAAATGTTCCGTTAATATGTTTTCTTTGTCCCTCCATTCCTCGTTCAATATATTTTTTCCCATATAAGTAAGAGAAAGATTTATAAGATGCATCTGGAGCTATTACGAAGGTAATACGTCCTTGAATTCGCTCGTCTACATGGCATTATGGATCCTATTATACCTCGCGGAAAGAACGTTAACATATTCCCTCCACGCAAGGTCCCTTGGGAATCAAGAACCTTATCCTGATAACCCGCTGTTATCCTTCACTCGCTCAGAGCCATTGTCTTTCATCGATTCCTTTTAGAAGTCTAATGGATGTTACTCGTCCTTCAATATCTGTCTTGCAATGACTGTTATGGGAACGGTCGCCAAAAAAATGTGATTCTGGGAAGTTTTCAGGGATTGAAAGTGTCGGGTGTGTCATTATTACGAAATTTTTTAGTTGAGGGGAGGGGGAAGGGTTAAGTAATTTCTTGGAATGCGTCAAATAGTAATCACAAACATATTATCTCGTGACGTTCCATATTATCAAACCAACTCTGTTGAGTAATCAACTCGTAATCTCGCCAGCAAAAGTTACTGGATCGAACCCCGTCCTAAGAATGCCTTATTCTTTGTGTGTGTGCCGACCTCCGTGGTGGAGTGGTTATCACAGCATGCTGCGACACCATGGATCACGGGTTCGAATCCCGGCCTGATTAAGGGTGTTTGTGAGTGTCCCTTCATCAATTTCATCATATCATCACTCATCCTCATTTTCGCGATTAACCAAAAGTGGCAAAATTAAAATAATCAATAAATCTTTGTGCGTGTCCATTCATCGTTCATTCTCTTCGCGATTAGCGAAAAGTAACAAGAATGCGACGCTATATAATGGAAATACAAATAGTTCCATATATATATACAGAACGACATAGCTATATTTGAGTCGAATGAGAGAAATCTAAATTCTATTACCATTAACCTTGATTTTGTATGTCGATCTCGTATTTCCTGTCTTGAACTTCTATAGATATGCACGCCGTGGGCGTAAAGCACGGCTACAAACGCAGAGAATGTCTAATTACACTCCTCTGTAATCGACGCAAACATCGTTAGATAATATGGTTTCGTTGTGCCGCAGTTAACGTCACAGAAAAACAACTTTTGCAGAGGAAATTAACCCGGAGGAACTCACGGTTGACTTGCTCCATTCATCCTCATTTGAGGACATCTTCGACGAAGCTTCGTTATCAGGTGACGTCGAATTTGGCACAACGACGCAGTCGTGATGCGTGTACAACTCTTTGGAAACTATAATTTAACCACAACGTAATGAGAAGGCCTTCTGAAACTTATTTCCGCAAGACTTAATGGCAAGAGAAAACAGGCCCTGGGTGAAATTAGTAATTGTTAAGGGAAACTAAGAAAATTCAGCTTGATTTGTCTCGGTAATTGCGACAGCCTTGCTGCAAATGTAACTTTATTCTTTACTTTGAGTAATAGAGCGGAAAATGTAATTCCTTGCTGCTCGTTTCACATTACAAGTAAATTGACTGAATTAATAAATAATAAATGATTTGCCTTGCTTCAATTTTATATTTATATCCAGCTAGAGAGGGAGAAGAACTTTAATTGTGTTTCTTCTGGATGGTGTGCATTACTTGATATTGTCATTATTACTGAGTTACATTGAAAACAAACCTCCTCCGAAGAGAGTAAAGCTTAACCCCCCACTGAGACGCGGAGGAACGCGGCAAAATAACGCGACAGTGGGAGATAACCTTTAAGATAAGCTGCAGACTTTTAGCACGGAAATTCCTTTTCGGTTCCGCGCGTTTCCCTGTAGTGTGCGTTACACAATTTCATTTTAATAGAAGCAGACAACAGAAGTTATGTTGCTTTCTGTTGCCGCGTTTGTCCGCGTCTCAGTGGGCGTTGAGCTTAGGTCTTCAGAAAAGACAGGAGAAGAAATGAATAATGCCTACATATCATGCTAAATCTTAATTTAAAAGAAATATTACTTACTATATTCGCACAATGTTATGACTTACGTCTTTTCGAAATTTTCTTCATAAGTTTTATTGTCTCCATAGAGACACCTGTACCACATATAAACAGAGTTATAGCTGAAGATCTTGCTGCCTGCAGGAAGAACATTTTATTTAGTTTTCCCTCTGCTTTATTTCAAGCTTCCTTGAAGTAGAATCTCGCTTGATAACTTTACCCAGCAAGAATACATATTCTGAGAATAGAATAAATATATTTTCCCTAAGAAATCAATACTGGAACCCACGCTCATCTTACACACATCCTCCTCTAACTGAAAAAATAAGCCGGAGAAACTATTCTGATACATATTCCACCAGTTGTCATGGCGATGATTCATTTTGTGCAAAATGATTTCTCTCTCTCGCTTTCTTGTTTCTTTTTCTTCCGAGACGAAAAATCAGTTAGGTACTCGAAGAATAAATCTAGCACGGAGGGGAACTAGAACGGGCGCGTTAAAGTGGTAAAACAGATTTTAAGGAAGATCTGTGTAGACTTATTGCCCGTCGATAACTATTAATCATTGGGACAAGCTTTCAGAAGCTTTTTCACAACTCGTGTGCTTTGGAGTTGCATGCAGAAAGATTCTTCCTACGGCAGTGTGTGTCAAACATCCCTTAAGAAGAGCATAGAAAGGGGGGGGGGGTGGAGAGAAGACTTTCATCAAAATCACCATCGAAATTGATGGCACTCGGCATTCTCCTCATGTGATTGCGATGTTTACGGCTCAATCCGCTTGATGGAGCAATCAATCACGCGTTTCACCTTTACTTCATTTCTTAATGTTCCGTAGTCACCTGATCAACTTTCAAGACTGTTTTTTTTGTCACGGTTTTCTTTTCTAAGGGTCCATTTAACATGTCTTCAAGAAAGGTGCCGAAAGCACGCTACTTGGCTGTGAAAAATGAATTCTCGCTATAGGGATTCTGATGTTCTGCTTTGGCGCCTATCTTGGGGAATGTATACTGTTGATCTTTGGAAGACTCCCATCAGTGTCTCCTGACGACAATTTAAAGCAAGTCAAAGTTACTTGGCTGTAATCTGAAATCGAATGTCATTATAACGTGTACCGCGCTGACAGAGTAGGATTTCTAGATTTATACTCTGTCCCGGCAATCTCTGAAGCGAGCGAACGAAAGCAAGTATCTGCGCAAATAGTGACTCGAGAGACTCGACCAATGAACAAGCTCGAGGGAACGAGATTGCGTGGAAGGGGAAAGCGACTGACTGCAGTTACCAGCCTTTGCAGCAGTGTGTACTGCTTCGCTCCACCCACTTGCTTTCTCCCCTTCTCTGCCTTAAGGCACGGCCTTGCTCCAGAGATCCCTGGGATAGAGTATACAAACCCCATTTACAACTAAAGACGAGACCGAGACTCGTTTCGATACGATCCCTGCTTTTCAAAACTCCTCTTCAATTAAATTCAAGGCTAAGTAGGTTAGGTTTTTGTATGATACATTTCAAATCTTTTATTTCGTCTGGGTATTGACTGGCTATAACATAGCCAGATGTCGGGCACACCTGGCACTGTCCTCTGACAGGACTAATGTTACCAGTACATCTGGTAATTTCGAAAAGAAACATGCTTTTTTTATGAATATGCCATAATTAACCTCATAAAATTATCTGTAATGCATAAAGTGAGTAGAAAGTTAGCGTTATTTTATCATTTCGGCAAATACCCCACAGACTATCGATACAAATCTAAAATTATTGCGAGCGACTCCACAGCTGCCTTTATATCTGTGTTTTTCTTTAGTTCATACAAATACTTTTTAAACCTTAGTCACTTTTTTCGCATACTGAAAGTTCATGTAGAGCATGATTTTCTTGTTTAATGTTTCAAAAATATCCATAGACAAAGTTAATACACACTAAGTTTCATGACACTATCTTTTTTTTGTACAAAAGTTAGGCACTTTCAAAGTGTCGGTTGCGTGACTTTTCGGACACCCTGTATTATCCATCTTTACAATTCCAGTCCCCTTTGAAAAAGAAATCCTGCGTACGTTAGTGGATGCAGGCAACTAAATGTGCCGTACGGAAACACGTATTACCAAATCATATTCTATTTGATATTTGATATTTGACAATTAAACGAACAGTAAAGGAACCTTTCAAGCATAGACTCGTAGAAAATATTTTAAATAAAACACCGCATATGGGTTGTATAAAACAAGGGCGAGTCTGCGATGAATCACGACACATCTTGTGGAACCTCAATCTATCTGACATTGTTTGAGCTATTTCACTCGGAATTCAATTCCGTGTTATTTATAACGTTTCCTCCTTCCTTACTTAATCCCCTTTGATTCTCGAGGCTTTCTAGAATTGAAGACAAACAGCTGACGTTTAAGCTTTTTAGCTAATGGCAGGACAAATTCTGCATTTACATTAGCTGAACGCTGCTCCTTTCGCTGGGTATGGCGAAAGGGGGATTTCTCCTTCCTCTCCCGCATGACAAAGATAAGTAAACACGACATTACAATTGGGAAAATATGTTCGAAGAAATACCCTTGCAGGAAGCTGGAGGAATGTGAAAAACAGTCTAGGCAGTGTTGCCAATGTTGTAACAGTTGTTTCTTCTATATTACTTGTGATGATAGTGTGTGAAGCAAATTGTGTTTGTTTTGCACTATGTTCGTTTGTTCAAAGGACTTCGAATTCTAAAAGAGAATAATTATATTGACATAAGTAACCATTTAAGCTATTTTCAGAATTATTAAGATCTGACGTGTGTACTGGCATCCATTTGGAAATACTTGAGCCGGCCTCCGTGACAGAGTTGTCGCTACAAATCCGGGATCTTTGGTTCGAATACAAATATATAAACAAATAGCTGAAACTTGTCTCTAGAGTAAACTACAGTGTTTTTCAAAAGTCACGCAATCCTGACTTTTATCGATAATAACTTGAAAACAGTAAGTTATATTTACACCTTTTTTTGTATCTTGAAACCTTATCCTTTGACATAGTTTTAAATTACTTCACGTTTGTAATTTATTCTAGACAGGGAGTCTCAGAATTTATCTGAGAGAAGTCTGAGAGTATTTTTTCAGAATATTAATTCCAGTGGAAACAGATATGGAAATTTTATCCACTGTTTAATGCATTTACTTCTTATGCGTATACTGAAACTACTTTTTGAGAGAACCCCTCTTCTCTAGTCTTTAGGTGGTTATAGAACCTATGACAGATCTGTGATTTTACTACGAATCCAGGTGAAAAAATTTAAAATGACGAAGCTTCAAGATGTAAAGCCGACCTCAGTGACGGAGTCATTATCACAGCGTTCTGCGACGCTAGGGGCCCCGGGTTCGAAACACGCGCTGGCCATGGGTGTTTTTTTTGTGAGTGTCCAATAATCATTTAGTGGCCGCGGTGGCTCAGTCGGTAACGCGTCTGACTACCATGCTAAAGGTCCCGGGTTCGATCCCCGGCCGGTTCAAATCCGGGAACTTTTCTAACGGTGGAAGCGGCCCCGGCGCCCACCCAGCGTCGAATAACATGGGTACCTGGGGGAAACCCTGGGGGGTAAAGGCGGTCAGGGGCGTGATGCTGATCACATCACCCCACTCACGACCGGATCAAGAAAGTGTGGGGCGTTACCCCCACACCCCCTATACGCCTTCATGGCGTTGTGCTATGCACAGGGGAGCACTTTACCTTTTTTTTACCTTTACCAATAATCATTTCCATCATATCATCATTCATCCCCATCGTCGTATTAGCTAATAGTGGGAGAAAAGCTACGTAAAATATCCTATATCAATCATTCAATGTAAACACTTGGTGTAATTATCACGTATGGTTTTCAGGTTATTATCGATAAACGTTAGGGTTGCGTGACATTTGATCAACTCTGTAATGTAGGCTCTTTTCTTATATATTTTTACAAGTCTATTTATGACAAGACATTACTTAATCACAGCCTGGCCTCTCCGATGGCGCAATGGTAGCGTCCTAGCCTTGTAATCAAGGGGTCCCGAGTTCGATACCCAGTGGAGGCACATAGTGGTTCGGATCCCACTTTAAACTGTATGTCCAGTCCCGATTAGCCTTACTGTGCATACAGTGGACTTAAAACACCAAATCAATCAATCCAATTAATCACAGCCTATCACTTTACAAGTTCTTTGAGTGCTTGACTCGCAACCCACCAAAGGTTCCGGGCACGAGTCTCGGCATGGGACTTGAAGAACGGCATTTCAAATTCACATAATCATCATTCATACTAATTGTCGTGATTAGCCTAACCGTGCAGGAAAACGCTGCAAAATAAGAAATATAGAAATAGGCAGCTTATAAGCAGTCTAGAAAGCCATTGGGTGTTCAATTCCCTACCTTGCCACCATAGTTTCTGGGTTCGAGCATGGTAATGAGCATGTTCAAGCATCATCCATTCTTATCATCACGATTGACCCAAGATGTAGAAAATTACCGTAATTTAAGGTAAATAAAAATGCAACTGTAAAAGTTCAAATGTAAATCGAGTGTATCATATCTTTTGAACTTGCGCCCCATGTTTTGATATCCAAATTTTGACAAATCTGTTATTTGAAAAATGTTTTCAGCTGGACTGATCAATACGATCTGATCTGAAAACACATCTAACAAAATACTACCAAATTACGTAGAACTCTCGAATAAGACATTATACAAACTTATCAATGGTATACTTGAGTGTGAAAATCTTTAACAGTTGATAAACTTTAACGTCAATTATAAGGTATTAAGAGTAAGACAACCATTTCACTGGAATAAATCAAACACAAAATTCCATCAAAATTCTTCAATCATTAGATTATTAAGTAAACATAATAATATTGTCTCGAATGGAATTGATTTAGATTTTGCTTTTAATATTAAAAACTTTCTATATAGTTTAATTAACATATTAGATATAATATACAAATAAAACAGATCCAATTCTAGAGTGATATATTTATAGTCTCAAATACAATTTATAGCTTTTTAAATTTTGTGTACATATAAACAAATTCAAATTTGAACTTTTGCTTTGTATTGATTATTCCTGTTTCTTATTTAAATAGTGGTATTCGTATAATTTCTTTATTATTCTCAAGCTTTTATAGTTTGTTACTTGTTTATGTTTTGTTTCTTCTGTCCTTTAGTTTTCTCCTCTGTTCAAAATTTGTAATATATGTATGTAATTTTTTGTATTTGTGTAACTTTTGTATTTGTATAACTTTTTGTATTCGTATTTATCCAAGGTTTTGTGTAATAATTACTATGTATTTGAATCATGTATTATATATTTATGTAAATTATATTGTATATAGCAAATTGTAATGCCTATTGTAATTTGAGCATTCGCTCTGTTATATGCGACTGGTTAATAAATAAATAAAATAAATAAATAAATAAATAATGTTAACCATAAAGAGGACCCGAATAATTAGTAGATTTGGTGAAAAAGCGCTAGATTGGAAACACTTCGAGGGGACAAGAATGCAGACATCAGAGAGCAGGAAAACCAAAGGAACCTCAGAAGATAAAAAGTTTTCGTTCCTGCTGAGACTCACACAATTTTGAGAGGCAAAAACGCTGTAGCTAGAAAAAAAGGTAGAGGAGAAACACACTGAGTTCCCTCTTCCGCGCTCACTTTGAAAGTTGCGAAGGTTGTTAGAATTACAGCTAACGAGGAAACTTTTGAATGTGTTAGAATAGTATGAGCTTTAGAAGTAAATTTGCAAACCTGAAAGCTACTGAATTAGGAAATCTTATCTTGGGCTATTTCTTGAAAATTAACCGACATCTACCGTAGTCCAGAAACGCTGCTTGCAAGGTTTTGGTAAACATAACTTGATTTCTTTTTGAAAATGTGAAAGGAAGCACAACCTGGTAATAGATGTGGATAAATGTTTAGTGTCCTTGCAAAGGATCAATACTTTTTCTTTAAGATTTAATAGAAAATGCTTTAATGTGATTTGTTTTGAATTTACTTTTATTAATCGAATTAGCTCATTAGTGTATTGAACTTTGGTACTTACAAAAAAAAGGAACTTGAAACAAATTCAAGGACGTCCGCACCATAACTCCGTTTCGGCACATCTGTTTCATGCCTGATCTCAGTTCCTGCTTCTACATTGAACATCCATATTATTTATTTAATACACTTGAAAAAGAAGTCCATCCTTTGTAACATTAATTCTTGTAAACAATCTATGATGAGGAAAAGTGAAAGTTCTTGTACTAAATGTGTCTACTATCGTTGGCGGTCTGAAAATTTAGAAAACACATTATATTTTGGTAAGGCTATTCGTTTAAGATAAAATGTAAATAAGAACCAAATTTCCTAAAAGGATAAACGTTATAAATCTTGTGTTTGCATATTTACTTTGGATGCAATAATAATAATAATAATATTAACCATTGTTATTCTAATGTGCAATTATTATTATCATCATTAGTATTAGAAGTAGTAATAGTACTAGTCGTAACTATTCATTTGTGGTTGGCGTTCCTGCACTTTAAGCACTGGAGTGGTTTATATAACAGAGTGAAATAGCATAGGGCTGTTCTGTTCACGTACGTGCCCTTCATGAGCAAGGACGTCGGTAGGATTTTTTCCAGGGACAAGAAAGTAATCCCCTCCCCAAAAAAATAGAAAATACTACTTCAGTTTGAAGTTGTAGTTTTCCTGCAACGACCTCTACTAGTTTTACTTGTAATTATTTGCCCTTCATAATTATTAAGGGATCCCACATAGCAAAATGGTTCGAGCTCTCGCCTTTGGTGCTAACGGTCTCAGGTTCTCGGTGAGAGCCCCCGAAATTTCGGGGCTGACACAGCATCGTGAGGACAATTGGGGAGTACTTGAAAATAAGTATTAGCAGGCTCGAAAGCTAGAGAAACAATGGCGATGGGACTCGATGTGCTGACCACGAGTCGCTCAATGAAAATCTGCTTGGCAGGCCCTCGGCCTAAGGGAGTTGTTGCGCCATAGTTTAGTCATAATTGTGAAGGCAAATTAATCTGACTGAAATGAAGATATAAGTGAAATATACAATTGTAGCTGATACCGGGTGTTCCGTTCGAATCTCCCTAATTTCAATTAATCGTAGAAAAGAAAGTATGAATGATAGAGCAAAGAAAATTTCACAGAATTGAAGAAAAACTCATAAATTTTATTTTCCACACACTAATACACCTCCACATGTGCCCCATTGGTAGCACGAACAATAAATTTTAAAACAGCAAGAAAGGGTTTAGCAGAACGGTTTGTAATTTTATATAATGTGACTAGAAGCTCGCGCAAACACACCCACAAGGCATACACAGAGAGAGACAGTGAAAGAGAAAACGCCATAGAGAATAAGATAGAAAGAATTTGAGAGAAAGGGAATGAGAAAAACCGAAACAATTCTCGCAGCTATTGCCACCGAAGAAGAGCGGCCTGAAAATATTTCTTGCAAGTTTTGAGTCTTTCTCCTGCGAGAAAATGTTGAAATTTTATAACGTAATGGTAAGACATTCAATATGTGCTACAGTGTAAGTGGGCTGGTAGCCTCTGAGAATTAAAAATGAGTTCTGAAAAATCTATTTACCCCTTCCATCCTATCTAATTCATTAACTTCAACATTTTCTACAGAAACTCTTTCTGGAGATCTTATTACATTGCAAATGAGGTTTACTTTATATCTTAAAGGATGCTTGTCCTTTGATAAGAAACCTTGTTAATCATTTCTGGAAATTTTGTTACACACCATCATCTGAAATTCTACTCGTAAATATATCTCTTATATTAGTATCTTTCTTCCACAACATTCATTATCTTTCTTCCCATCAAATCTCCCAAGTATGTTTTCTATTTTTCTCTTTTCTTTGTCGCATAGCCCTCAATTGCTCTTCTCAGAATTCCTTAATTCATCTCAGACATGTCACATCCAGTGCTTTTTACATTTATCACTTTTAAAACCTGTCTCTTGCATGTAATTCTTTCACATGTTTGTTCATTTTGTATCCTATTGCACCTTAATACATTGCATCCATCATCATCATAAGCTCTTCTAGTCTTTATCTGTCACTGTTCTTCATTGTTCGTCTTTCAGATCCATAAGATAATACACTCCGAACAAAGCACTTCATAAAATTCTTTCTTAATTTCAAGTCCATTTTAGAACATAAAAGTACCTTTTTCCTGATTACTACTAATTTTGCGTTTTACTTTATATATTTCTCACATTTTTTTGTTCATCCTTCAAAATACTTTCCAAATATTTGATATGGGAGAGTCGTACAGTACCGGCCGTCCTACAGTATAGGCCAATTGCTAGTTTGGACATTTGACGCTACATAGCAGTAGTTCACGGGAGTAGGAGGGAAGGGTATGTATTCGTGTGCTCTATAGTTCGGGATCACCCTCTTTCACGCAGTATTGTGAGGGCTGTGCCTGTGTTACTGTGAAGAGTCCAGTGGCTGCGTGAAAGAAGATATTTCTAGGACCCTGGTATTCATGTTCGAGGTCAGTGTTTGATTTTATTGTCAGATTCAGTTTATCTGTATTCTATAAGGATACGAAAACCTGTAAATAGTTTAGCAAATTGATTACAACCTTAGTGACAATGAAGTTCGACCAGTCACAAATATAGGAGTGCGTTGTGAAAGAAGGAGAACACATGCATATGCTGAACATATTTTATTCAGCAGGCTACATGGAACAAGGGAAAACATAAATTTCCGCTGCAACGCAGCAATGTATGGTGTCCACACAAAATAAAACATTTTCGTCCATCTACACGTGACATTGAAGTTCGACCACTGTTAGAGGGGATCCTGTTTACCATGGTGTGACGCCGCCCCGTCGGCGAATAACTGTGGCAATGCGTCGGGGCATCTGCGGACGAGTCGTTCAAGGTATTCCACATCGATGCGGTGCCATTCCTCCTGCAGGCAGGCGATAAGAGCAGCCACTGTAGTGGGTCCCCTCTGTTACACACGTCGCTTAAGAACATGCCACACATTCTCAATTAGCGAGAGGTTGGGACTCGATGGTGGCCATGACAGAGTTCGCACGTGATGGCGAGTCAACCATTCTCTTGTCAGCCGCGCTGTATGAAGCCTGGCATTGTCGTGTTGAAAGATGAGATGCCGCCTGTGGAACAGGTGCCTTCGCACTGTGGGAAGATGCCGCTCCAGTATGCGTGTATAGACGTGTGCATTCACAATGCCCTCACAGACGTGTAGTGGGCCAACCCCAGATGCCGTCATGCATCCCCATACCATCACTGACGCAGGTTTCTGTACCCGACGTGCATAACATTTTGCTTCATTCTGTTCCTCCTTCCGACAAATGACTGTTTTCCGTATTTTCCCGTACACAACATTGGAAATGGATTCGTCCGTCCACAAAACCCTGTTCCACTGCCGAAATGTCTATCCCCGGTACATTCGTGCCCACCGTAGTCGATTGCCTTTGTTCAACATGGAAAGGAAGGGTTTACGTTTCGCCTTGTACACTCGGTAACCGCATCGCTGTAGGTAACGGCGAATGGTTCTGGTTGACTCTTCAATGTGAAAGCGTTCTCGAGTCCACAGTCGTAATTCGGCCACAGAAACATGATTGTTTGCCTGGATATAGCGCCTAAATATCCGTAGGTCACGCGCGCTCAGCAGGCGTTTTCGACCGGGGGCCTTACCTGACTCTGTAGTACCCGTATTTTGGTGGTGTTTGATGATGCAGTGGACGGTTGACTTGGGTAAGTTCAGTTGGCGCCCTATTTCCCGTTCACTGAGTCCATCCCGTTGCAACTCCACCACTCTTCTCCTCACGGTGTTGTCAATAGGTTTGCCCCTGGCCATGGTGATGATGCACTGCGGTTCCTCGGTGCACAGCATGCGCTTATATACGGCGGACTCCCTTATCGTGTCCGTCACGTCATGCTTCCGTCGAATGCGCCACTATCTGGAATTTTTTCCGTATGGGTCTGGTGCCTGGTCGAAGTTCAATGTCACGCGTATAGTTCCCCGTTTTCGTTCTTTACGTGACCTTGGGTGCAACATGCTGGGATAACGATTCTTGCCTGCTCACACGCCTCCTCTTACACACATGCGTCACTTCTGCGGGTTACCCATTCCACCGCCTATGCCTCTGTGCATTTAATCACGTATTCCTTTCTGGTCTAACTTCATTGTCACCAAGGTTGTATAAACAACGTGTAATCGGAACTTTTGTTACCACGTAATGATCGTACAGTATCGGCCAGCGAAGTGTCGTCCAGTATCGGCCACACCGAATTTTGTATGCACCTACTACAGTCATGCTTGCTTTTGTTTTCAGAGTAAGATACCAGACGAGGAGGGCAACAAAAGAGGTAAATGGACTGAAGAGGCCATGAAAGAGACGGTAAATGAGGTAATGACAAACAAAATCACAGCAAGACAAGCAGCTAGTATATTTTGTTTACCGAGAAGCACGTTAGGAGATAGATTGAGAGCAATTCAAAGTGGTATGGATGTGGACCTGACACCTCAGATGGGCTGATTTAAGACGACGTTTGATGACGAAATGGAAAAACAATTACTTTCGACAATAAGTTTATGCCCCTCAGTAAATAAGAAGACAACTGTATAAACTGCACAATGCATAATTTGTCTAGAGTCCTTTGAGGAAGATTGGGTTCAGTGTACCGAATGTGGAGTTTGGCACATGTTGAATTTGAATTTGAAATTAAAATTTTGGGAGCGTCAGCACTTAGGCTATTTTGCTCCCGTCACATGACACGGGGGCCAGCCCCTTATCATTACAAATAACAACTCTAACGTTGCATAACTAAAAAAATTAAAATGTTCTGACTTCTGTTAAAAGCTGAGGCTGTAAAGGGGCACTCAGCACACATAAGGACAAAAGAACAGGACAATACAAACAAAATTAAACTGGCCATGGGGCCAGTCGCCAGAGCCTCGTTAGTCTTCAGTCCAGGGTGCACTAACGTGGAAGTGAGGTTGACATTTGGGTGTACTACGTGGAAGGTCACCCCTTACACCCCAGGCACATGTTGAATGCGTAGACCAAGAAAATACGTTGTAACTATTGTAAAAATGTGATTTCAACTCCGCTTTAACGGACTTTATTTCCACATTTGTTAACTACCATACCTTTGTACACATAGTTTACAGTTTCTTCATAAAACTTAAGCATTTATCAATAGTTACCACCACCTAAAATTAAAATATTGACTGGCCATTCTGGACGACACTTTTTCCACTCATTGAAAATTCATATTTTCGTTTTTTTTGTATATACAGTATCTTGTAGTTCTGAAAACATTTTAGAGAAATTAAACCCGTGTTCCTTAAAGTACGCATTGATGTATGATATTACTATGTTCAATCCGACTATCTCCTAATCCTTTATCAGTTATAATCAATGAGCTTAAGTTGGCCGGTACTGTACGACTCTCCCCTATCTTCTACTTGTCTTTCCCACTTTATCTTGAAATTAATAATTTCATATTCTTATACTTTCAGTACCTTTGCTTTCTTACATTTACTTTCATTTAGTACTCTCGTCATTATTTTTTATTAGTTTATAACTCTTGCAGTTCCTTTGTCTAAACCATATCTACTATTTTTTTAAACTAATGACATCTGTCTTCTACCTATATCGTCACTTCCATTATTAGGGGTGATCATCGAACTTAGAAATCCTCTTGCATAGATTAACCGGCGAATCTCTTTAAGAAGTCTAGTAACCACTCACTGTAACTGTATGAGAACTTCATATAAATTTAAATATTACAATGAGTTTATTACAAATAATTAATGATCCACGAAAGTAATTTTGAGAGGAAAGGGAGGATATAATTACAAAATATACATGAGAACAAACGTGCATATCGACAGTAGTTATTAATAGGAAATGAAGTTATTAAGTATAACAACGAGTATATTAAGTTACCTGTAAGTGAAGTTAAAACAAGCGATTTAAGTTCCAATTACAAACAGGAAGTCTTGAAACCAATTATATCTGCACTCCTCAATAGGCCAAGGCTATTAAATGAGAGATATAAAATTAATGAGAGAGTATTCGCCCATTACAGATGTCGTTATGATTTTTCTATAAGATATTTTCTAGGTTTTAGAGGGAATTAAAAGCTTAAAATGAAAGTGAGAGAGAGGGAAGAGGAGATGAGGATATAGAATAAATCATTTATATATTAGCAACTTTCAAGATAATATAATTGTGGTCTTAATTATTTTCTTTTGCGAGTGGAAATTAATAATATTTATGACGCTTGTCTGGTTAAGGCAACTAACTAACCCGATAAGTTAATGATAGTTATTGGAAGCGCGTGGTAAATATATCCCTGTTAGTGCCTACTCCAAACAAGGGTCACAAACACCTTTCGACGCTACTTTTCTGTTGAGCAATTATGTTATAAAAACATGTAAACTGTCAACAGAAAGGCAACGTCGCGTTCCGCTAAAATGCAGGAATCCGAGGAACGGTCAAAATCACGAAGATTCCGTTCCAATTACTACTTTGCTTATTTACGTTGTCCACAGCAATGTTCCTGTAACAAAATGACGACACCAAAAAATACTTAAACCACAAATTAACCTTCTTAAAACTAATTGATCAAATAGTCTTGCATAATTTGTTATCCTTTGTAATCTTCAAAAGAAGCAAAAAGGGGGGGGGGGGAAAGAACAGTCAAAAAGACGTAAAAATGACTAAGCATTCAAGGACATTATCCTGGTTCTTATTCAAAATACCTATTTATATGTACATTCACTTATATTGCTTTTCTTTCAATGTGTTCAATTTACCTCTAATGGAATGAAGCAAGCAAGAAAAGATAAAGGAAAGAAAACTTCAATTTTAACCTCCTTTTATTTCAACAATTTTAAAAACTATCTTGACTTCCTATTAACTCGTGAAATATTATTACATGGCCCTCGACCTCTCATTTTTAAGAGTGGGGAATATTCTTTACAAAAACGAGTACAAGGAACATAACTGCACTACTTAACAAAAAGGCAACGCAATGCCATTAACAATCTACGGAGACGTTCTTCAATAACAATCAACTCTTAACATCTACGTACAATCAAGCGTATGTACCCTACAAATATATATATACATATATTTATTGTGCATGGCTTTGAGGCTACTGCTTAAGGTGTTCTGGGGGACACGATTTATTAAAACGGGAAAGGGGGGAAGAATTAGAAAAGGCACTTTGTCATTTGACAAACTTGATTTAAGCCGTCGCTTCCTATCTTTCAACAGTGTCTGCACAGCAATTTCCTTGCGTAAAGAAAAACAAATTTATTTTCTTTTTTTTTTTTGTCACAATCGATTATTCAATCTCCAAAAGCATGAAAATAGAGAGCTAGTCGCTCTTTCTTTGGGATTGGACTGTTATACGAAATATGGGAGTAGAAATATCTAAGACTTTGTGTTGGACGTACTTTCACTTGGTATCATTATCAGTTCCAAAAATGCACGCATAAAATTATTAGAGTTCACTCTCCGAAAGCACTGTACCAATATATTCGGCACGTTAATTTACATCCAAAAGTCAAAAAGAAAAGGGGGGGGGGTAATGTGTTGGAGGAAAAACTCCGAACAAACAGCTCGCTGAATAATCACACAAAAAGGGAGAGTAATTGCACAGTTCAAACAGGGCAAGTCGGTAACAGGATCAAAATCTATAATTGTCCACTTTACCTTGATGCAATCCTTCTGATGGTCCTTATCACAATCGCAAGCACATGGTATGGATCACGTAACTGCATTCGTACGCCTCTACACGACTCTAGAAATCGTGGCTTCCAAAGTTGTATTCCCATCTCACCATTGCAATGCGTGGGCGAAGGAATTGCGTATAGGCAAGGCGATCCTGCTCCGCTGCTAGTTGACTGTATGTGCTGTTTCGAAGACCGGATGCGAACTGAGTTAACGACGATCGGGCATCGTGCAAGAAAAGGGAAAGGGGGGGGGGGAGAGTATAGTTTAGCTTATCTACGACAGATGGCACCACCATCTAAATGCCGTAGCGCTATCGTATTTTGCGGTGGAGAGTTTATTTTCTCCGAAATAAACTCTATAAACGTACAAAAGTACGAGTAATATTCCCAAATTGAATATATAATATTTGGAATGTTACAAACTCCCGGGCCCTGGGAAAAGAAAGAAAAACTGCCCGCAAAATAAAGTAACAAGGAAAACAATGGCCTAAACGACCAAGTAGCTTCAAAGTCTTACAAGACAAGAGTTGCACTTAAGTTATGAAAATATGCATAAAACAAACACCACAATATATATATGTTATAAAATGACCATTTGCTCAGCTTTAACGCAAAATATAGGTATGAGCAGAGAAATACATTAAAATAGAAATACACACCAAATATGTACAATCCCCCAAAATGAACCTGCAAGGAAAAAAACAATCCTAAGAATTTACCTATGATACTTAGAACCAAAACACAATATAAATATCAAACTCAGAGTATAACACCCATAATAATTAGATTAATATCAATAGTGGCAAAAAGAAATCCATCAAGGTATAATAACATACCGGTTAAAAATGCCTACATAAATATCAACAAAGATGATATATCAAAGTCCACAAGACATATAATTTAACCTTTAACTCCATATTGGCCATTCCGGATCCAATATTGCAAGAGATCATACACAGGCAAAATTACCAATTTCATCACATTTCGATTAAGTAGCAAAACAGATAGCACAAATGTTTTCAAACTGGGCGACGCCAGAACACAGAATCACCACCAGGCAAAGGCCTACACAAGAATTAAGCGATGCGCAACACTACGAAATGTTCCGAGGCTTAGTACACACTCGTCGCAAGATGGTCACACTAGCAAGGATGCAACGGAATTCTCCCATGGCGTAAATGTAGTATAGAAGTAGCCTCGTGAAAATATGAAAAAAAAGAAAAGGAAAGGAATCAAATCAAGAATAATAAAGGTAGAAGTTAGAAAGAGAAACAGGAAAGTTAAGACTACAACCTACAAAAGGAAGGAAGAGAAGGAAGTAGCATCATTACAGAGCGCATGCATTACAAATACTTGTGATGAATCAAAATACCCAAGCTATAGACAAAAATAATTTTACATAATATCACTGCATAAACATTGCATGGAAAAATAAACATAGTTATAAAATACACTTAATAACAATAATGCATATAAATATTACCATAACACCCTTACATGTAAGACACTTCTTATGTTGACAATTTAGAGAATTAAAAAAAAAAAAAATGTTGATACATAAGTAGGTCTAGGGGGTAGCAGAATTATGTAGTGTTCGACCCACCTGTGTATGTGCCAAGACCACTGGTGACACAGGAGAGTCAAGGTTCCGTATAATATACGGTTTGAGATGAGTTGCATGAGCCTTAAGGATCAACTGTTGAGTGTCGAGATCCACCAATAAGGCCGTCACCGGCGTTAACATTTTGAATATTTGTACGGGACCCGACCATCGCTCCTGAAGTTTAGAAGAAGTTTTATTAAAAGCGTTACTTATGGGAAAAACACGGTATAGAACCATGTCCCCAGGTTTATAGGAAACCTGAACACGGGAATGATCATATTTACGTCGGCGTGAATGCCAAGAACGCAGCAAGTGTTGGTAAGCCTCACCCCAAGCTTGTGCCCGATCTGAAGATGGGGGGGGGGTAACGTTGATTGTTCATACGGGGATGGTACATCAATAGTCATTATGTCAAAAAAGGGGGGAAAAATACGAGAAAAATTAAGGAGGGAAAAAAAAATTTGAGAGGGGGTTGTGAAAAAAATTTCTTCTTTCTGCAAAGTTATTTGAAAAAAAGGGTAAAATAAATCACTAAACCATGCTCTGCTACCAAAACTTTATGACGCTTGTCTGGTTAAGGCAACTAACTAACCCGATAAGTTAATGATAGTTATTGGAAGCGCGTGGTAAATATATCCCTGTTAGTGCCTACTCCAAACAAGGGTCACAAACACCTTTCGACGCTACTTTTCTGTTGAGCAATTATGTTATAAAAACATGTAAACTGTCAACAGAAAGGCAACGTCGCGTTCCGCTAAAATGCAGGAATCCGAGGAACGGTCAAAATCACGAAGATTCCGTTCCAATTACTACTTTGCTTATTTACGTTGTCCACAGCAATGTTCCTGTAACAAAATGACGACACCAAAAAATACTTAAACCACAAATTAACCTTCTTAAAACTAATTGATCAAATAGTCTTGCATAATTTGTTATCCTTTGTAATCTTCAAAAGAAGCAAAAAGGGGGGGGGAGAACAGTCAAAAAGACGTAAAAATGACTAAGCATTCAAGGACATTATCCTGGTTCTTATTCAAAATACCTATTTATATGTACATTCACTTATATTGCTTTTCTTTCAATGTGTTCAATTTACCTCTAATGGAATGAAGCAAGCAAGAAAAGATAAAGGAAAGAAAACTTCAATTTTAACCTCCTTTTATTTCAACAATTTTAAAAACTATCTTGACTTCCTATTAACTCGTGAAATATTATTACATGGCCCTCGACCTCTCATTTTTAAGAGTGGGGAATATTCTTTACAAAAACGAGTACAAGGAACATAACTGCACTACTTAACAAAAAGGCAACGCAATGCCATTAACAATCTACGGAGACGTTCTTCAATAACAATCAACTCTTAACATCTACGTACAATCAAGCGTATGTACCCTACAAATATATATATACATATATTTATTGTGCATGGCTTTGAGGCTACTGCTTAAGGTGTTCTGGGGGACACGATTTATTAAAACGGGAAAGGGGGGAAGAATTAGAAAAGGCACTTTGTCATTTGACAAACTTGATTTAAGCCGTCGCTTCCTATCTTTCAACAGTGTCTGCACAGCAATTTCCTTGCGTAAAGAAAAACAAATTTATTTTCTTTTTTTTTTTTGTCACAATCGATTATTCAATCTCCAAAAGCATGAAAATAGAGAGCTAGTCGCTCTTTCTTTGGGATTGGACTGTTATACGAAATATGGGAGTAGAAATATCTAAGACTTTGTGTTGGACGTACTTTCACTTGGTATCATTATCAGTTCCAAAAATGCACGCATAAAATTATTAGAGTTCACTCTCCGAAAGCACTGTACCAATATATTCGGCACGTTAATTTACATCCAAAAGTCAAAAAGAAAAGGGGGGGGGGGTAATGTGTTGGAGGAAAAACTCCGAACAAACAGCTCGCTGAATAATCACACAAAAAGGGAGAGTAATTGCACAGTTCAAACAGGGCAAGTCGGTAACAGGATCAAAATCTATAATTGTCCACTTTACCTTGATGCAATCCTTCTGATGGTCCTTATCACAATCGCAAGCACATGGTATGGATCACGTAACTGCATTCGTACGCCTCTACACGACTCTAGAAATCGTGGCTTCCAAAGTTGTATTCCCATCTCACCATTGCAATGCGTGGGCGAAGGAATTGCGTATAGGCAAGGCGATCCTGCTCCGCTGCTAGTTGACTGTATGTGCTGTTTCGAAGACCGGATGCGAACTGAGTTAACGACGATCGGGCATCGTGCAAGAAAAGGGAAAGGGGGGGGGGAGAGTATAGTTTAGCTTATCTACGACAGATGGCACCACCATCTAAATGCCGTAGCGCTATCGTATTTTGCGGTGGAGAGTTTATTTTCTCCGAAATAAACTCTATAAACGTACAAAAGTACGAGTAATATTCCCAAATTGAATATATAATATTTGGAATGTTACATATTGAATCCACTAAATGTGTGTGTACCCCCTACGCAAAACAATTATTTTTCAATTGTTTTCTTGGTCCCGGGTTCGATACCCGGTGGAGGCACATAGTGGTTCGGATCCCACTTTAAAAACTATAGGTCCAGTCCCAATTTAGCCTATCTGTGTATAAAGTGGACTTAAAACACCAACTCAATTGTTTTCTTCTTCGCAAGCTCAGGATTTGCTCAGGTCCTCTATTTGTTCGTCCCCTGTCCATCCATAAGCTGTCGCTTTTTCCCAATCATTCTCCTGCTTCTTTCTATTTCTAATTATTTTAGGTTCCTACTTATTTGCGGAAGACAGACCTTAGTATTCACTCGTATTCTGTTCTTACTTTGTTGCAGTTCTCCATTTTTGTCTATTTTGTTTCAAGGTTTTTTTTTCTCCAGCTTCTGGAATATACATAATTAGGATTTATTTAATGCATACACTGAATCTTTTCTTTCTTAAATTATTATTTTACTATCGATTTATGCATCAGAACTTTACCTACCAGCGTGTATCTCATTCGATAATGATTTTCACAGGATTCTCTTGCTATATCTATGTGTAAGGACTTGAGCCGCGTCAAATTTTATGCCACCTCAATTATCATACGTGTACTTATAAATTGTGTTTATATATTTCTGTATTTCAATATCATATTCTAATGAGTATGATATTGAATTAGGAGTATTTTAAAACTATTCAAGGGAATGAGGGAAACATACAAATATGAAGAAATAAGCTATTTGAAACTGTAATAAAGGTACACTTCCTTTCAATTCAAGACAAGGCAGTTGAGCATCACCGTGTTAATCACTCCACCACTTGTTGGTCAGTACTTAAGGACTTGTAAAACGGAGGAAATAATACAAATATTCCTAATATTAGACAAAATAAAACGTCAAATCCATTACATTAAAAAATTCGCGCAAATACTCCAAACTTGGAAAAGTTGCTTTGCATTACAGTATATTTGTTTGTAATTTCAACAACTGATGATTAGTGCAGATAGGTGTAGTGTATGCTGTATGTAGACAGTGTATTTTAAGAAAACAATGTTGATCTCACGAATATGTCTCTCTTTATTGTAACATAATCTCAATTCTCTTCAAATATAATAAAACTCGTAACCTGATCCTCTCCAGCTGAAAATCGTCGTTGACAGGCAAATAGATTAAATGATTGATAGAAAGGTTATAAATACACATTTTAAAAGGGAAAATTAACAAAGTTAAAATATTTCCTAAATAATGACTGAATATAATTAATAAGAAGAACTTTTGTTTTTTTAAATAGCTGAAATTATTTAATATACTCAATGTACAGGGTGACGCAAAATAAGCCGATGGATTTGTTTTCTATATAATTGATGAAGTAAAAAATTCAATATGCTGACCAAGGCAGAAATTTATTTTATTATAAAACATAAACTAAACGTAACGTTTCAATCTTCTAGCAAGGTCTTCTGTACCATGTACATGACCTTTCTAGAAGGTTGAAACGTTACGTTTAGTTTATGTTTTATAATAAAATAAATTTCTGCCTTGGTCAGCTTATTGAGTTTTTCATATCATGGAAACAAGGCTTAATGGTGTTATAATTGATGAAGTAAAAGCTTTGTTATTGGAATCTTTTTGACCTTAAGAATGGAAAACCATAGAGGCCAAATGACCTATCCCTAGCCTTTCTTATTCACAAAGATATACTCTTCTCATGGTAATGTCCATGACCTCTCTCAAAGTTTCAGAAGTTATTGCGGCTATCTCTTTCCTGATGTTCTCTTTCACTTCCTCTATGGTTTGCGGGTTGTCTCTTTTTTTTTTTTTCATTACAAAACCACTTAGTTGAAAATGTGCTTCGTCGCTCATTAACAAATTTGAAAGAAAGTTGGCATCATTTTCTACGTGGTTGAGGAAGCACGGTAATACTGCAACGCAGTCTCCGGGTTTAAAGGCTTGAACTAATTGAATTTTACAGGGAAGAGAAGCAAGTCTTTGCTCAAAAATCCATTGCAATGTGAGACGAGAGATCTCCAGTTGTTAATAGCGCCTTCTGGTTGATGTATGGGGTTTATTTTCATCACTGTCGCACACGTTCACTGTTCTCAACCGATCGACCACCATTGAATTGTCTATATACGCGTATGCTCCTTGCCTCAAAACTAATGAGCGATTATTTCAAAACATTTTTAACAAATTTTGTTTCGCTAAGCAATCTTGTATCTCTCCATAGTTAAATTCCCCAAATTTTACTTGTAATAATAGAAGAACGGAAATTAAAAAAAAATATTCATAAGCTAAATTATTTCAAAAACCTTCAGCTTATTTTGTCCCCCCTTAATAACATTATGTCTCTTGTAAAAGATGTTTGACAGTACTTTGAAACGTCGAGCATATTAAATAATTTCAGCCATTGAAGAACAAATAGTTTATATGAATATGTGAATATACGTATGTACGTTTTTCTTGAGCAACATGTAGCGTGCGCGCACCTTGCTGCATTTTCGACAATCAGAAAAAAGTTGCCTAAGTGTTAGTCATAATGAATGGATAATGTATCCTTAATAAAAATAGTAATATATTAATATTAATAATAATATTCATAATGCATAAAATTAAATATGTTTTCATATTAAATAGACAACTTTTATAACAAGCTTTTGCAAACTACAATTCAATATTGCTTGCACAGGCATACTTTTGCCCGTGACTGTACGAAAGACTGCCAGTGGGTCGAAAGTTCATCGGAGAGAGATCCGAGGGAAATCTACTGTTGATTTAAGAAGTGGATGTCATTGCCCGATCATGTCGTTCCAAAGTTTGAATGTCATTTCCCCAACCGCGGCTCCCTGTGGTTCAAGATCGGATCGGGCCACTAGTTAGAAACTTCAACGTCCTCTCCCCCCGACGTTCATCATCACTGGGACGAACTTGGCTGGAACTCGACAACGGTGTTCGTTGTCCTTTTCCTTCATCTGTAGCTAATTGCATAAGGACATGGATGAACACAGTGTTGTCTCATTCAGTAACAAGCATCCCTTTGTAACCACAAATCAAATTTCACTAGAACTTCATCAACGGCTCACATCATACTACCATATACTCATATTACATTTTGCATTGGTTAGTCGATTTTTTCACTAAGTACTAATGATTACACAATTTTATCGAAAGTCCAGTGCAAATCTTCAGTCCATTTTTATAAGAAGGAAGGGTGCAAAATGGCCATATGTGCCGACGCACCCAACAATTTTAATCCAATCATTCAATTTATAAGAAACCAGCAACTCTCTACTTTAATCAATCTTGACTAAACATCAATGTAAAAATACTTTTTTGGTTGTATGTTTTATTTCGCGTTTCGACACAAATACTGTCAGAAGTTGAAAAAATGAAAGAGCTCAATCACAAAATGTCCATTATATCTAATAGCGTTTGCTATTAGATATCCCTATTCACATTATACGTACAATTTTCTTGAAAGTTCAATGCAACTATTCATTACATTTTTTACAAAAACAATAACGGTTGAAAACTAATGCACTTTATGTGGTTGCACTTTTCTTTTCAATTTTTCGATATTTCTGAACAAATACAGTGGAAACTTCGAAAAAATAAGAAGTGCAACTACAAATGTGCTCTTTTTACATTAGAATCGCAAAAGCTTTGAATCACTCAACGTGTTTTTGTTTGAACTAACGGTTATAATCTACAAAGTTTCAGTGGCGGATTGCGACCCGCTTTTGGAGGATGTCTATGTAATATTTTGTGTCTCATTTAATATTCAACATTTGAAGGGATCGGGAGTAAAACATGGTAATTTGTAAGTGACATTTTGGTCATTATTAAGTTTACAAAGTAAAACGAGCCATCATTCAATTTTCGCGTGCAATTGCCATGTAATGCAATTTGTATTGGATTCATTGATCCATTCTCAAAATGGTAAACACAGCACGGAAACAATTTATCTACAGTGTAGCTTCTAATAAACTTTTTGCTTAAGAAACTCAATAATGACCAAAATATCACTTATAGGCTATTTATATTAGGCTACCTTGTTTTTACTCCCGAGCCTTTAATTTAATATTTATATTATTGTTACCAGCTCTCGGATGTCTTCCAGTTGTCGCTGTCTACGTCTATCGTTAGGAAGGTTATGTGGAGGCTGTTCGTTGACTTTGAGACGTCTGGAGGCGATCATTTACATTGTTAATTGACAATTTATTATGTCAGTTTTAGACGTGTTAAAGGAAAGCTGACGGAATGTATGCAAACTATTCCTAACCCTCTGACACGTATGCTATAGCCTGACAAGTTAAGTCCCGATATGCGCAGATCGCTGCGGAGCACTTCGTATTACGTCATCCTCCCCACCACTCTTCTACTCACTTGCCTGGCGTTGAGAGTACCAGTGGTGCCAACTCAGCAAAATTAAGCTAAAACAAATATGACAAACAATTTTCACTGTTTAGCGTGACGGTGCATGCAGGCTCCTATTATATCAGAGGTTCATTTTATTTAATCCGGCCTTTGAAAATGCGTGCGGTGCGCCGATCGTAAACTGTAGTATTACGCACGTGCGTTAAGGTTTATAACTAAGAGAAACTACAGGGCGAATGACTTCATTTTCTGAATGCGACATCGAGCAGTGTCCAGTTGTTTTTTTTATTTATAAACCGAGTGGGTGGTGTTTCGTTTGTTTATCGTACAACAATCACCACGAGATGGAAATCTGATAACACGCTTGCCTGTGTTCTTTTCTAAAGCACTGAAATGTTCATGCTCTTTACTCTTGGCTGCAAGATTCTTACTTTGAAAGAGACGGACAAAGATTCATCGGTAGACATAGACTCGGATGAGTGGGAGAGTGAAACTGATGAAGGAGAACTGGAAAACATTTAGAAGGTAAGCTCAGTTCTATCGTTTATATTTCATCGTTTTATTTCATACATTTCTTATGCTGGTAAGAAATATCCCTAATATAACTTAATTCATTTAAGGTTTAAAGGGAAAATATCAAAATGTATTTAGAATTTAGCGCAATCAATAGGTAGCATAGGTGAAGGGATACTAATTCATGCCTTTCCAATTCAAATTTCGTTGAAAATTCTCAGAGGATTCAGCTCCCTCCAGTTTGCAACACTGCGAATGAACGTCGCCGCAGACAATGGAGTGGGGAAATGTGATGTGAGGTGCGCAAACAATGGATTGCAGCGTCTTGTTTTTAAACTTGTCAAGTTATATGGTATTAATAGAAAATTGATAGTCTTAAATGAATTTGGGCTCAAATAGGGTAAATAGAACTGGAACTACAGCTTAAATTTAAATCCGAAGGCAGTGGAATAGCGATTAGCCTCTACGCTATCAAATATACATCTAGTAGTAGTTCTGAATTACTTGAATTTACCAAAACATTGGTTGAGCTTTATGATGACCACAAAACAATCATGGTAGAATTGACTTCATTTTGTGATTTTGATTAAATTATTTGTAAGAATTAATTTTCAAAATGATAATTCCATATCAATCAAATGTGAGGTCATCAGATCCCATTTTCTCGTTATTCCAAACAAATCTCCTGTATGGAGTTCCCGTAGTGATTTATTAACATTTCAATCCCACCACATTGCAGTGTCATCAGTTGGAGGTCATGATAACTCGGAATCGGTAATGATCTTAGGGGTTCGGCGAAATGATTCGGAACCACTTGATTAGTTGTATGGAATTACTATTTGTTTGTAATCCAACCGTAATTAAATTGTCGCGACCCAAGACCAATGTAAAAAGAACGCGTCTCTCCAGTAATTATCCGAGAACATGTTACGAATTGTAAATCTCTTCATCTCTCTGCTAGGTAATTTATAAGGATTCACATCTACAATTACTGACATGTAATTTATGTAATTTTTCACAAGAATGTGCTTAAACTTAGAATTGACAGCTATCATAATTGACGGTTCCGGATTCGAAAGCCTCTCCAATGACGTTGTGGTAACGTTGTCAACTTTGTAAACAAGAGGTTCTGTATTCAATCACTCGTAGAGGCACATTGCAAAGTGATTCGAATCTCACTTTAAATTGTACACTGTGAAAGTTCAGTTCTAATTAACCGATCTCGACATACTGTAGACTTAGAACGTTGGTTCCCGATTCAAACCACGACTTGGGCATGGGCGTTCCTTTCTGAGTGGCTCTTCATCATTTTTTCCCTCGTAGTCGCAATTAGTCTAAAGAGGAAAAAACGACGTAATATAACAAAGAGGAACTGCACGCACATTAATTAAACACTAGTCACCTTTTTCTGGCTATCTGATTGATAAAGAAGTCAATGACTTTCTCTCACACATGTTGTTTAATAATTCCTCCTCAATACGAAGTAGTAAGATAGTTTAACCTCTTTTCTACCAGGATGAATGTTTGTATACGTGCAGAACACTTAACGGAGCAAGAATAGAACAATCTTAAACATTTATCGCGATTTTGCCGCCTTTAGGCGCAGACCTGAAACGGCTCTGTCGTCATTCATCCGCATCGTAGCGATTATCATAGAAAGGCGGAAAGGAAAGATGAAGAATAACCTAAAGACACTACAAAATACTGCGAAACTACCTTAAACTACGTACTTTAAACACATTTCTCCCCAGAAAACGCCAGGAAAAAAACGACTCCCCGCACGTGTCACAAGCTACTTCAGTGCAAATTGTCAATTCCGGAAGGAACTGCCTAAGAGACTAAACTTGCACGTGACGAGCCGTCGGAATAGGCACCTTAAAAATATATTTTGAATGCGTAGAGTTGTACGGCGTTATTGCATACTTTGAAGAAAATATGAGCGGTACCCGAGAACCGGGAGGGAAGTTAGAAGCCATTATGATGAGCGATCTTCTATTTACTCCGGGTTAAGATGACCTTTCCATAATTTTGCCCCGCTTTTCTCATCCTAATGACTTAATTTTCCTCTTTAATAAGGTTCCGGAAGATAACAGGATATGAGTTGCCATATTTCTGGAGCGTGGGACGGAGTGAAGCTATGCCTATGCGCAATAAACGACGAACACCATCAACGCATAGGTAAGGACCATGGCTGCAGATGCAGCTGCAAACTGCAAATGTTATACTTAGAAAACATATTTTGCCCTAAATGTCTATTTTGTTCCCATCAACCAATCCGTAGGCTTTCAGTACGTTTCGAGATATTACCACAATTATATAAATACAGGGCGTTTGATTCTCCGCAGCAGATCTTGCAGAGACTTACCCGGAGTAACGAGTTCTCAGTTGCATGGGCATTCAATCTTCCTGTGAACTGCGTCAAGTTATCTAATTCAGATTTTAGTGTAATTTGAGTATTATCTTCCGCTTTATAGAACAGTGTCTTAAATTCATAAGAAGCAGGACTTCAGTATTGCAGGGTAAATTGTGGTTGTCCTGGGTTGATTGATTGATTGATTTGTTTTAAGTCCACTTTATGCACAAAAAGGCTAATCGGGACTGGACCTATAGTTTAAAGTGGGATCCGAACCACTATATGCCTCCACCGGGTATCGAACCCGGGACCCCTTGATTACAAAGCGATGACGGGTTGTCCTGGGTTGTCACGAAGCCATGGGCCATGGTTTGAAATCTTGTGTAAGACATGAACATTTCCTTGTATTCATTCTCCAATGTTTTTCGTCAATTCAGACGTCATTTAATTTTAGAGAGGTTAAAATGGCACGTAAAATAACCATACTACAATACTTGTATTATTTCAGAAAGTTAAGTTTATTTCAAGATTTTTCTACTTTGGTCAATTTGCAAATTCTTCAATATTTAACATACACTACGAAAGTATAGTGTTATAAAATCATTTAGTTTTGGATGAGTGATTTGTATTTTAACATAATTTTATTTATTATGACTACAGAACGTCCTCATAACCTTTGGGGCCTCCCCGATGGCGCAGCGGAAGCTTCATTGCCTTGTAATCAAGGGGTTCGATACCCGGTGGAGGCACAAGTGGTTCAAATTCCACTTTAAACTGTAGGTCCAGTCCCGACTAGCCTTATTGTGCATAAAGTGGTCTTAAAACACCAACTCAAACTCGTAACCTTTGAGAAATCTACATTCGTAACAAAGCGTAAGCCTGTACATTTTCTAGAAGCTTCAAAGCTACAATGTCAAAAATGCAGAGTCAAGTGTAAAGAGACTTCCTGGGGTACTGGTGTAGCAAGCTGCTCATAGGTAAACAGGTTGTAATTTTGCTAAGATATAGGAAGTCAAAACTTGACGGATAGGCGTGGAGGAAGTCTCCACTGAAAAAGGAATAGAGGAGAGAGGTAGATTGATCACTTTTGGATTCTTGGAGAATAAGCAACAGCTCTTCGGTTTTGGTCTGCGAACCTTTTGCTCATTACCACCGAGCTCACTATGAGTAGCAAGTTGCTCTACCATCAAGGATGAATGATGATTAGTGAGCTACATTCCCAATAAGATCCCCCATACCTAAGGGTATGAGACGCATTAGCTCTCTTTCTCTTACACACACGCATATACACTATACGTATAATTCGTGTTCCCGCGTATTCAGAAATATCAAGGTTTGGAAAAGTTACTTCAACTGTCTTAAAGGAAATTGAATTATTTACAAGTAAAGCACAACCACCACCACCACATTTTCTATTGGTAAGATTCAAGTCTCGATTTTTTCTGATCACCCTGTGTTGGGTCGTGAAGTAATTCCGGTCCTGCTTACACCAATTTTCAGTTATTGATACTAATTCATAATTTTCTACATTGATATTATTTATAGTCATGTCAATTTTTGTGTGATTTTTTCTTACATTTTGATAACAATTCAGATTAATATCATAGAAGGAAGTTATTAATATAATTAATAACTATTAACTATTAATATTAATATATTAATTTATTAATTAATAATTATTTAATTATATATTATTAATAATAATTTGTAAACAAAAATTATTAATTTTTGTAATGATAATATAATAATCATTACATGTGAGAGAACCTTGTTGAGCATGCGGGATCCCTCCCAAAATAGATTTCTAAGGCAATACGCTCCTGTTGTGAGCCGAAAGAGATTTTCTGTATAAACGTTCAAACTGCAACCATCTTACGGAATACAAGTAGTAGTAACCAGGTTTTTTTTCCGCTTGATGACGTCCTTTGACCTCAGTTCTGCAAAGCTTCTCGGGATACGGTTTTATTGAGGTTTGGCAGGGAAAACAATGTATTTTTCCCTTGGCCGAGTTGGGTATTCATTCTGGTGCCTCGGACAAATGAAAGAGTATTTCACCATGAAAAAGAGAAAACAGCTGGGATCGTCGAAGTACCTTCAGGATATTTGAATTCCGATCACGGACTGCCGATAAAACCTTGTAGGGAGTTCTTTATGTAGCGGTGTCTTTTCTCCAAGGAGCAGTTCGATAACTATTTAATACGGTTTCTGCTCATAAAAGTAGACATATGCGAATTCGTGGAAATCAGAGCACTATATGGCAGCGATTTTCGGAAATTTATGGAAGGGAAAGCAATCCTATTTCGAGGAAATTCAGCTTTAATTGTTTTCCAATTAGAAAAATTCAACTGCCTGCTCCAAGAACTACGTAGTATCAATAGACATTCTAAACGGAAATATCAAGTTTCGTACTTACAGAACAGGAAAAGTAGTACAATTTCCCTTCAAACAGATGTAGCTAGAATCCGAACTGTTGAAATAATGAATTAAGCGATATCATCTATCCGTATATAGTTTATTCAAAGTTTTTAAAAATACACTGATAATTAAACTTATCCGATATTATAACGTTTTACCATGTGTATGTTAATAAAATGTTGAGGTCAGAATCCTGTGTTACTGATTAGAAATCTTGTAATTTTACAGAATTAGATTGATTGATTTGGTATATTTTATTGCGCTTTTCTGCCACCTTTGGCTAATCACGAAGATGAGAATGAGTGGTGATGTGATGAAAGTGATGAAGGAACACTCACAAAGAACACCTATGCCCAGGCCGGGATTCGAACCCGAGACATTTACAGAATTAGAACCCTGTTAATTAGAAACATTTGTCATAATTATAACACGAATTGTGGATCATTGTGTCGTGTGTATTAAATGCAAATGGCTGGTAAATACCTGAATTTGTAGTTGGGTGCGTGCGTGCGTGCGTGCGTGCGTGCGTGCGTATGTGTGTGTGTGTGAGTATGCGTGCACATATAAATAATGATAGAGTTGAATGCTTTTTGGCATTGCAAATTCTGCAATACGATCATACGCGTCGTTACCTTTGAATTATTGCGAGAGAGACAGTGGTGTGTGTGTGTGTGTACATATCAATATCATAATGTACATAATACTTCCATAATACATTTTCTAGATTATTGAGAGGACGCGTTTCCCTGATTCGGTCGCCTTTGCTAAATGTGTATATTCAAATTACCTTTTGGAGTAAAGTTTATAAAAAGCAGCACTATGTATTAGCTCCACTCATGCAGATAATTCTTAGAATTCAGTATTTCAGTACTTCAATGCAATAATATTTATATGCATAACTTTGATAGCCTTGTGTTCATTCAGATTGTTTTAGAAGAAATTATACTGCCTGTTTCCGGGGCAAAGACGTAAATTTTGTTTGATTGGCAGGTTTCACTATAGTTTGTACTTACCGAGTCACAATTAAACATCCAAAGGAGTGAAAGTTTACACTAGGACCTTTGAAATTTTAAATTATATGATTGGGTTCTTACGTATCCAATAATTGTTAAAGTTTACAACGGCGAATTAATTAAGCTACTTAATCACATTCATGCAATAGAATAGTGAAATAATGCAAAATGTAGTCTGTATGAGGATCATATGTTGCCTACTGTGTACATTTGGCATTATTTTTCTAATGCAGGTACTATTGGAAGGAAATGTCGTTCAGTGACTTACAATGTAACATGGTGTGGGATGGTGTATGATTAAAGTTTTTACCGTTTTACTTTATACGCTTGTGATTGAATGAAATATGAAGGATTTATTGTGTTTCCATATTTTTACTGCGAAATGAAAACAAATTTTTGTTAAAAGATTGGTATTTCAATGTGTGCTACAACGAAGGCAGACGAAGCTAAGAAGTATTCTATGTATTGAAACGTCAAACATAAGTGACCGAGTAACACAAGTGCAATATTTTTATATATAACAGCCTGTGGAAATCAGCAAGTAATGAGTTTTCTAAAAGAAACATTTTGTTCTTTAAATGATCTCTAATGTACAAAATTTGCTTTCTTCCAAGTACATTTGCTTCTATGCCGCTATTGAGCCAATATGATGTTAGTTTGTATGGAATATGCTTTCATGTGTTAGCGTATAAAACATTAATACTTAAAGAAAAAATAGTCAAGCCACATCATCTCAACCCCTTTTTCCCGTTCACACGTTGGCCCTATAGCACTAAGCACCCAGTAATGTGCGGTATCATTTTGAGAATAAACGATAAACAAAATACAGTGCCTCTATTTCCTTGCGAGGCAGAGAGATCTGGAGAAGTGTGGCGGGTGGCTCTAGCGGAGATGCCGACAATTTCGACCAGTAACGTCCCACTTATTTTTATGGACATATCTTTAGCATGCAGATATTTATTGTAATATTGCAAAACGAGCATTAACCTGTGTTATAAGAGTTGTTCAAAGTGATGTCCACCTACATTCACACATCCCTGGCATCGTTTGATGAAATTTTGATTCACACGCAAAAACTTTGCGGCTGGCATTTCAATCGCCTCATTTACACACAACCCACACACACTGAAATTACACAAAGTAGCAGCACCGAAAGTAACCAAAAAACAAGCTCTTTCACACAGTACGAAATTAATACGCTCTTGGTTCAAGGTCTGTTCCTCACTCCATTCGCAGCTCTGTCCAGGGCACCTGTAGTCGCGAAGGAAATAACAACTCAAGCTCGGAGCTTTCAGATTGCAAACAATGCTCACGAAAACCATTGACTTTTAACGGTTAAGCCCCGGTCCACACGGGCGGAAAGAATGCTTAAAGAGTGCTTAGCGTTTCAGCACTCTTTAAGCATTGGTTGTTATGGCTGAAGGAAGTAATAGGATCGACCACACGGACTGACTAGCCTGCGGATGCTGAACGTCTGCTGCATTCCGTAAGCATCGCCCATAGCGGACAAAGTGCTGAACGAAGACTGCACTGACTGCTATTTCTATTGCGTCTTATGGTATCGTCTACACGAGCGGAACGTCTGCTGGGCTGAATGATCACGTCACGCGCTTTGTGCATTGTTTCACACCACGTGGTGCTGAGTTCTAGCGTTGTGTTTCTGGTAAACGTTGTTTTTGCAAGTGAAGATGGGTGATCTAGATATAGATAAATTAGACACAGAAGTATTTATTATGGAAGTGGAAAAGAGGCCATGTATTTGGGATATTCGGTGTGAGTAATATATAGACAGAAACAGAAAAGATTCGGCGTGGAATGAATTTTGCTGTACTTTGTTACCAAACTTCGCAGAGCTTTCAGTAGTTGTTGTACAACGAACTACTCATCTTTGGTTTATTCACACGTACATGCTTCCCGTCTATTGCTCCTATGCAGTGTGGAAAATTAGTATGATTTTCGAAGCCGTTTGCAATATTCTTCCTCCTCTCTTCCGTTGGTTGAGGTGAGGAAAGCACTGGCTCTGTAGAGTGTCCCATATTGCTCGACAAACTGTTCTGACAACCTCACTGGCCGTAGATTTGCCAATTCTATAGGCATAGTGCAGCTCTATAAGGTAGCAACCAGTTTCGGTCCAGGAACATTTTTTTCCCCGCATCAATTTTAATACGATCCAGGAATCTTTTTTCAAGAACAATTCAAATACGCTCCAGGAAACTTTTTTTCAGCTTTCAGATGCAGAGAGGAAATCTGTTTGGTAAGTCATGACTCATGTACGAGAGCTTATTCGTAACACACGGAATGCAAACACATTAATCCGGGTGAGTAATTAAAAAAAGTTACTAGTAAGTATCTCAAAATACACTGACATAAAAGCCATCCCCATCTCCCAAAAAAACTTTTTTGTTTTGGTGAAAAAATCATTTTTTAAATGTTTACATTCCCCACCAAAATATAATTGGCTGTCACTTGAATAAAAGTTACGTATTTCAGTTTCCGCTGAGTGTCAGCATTTTCTCTGCATAACCTTACGGGCACAATGCGGAAAGAATGCTTAGACGTTAAGCACTTTTTAAGCATTCTTTCCGCCCGTGTGGACCGGATGTTAGTCTGCAACGTAATCTTGATACAGTGTTGCACATTCGAAACCTCCAAACGATTTCGAGCGAAGCAAAACGCTTTCGAAGGTAAACTTAAGCGGGACGTTACTGGTCGAAAATGTCCGCATCTTTGCTAGCGCCGCCCGCCACACTTTTCCTCGCAAGGAAATGGACGCACGGTATTTAACTTTTTGCAATTTTTCGCTAAAATTTCTTCATAATAAGTAATGTATTTGTGGCCGTAACACGACGAATTCGTGTGACGAAGAAGAAAAACCACTAGTCAGTTGCGCTGGTGCAGTCTTGCAGTTAAATCTCCTGGGCTGCAGGCAGAAGTTCGCGTTGGCCACATAGCAAAATACATGAACGGATAATCCTGAAGGTTTACATCCAAAAACGGACATTTGCATTTCGTACTGTCACAGAATCTGTAGCATAATACTTTTTCACACTTTCAGTAGGTTGCCTCGTGGGCTTCAAGTTTCAAGCCGCTACATGACATATTCAATCTAACCTTTGCATCACTTTTGTGTCTTCTCATTGCAAGATTGTGGTAGAGATGATGGATAGTAGTGCATAAAATCTGCAATTGTGGATAATGAAAGAAATAAAGGAGATATAATAGCAGAACAATTGAAGACTAAAATTTGTAAACGATGTAAGTGCCAAAGAAATTTAAACACAGTTTCCCACGTTAAACTGTCAAATGTGCCATGCTTCAATGTGGTAGACGTGAAAAGTTCCTGGTAGCCCTCTAAGTAGTTCAAATGGGCGTGTAAAGAGGTCGCTAGTGTGAACGTCCCTGCGGACTGATCTGGTGAACGATGGAAGTGCCAAGCGAGGCGGCAGCCATATTTCCTTGTGAACACCGTCAAAGCAGTCTGTGTTTACGTTTGTAGCTGTGGCATCCGCTCACGCGAGTCAGTGTTTTGTCGAGTGTTTGTTAGAGTGTTTTTCTCTTGTTTGAATCATGTCCAATGAGCCAAACTGTTCCATACACAAGAATGAACATTTCATAAAATAAACTTAATTTATCATTTCAGGTACCGAAAGAGGTTTCACGTTGAGAGTGAGTGAAAATCGTAAACGTTGTAAGTGCCAGATATTTGGAAAACCAGTCTTTTTGCGATTTCCCAACACTTTCGCTTTTGGCACTTACTACGTTTACTACTTGTAGTCCTCAGTTCATGCATGCATTCAGATGTTTTTTCTTTAAAAGTGGAAACACTTCAGGCAATAGAAAGCGAAGAGCTCGATCTTGGATAAGGATTGGATTGAATTAATTTCTTGTTTTAAGTCCACTTTATGCACAGTAAGGCTAATCGGGACTGGACCTACAGTTTAAAGTGGGATCCGAACCACTATGTGCCTACACCGGGAATCGAACGTGGGACCCCTTGATTACAAGGTGACGACGCTACCTCTGCGCCATCGGGGAGGCCGATCTTGGATAAGGAACGAAGGCGTGACTAACCCTGCCATTGTATTATGTTTATTTTTATAGATCTTGAATAGTGGTTTTAAAGTATTAAATAATACTTTGAGTGAATCGAATGTGTTTAGGTTCCATCATTTGATACAGTGTAGGTGTTGCTGTTTGTACAGGTAAGAAGGTAAGAAATTACCGCTTGAAATACTAGAAATAACGTGAACGAGCTTCCTCATCCCTTGAAACTAAAATAAAGAAAGAAAAATAGAAATAAGGCGTGGGCTGGGCGACAGACTCTAAATATGTACAAAGCTATGTGCGATGATTCTTTAAGAACCATAGCTATAGTTCTGAGTAGTCATTTTTTACTTGGATGTTTACGAATAGTTTACAATTAATTATAGCTTGGACTGTGTGAAAGTATTTAGATTAGTGATTCATCAACATCCTCTTAACAGTTTCCCATTCTTCACCCAGGCAACCCCGGACGTTTTTCATAAATGCAGAATTTATTGTGACTTCGGTGCTAAATGTGCTCGTACGTACTTACCATGAAACCTTATGCTCTTAGATTTAAAATAATCTGAGTAGAATCCATAACCCTTCTGACCAAACAATAGACCCTTTAATTGACATTACTGGCTTTTTAATTATGATTAATGGTTTTTTTATTCCGTATCGAGGGGTGACGCTATTGTTAATTAATCAAGCGCCACGTGTCGGGGGTGGAGGAGGAGATGAGTCATCGATGACTCATCTCCTCCTCCACCACCGACACGTGTGAGTTTGGAATTAATGGTTTTCCATTAGTGCACAAAATATATTATTATGTATTCCGTTTTTACCCTAACCTAACCCTATTGTTGTACTTTATATATGCGTTGCAGCCGGATATGAGTCATGGGTGCTTTATGCACACGTGGGAGTTTCTAATTAATGGTTTTCCATTAATGTACAAAATACACTATTATGGAGTTCGTGTTTTTACTCTAGCCTAACACTATTGTTGTACTTTATATATGTGTTTCAGCCGGATATGAGTCACAGATGATTTATACAGATGTGGAGCTTGGTTTTAGGCTAATGGTTTTCCATTAATGTACAAAAGACACTATTATGAAGTTCGTTTTTTTACCCTAATCTAACACTATTGTTGTACTTTATATATGTGTTTCAGGAGGATATGAGTCACGGATGATTTATACAGTCAGGGTACTTGAAGTTAATGCGTTTTCAGGACACGTTTTGGCTATTCTAAGCCATTTGATGGCGTCAGGCAAGGTTTCCAGGTGTCGATGACGTCATGTGGCGATGGTGCTGGATTATATTAGCTATAATTAAGGATCTGGATTTATCCGAATTCAACCGGTCACGATGCGATCGGAGGTAGAAGATATTATAACACAATGTATGGCGTTAGCCTATGTTCGCTTTAAAGGCGAAGAAATTGAACGATGTAGCCTATATGAAAACGAAGTATACGGGCTGAATGCATGTTATTAATAATAATTGCTCTTAAAATAAAGGGAAGAATACGCTTACAGCAAGAACCTGCTACGAGGTTGCATTCATCGTCACCCCAAACCGCGAGCGATCATTGACGCGCGAGGGGGGAGAAAGGCTCTCCATTGTTATGTTCCCCCTACGGGAGCTGAATGGAAGTCAGGTCACAGTCTTTTTACACGCTTGTATTGATTTTTTTTTGAGGTTCTAATTTTATTTTGTGGAAGTAATTTACGCGTTTTTTTCCTTCAGCCTTTCGTAACATTGCAAAGACTATTTGACATAAAGCGTAAGGAATTTGGCTGAACTAGGAACAATCAGTTCCAGTATCTACAGGTTAAAGTGGATGCGATCCACTATTTGCCCTTATTTCTAGGTTTCGAACCACGGACCCTTTGATTATTGCCTTATAAACATCAGGATTCACGTAAAATTAACCGCCCGACCCTGTGGCCGAGTGGTTAGCACATCTCGTTGCGACGCCAAGGATCCCGGGTTCGAATCCCGGTCGGGCTTGGTTGTTTGTGAATGTCCATTCATCAATTTCATCATTTCATCACTCATCCCCACCTTCGCAAATTAGCCAAGAGGCACAAAACGCGAAGTAAAATAAACTAAGTCAAATCAAATCAAATCAAACGTAAAATTGACCAGATTTTTTACTGTTAGGGCCAATATTTCGCATTTTTTGTGTATTTTTACTCAGAAAACGTTATTTGAACGATTCAAGAAAGAGTTTGCATGGCAATTTAGACACACAAACTGTGTTTCTTCAACTTTAGCTGAAGTTTAGGTTTATTTTTTACTCTAATATCACAATTTCATCTATTCAGGCAACATTTTTTATTAAATTTTGGACTCACAAAGACATTTTTCAACTTTTCACTTGCTATTTTAAAAGTTTATTTCCATTTTTTACTCTAATATCACAATTTTATCTATTCTGGCAGGAGTGTTTATTGCAGTTTAGACTTGCAGAGATAATTTTTTCAACTTCTTTTATTAATTTTTCTATTTATTGCCTTTTGTATCTTATATTTTTAATTTTTAACTTTGAGTTTTGTTCTTTATTTAAAAAAATTCTATAATCACTAAGGAAGAAATACTTTTAAGTAAAACTGTACCCACAAACTTTATTATTACTATTATTATTATTATTATTATTGTTTTTGTTTTGATGTAGTTGTTGAATTTTGTTGTTGTTGTTGATAGGGCTTATTGACTTCCACTACGCTATTTTTGGTTTGCTTCGTAGGAAAGTTTATTTATTTTAGAGTTTCCTCGGTATTTTCTTACTGTTAGGGTAGGTAAAGTTTCCTAAATATATGAGTAGGGTTCCATATATTCTTGTTCTTGCATGCTTTTTATATGATGTGATCACCACAACTCTCCAAGTGCTTTTACTGCATGTTTCCATTTTATTGAGGCTTAGAGATTCCTAGAGCCACTTTATGCATGAGAGAAAGCTTGAAAATTTCGATCTCAGATAACCGTCAACCTTATGTCAGAGTATTTTCGTATATATTTTAGACTTATTATGGGCCGCTAGAAAATCACGGCTTGCTTAATTTTTAAGTATGTTATTTATTTATTTATTTATTTATTTCACCTATAACAGAGCTTTCGCTCCAATTACAATAGGCTTACATATATATATATTTTAAACAATGAAAAATTATAATTCCAACAATACAAAAACAATAGAAGAAAAAGGAGAGCAAAACTACAATAATCGTTTCATAAAGAACACCAGCACAAGTATTCTAGAGAACATAAATCCAAAAATGATATTCACTGAGGTAGAACAAGGTACATATCTATATACAGACTGAGGCATTTATAACTATACACATGTAAATACTCATATATAAACAAATATACACACATACAGGCAAATTGTATTTACAAACATACCCATATACACAGAAAACATCTATAATTATTTATTATTTATTCATGATATTCTTCGAAGGACGGACAGGAATTGCATGAATGGCATAGCGAAATCCAAGTCTCCACCGTTTCTGACTATTTCATTATGTTTAATACATAGTCTTAGAATGGGGGAATTCTGGTGTTCTGTTGAGTTGGATTTACTGTAATAAAAAGGTTGCCTGAACCGCAACATGTCCTTCTTAGCATTAAATTTTAATGTTTGGAGGAGACTTGGACTGTCAACCAGCCCGTTGACTAACTTATATAAAAATAATTGATGTGATACTACTCTCCTTTCGTACAGAGGTGTAACGTTGAATTCTCTGAGTAGTTGTTTATATGATACCTGATCCTGAAAAGATGATCTTTTGTGTTTTTTGTAATATAAGTAACGAACAAATTTCTTCTGAATTATTTCTATCTTTTTGCTATTACATTGAGTGTAAGGTGACCAGACTACACTTGCATATTCTAATTTGGTTCGAACAAGGCAATTAAACAGGCTTGTCAGAGCTCTTTCATTATGCATGTCTTGTGAACTTCTAATTAGAAACCCTAACGTTCTGTAAGCATCATTACAAATCTGACCAATGTGTGTTCCAAAAGATAATTTATTATTTAATGTAACTCCTAAGTCATTTATCTGATTTACTCTTTGTAATGCACGATTATTCATTGTATACTGATAAATATTGGGTTTGCTTTGCCTGGAAAAAGTTATTGCAAAACATTTTGTGACATTAAAGTTTAATTTATTTTCAATGCTCCATCTTTGTGCATTTTGCAAGTCTTTTTGCAACTTATGTGCATCTTTTGAATCTTTCATTACTTTATACAATTTTAAGTCATCAGCAAAAAGTAAGCATTTTGAGTATTTAAAAATTGTGGGTAGATCATTTATGTATAATAGAAAGAATAATGGTCCAAGATTGGAGCCTTGTGGTACACCGGAACAGACTTTGTAAGTGTATGACTTAACTTGATTGTATGTCACAAATTGCATTCGATTGCATAGGTAAGAGGATATTAACGTAAGAAAGTTATGAGAGAGACCAAACTTAGACAATTTACTTAACAATACATCGTGATCAAGAGTATCAAAGGCTTTGGCGAAGTCCATATATATTGCATCAACAGAATTCCTATCATCGAGGGAATCGGATATACTCTGTGTGAAATTGACCAAATTAGTTGAAGTAGACTTTCCAGGACAAAAACCATGTTGATCTATTGATATATAAGGTTTAATATGGTTGTATATCCTGTCATATAATATATATTCAAATATTTTTGAAGGAGCTGAGATTAGTGAAATGGGTCGGTAATTTGTAATTTCGCATGGGTCTCCCTTTTTTAAAACAGGACAAATTTTACTGATTTTCCAAAGATCAGGAAAAATTTGAGTTTTTAAAATAATATTGTAAATATAACACAAAGGGGTACATAATAATTCGGCACAACCTTTGAATATGTATGTTGGCAATTGGTCGGGACCACTTGATTTGGTTGATTTCAGTTTTTTTATGGCTTCATTGCATTCTGCGTTGGTGATAGAATCTACCACCAACGACTGAGATACTATCATGTCAGAGGATTCAATGATGTTATATGTTGAAGGATTTGAAGCATACACTGTTTGAAAATATTCAGCAAAACCATTAGTAATTAATACGTTCGTTTCCAATCTATTACCCTTATACATCATATAACCTAGTTTCCTATTTGTTTTTTTCTTGTTTCTTATAAAATTCCAAAATGGTTTAATGTTGCTTATTAAATTGTTCTCTATTTCTGATACATATGTTTTATATGCTATATTTATCATTCTTTTTAGTTTTCTACGTAATTCAACAAATTTAGTTTGATAATAGTCTGAATATTTCATCTTTCTTCTGTATGTTTCTTTTTCTTTTAAGTTTCTTATTATATCAGATGTAAACCAACATGGATAAGAACGTTTTTTACATATTGATATTTTCGGCACATATATGTCTATCACACCATTAATTACCTTGTAAAAATAGTCTAAGGCTTCATTGGGATTCTTGTAAGTAGCTAAATTGTCCCATTTTTCATTTTCCAAGTGTTTGTACATATTGTAGAAGTCTGCCCTTGCATAATTGTATACAGTAACTGGATTTGATTTAACACTAGTAACCTTTTTGTTTAAAAAGACCTGAATATGTAGTGACGGGTGGTGGTGGTCTTCCTCAAGCAACGGGTGTAAATTTCTAATAAGAGTCATGCTATCACTTATATTTGTCAATAATAAATCAAGGGTTTTCCCATTTTTATTTTTTACATGATTGACAGATTTAAGATTTCCCATTGATAAAAAATTAGCAAGAGAAATACTAATAGGTCCACCTTCCAATAAATTATATTGATCATCTATTATTGTGGTAATATTAAAATCACCAACAATAATTACTTTAAATCTATGCCGGTTAGCAATCTCCTCAACAAATTCAAAAAAATCCTGATACTTCTTAATTGGTGATTTTGGTGGAAAATATACTGATAAAAAAAAGTAACTTGTATATTCAAATATAAGTTTGATACATACTGTTTCTACATATTCTATAGTGATTTTAAATTCCTCAACAGAATATTTGTTTGCTACAGCAACCAAGACACCTCCCCCTCCCTTATGGACCCGATCTTGACGATAAACATTGTACCGGTTATCTATGAACTCGCCATCATATACACCTACATTTAACCAAGTTTCTGTTAGTATGATTACATCATAATTTTCGAGGGATATACTAGAGTATAGTTTGTGTAATTTTGTATTTAACCCTCTAACATTCTGGTAGTAGACAGATAGTTCATTACATTTTTCCGAAGCCATTTATTGTTTCAAGTTATCTAAGTCATCAGTTGTTCTTACTACATATACATCCCTGTCACCCTCTCTCTTTCTCAATCTTATATTTCCAGAATTATCAACCCATACGTAGGCATAATTTCTTTCCCGTTTAATTGCCCTGACTTCACTATATAATTTCCTTCTAAGGGGGGTGAGACTTTGGTTAATGTATACCATATCATTGTTAGTGTAACCCAAATGAAGACAATTTAGATTTCTTTTTACTTTTCTTCTTTCCATAAATTTATCCTTATCTACTCGCCTAACAAACTTAACAATGATGGCAGCAGATTTTTGTTGAGGAGGCTTCTTTAATCTATGACAGGTGTCTATCATTTGATTATCTACTTCAATATCTAACACTCGCCCTACATTTTTTACAACTTCAAACAAATTTTCATTTTGATTAACAGGAACACCACATATTTCCAATGTGTTTCTTCTCCCATATTGCTCTAATTCGTCTAATTGCAATTGTGACTCATTTAATTTCTTTTTTATAACAATATTCTCTTCTTTTAACTGTTCTATTTGAAGCAGACACGTTGCGATGGTTTCAGATTGTTTTTTAACCAACTCCACATTTTCATCAAGTTTTTCATGTGCGAGATCAAGCGACTTTCCTAATTCGCGTTCGGTGGAACGCAGTTGTTGTTATGTTGCGCAGCTATTGTATTTTTGCTTTTGCTTTCTAGATAAACTGTACGAAATGTTTAATATTTGTACTTTTTTGCACTTATAAAAGGCCAAACTTTTACTATAACTAAAATTATTATGTGTCTAAGGACTGAAACCCCTTTACCTAGAGTACTATAACTGAACGTTTATTAATATTGTTTCTTTCTTCCCTTAAATATAACAATTTAACAATATAATGACAAATCACAGGACAAGTCGATGACTACATGGCTCTTAAGTCCACCTGCCAAACTTTTCTTACCATGCTATTTACCCTTATAGTCTTTTATTCTGGGTACGTTTCAAGTATTACTGACTTTTTTGAGTGTTTGATTAATACCAGGGGTTATTTGTATCTGTTATACTGTATTATTCGAGGCTTCTATTTTTTATTCTACAATCACTATATGTCCCTGAGGACTAAATTCCACTGACTGAAGCTTAAAGCTTAGGCTCCACAGCATGTTGAATGGTTAATCACTGTCAATATGAATTTTACAGAGGCTTGTAGCAGGCATAGGTACACACGCCAGAGCCTTATTAGCGTGCAAGAAGCACTTTCAGGGAGTACTACGAGGGAACGAAGTTGCTTTTTTGAGTGTTTTTCCAGTTACACAGCCAATATTTGCTATTTCAAGTAAGTACATGTACCAGAACATTTTACAGCCCAACACTAACTAGACTTCAATTTATACTATATTAGGTGCTAAATGTAGCAAGAACACTGATTGTACATACTTTTGAGAATCCAACTATATCAGGATTTTTCTATGCTAGTATATTTTTATTGATTACTAACTTTAACAGACCAATCAGGAAGACGACAAAATTCACTAAACATAATACTATAGTGTAGGTGATTGCATGAAAAGTAGAAATTATAACAACCACAAGATTTCGCTTTTTGCTTTTGTGACTAATCGCGACGCTGAGTATGAATGGATGGCCAAAAAATCTTAAGAACTGGATGTAGTTTACCACTACAGACGCCTATGTAGAAACACTAGAGAAACTGTACTCTTTCTTAAATATTTTGTGTTTGGCACGCTTAACAAGTTACACTTATATCCATTTCAGGACAAATATTGCTAAAACTCAAATTTACTGTGTACAAGTTGATATTTCTGCTATCGAAGGAATTAACAACCCTATTTTACAAACAAAAGGTATTGTTTACACTTTATTTACTTCAATCTGAGACTAATATTTTACAGTAATTGAATCATTCAGCCCTAGTCAATACTTTACTGCATCAGAAAGTTTGTTATTAATCTAATAAGTATGCTATTTTGTGCTAACGTTGTTTAATTTACTGGTTATAATGCAAACTTTTGCTCAAATTCGATATATTCACTAGCTTCAAACCAAACAATTGTACTTATTTAGCGCATTTCATTTATATTTCTTGTAATTAACTTATGTTTCTTATAATTAACAAACTAAACTAATTACTTTGTCGTGTTAAAAACCTTATTTTTAAAAATTGATATTTATCAACAAGTTTGTATATTTCTTGTTCAGTATTTGTCGAAGTTTAACTTATTTTGACTGCTATCTTTAGCAAGTAACACTATTTTGAATTTTAATATATAAATTCATGAAAATTTACTGTAATTTTATATCAACTAACATTTATTTTAACAACAATAACAAAATTGTACAAAAGTTCAAATAGCAGAAGAATTGTACTCTTAAATTATTAACTTTGAAAGAATTGTACTTTTAAAACTTTAATTTTGAAAGAATTGTACTTTTAAAATATTAACTTCGAAAGAATTGTATTTTTAAAACTTTAACTTTGAAATAATTGTACTCTTAAAATATTAACTTTTAAAAAATTGTACTTTTAAAACATTCACTTTGAAAGAATTGTACTCTTAAATTATTAACTTTGAAAAAATTGTACTTTTAAAACATTTACATAAAAAATAATTTTGTTACTATAGTAAATAATATTACAAGACACAAAACAAATAGATTCAGTAAAGAAATAAAAACAAATAAGGAAATAAACAAAAAAAGCAATCAACAATATAGTTAAAAAAGGATAGCACAGAAGTCAAACAACCTAACTCAGATAACAAGCAGCAACAAGGATAAACAGAAACCAACATGGAATTCAGAAAGGGACATCAATAGCCGCAGCCATAGCAAAAATAATATGTAGTCAAACAAGCTAACTCAGATATGAACCAGCAACATACCTCAGATATCGAGCAGCAACAAGGCATAGAATAGAGTAAAACAGGGCATGCTTATGGAGAAACTCAACAACATAAGAATAAAAGGGACAACCAAGGCTATTTACAGTACAGAATTATAATTACCCAAATAAGCTACATCATACATAGCACATGCGAATAGGAAATTAACAACATCAGCACTAACTACTTATACCTGCTAGAACAACTAAGCGACTATAGTTAATCAGAAAAATACATATTTTCACGAACTAATTTACCTCTACGTTAATAATACTGTACTACCAGAATGCTAAGGCTTCAAAAGAAAGCTCTCAGAACAAAGTACAGCGTGGAGTATAGGGCCTCATGCAAATGATTATTCAAAGGAGCTTCGTAGATCAATAAGACAATAGCGATTATTCTAAGTACTGAAACTTGACCCAAAATAGGAACGTTACACATGAACAACAACACAAGAAGGAAAGATACTTACTACCATTACAGCAGCCACTCAATATCACAAAAGACCATGCAAAATATTCTACAACAATCTGCTTCATAACACAAAAAACTGCTAAGTTCCCAAAAAGTATCCAATCAATGAAAGAAAACTGCTTGAAAAGGGAGAACTCTCTACAGTCTCGCAGAATTAAAGGAAAATAACAGCAAAACTTGGAAGCAAGCACACTCAATAATGCTCAATATGCATACACTTCACATGCAATCCCATGCAAAAGGCACATAGCAGACTCTCATCTGAACTTGGACACCAAAAAACAGCACTTTGGGATTACTAATACTCATAAATACTATATTGCCTGCCCTTGTTTGAATAGCGACGGTGTAAACTTCATAGCAAAATATTGAAAAACGTCAGATGTATGTTCGTATAAGTGTGTAAATTGTGTGTGTGTGTGTGTGTGTGAGGTGCGTGTGTGTGTATAAAAGAGAATATATGTGTATTTACCAGAGTGTGGTCTTGCATAAATTGATAAAAACAGCAATATAGAACCTGAAAGAATATGAAATAGTAAAAAATAAGGTTTTTAACACGACAAAGTAATTAGTTTAGTTTGTTAATTATAAGAAACATAAGTTAATTACAAGAAATATAAATGAAATGTGCTAAATAAGTACAATTGTTTGGTTAAATTAAATTAAATTAAATTAAACAACGTTTGCCTTAGCAAACTTATAGCATACTTATTAGAGTAATAACAAACTTTCTGATGCAGTAAAGTATTGACTAGGGCTGAATGATTCAATTACTGTAAAATATTAGTCTCAGATTGAAGTAAATAAAGTGTAAACAATACCTTTTGTTTGTAAAATAGGGTTGTTAATTCCTCTGATAGCAGAAATATCAACTTGTACACAGTAAATTTGAGAGTTTTAGCAATATTTGTCCTGAAATGGATATAAGTGTAACTTGTTAAGCGTGCCAAACACAAAATATTTAAGAAACAGTACAGTATAACCTCAATTTTGAAAGCTAACAGTACTCTAGTGTTTCTACATAGGCGTCTGTAGTGGTAAAATACATCCAGTTCTTAAGATTTTTGGCCATATATTCATACTCAGAGTCGCGATTAGTCACAAAAGCAAAAAGCGAAATCTTGTGGTTGTTATAATTTCTACTTTTCATGCAATCATGAACCAACTACAGCCATTAATTACCATTATTGTACGGACATGTATCGTTAGTCATCGTAATATGTTCCGTGAGATTTCCTCAGTCCCTCCAGATGAATTCTTGGACACTTACGTAGTTAAGAAGGTTAAACTTTCTTTCCCTTTTATACCATTGTCCTCTTATCTCCTGGTCTAAATTAATCTAATAGTACACATATGCGACATAAATCTACCAAACTGAACCAAATAAGTCAAAGATGCAATGACATTTTAATATCTTAAAATTTTAATTAAATAATGCATCAGTTAGTTGACACATAATATTTACCTTTTCCTTAAAGAAAAAGCAAGCTTCTCTTGGATTTTTGGAAAATTATATTCCTGTTTTGTTAAAGAGAGAGATAAATTAGCTGAAAAGGTACAAAGTAAAAATATTTTAATTACCCCCTCTGGCAGTTAGGGAAACTTGCACATGTCGTTAACGTGATTAAACGAGCTCCCATTTAATATAATTATGGCTTTTATCCAAGATAATCATCCTTGTTGTCTTTGTATCAGGGTAAATAATTTTTTAGCCCCGGGGAAACGTCTGTTGAATCATTATTCTGAGCACTGCACTGCTTTTAACTTAACTTAATTGTTGAAATTTCTTTGGGAAGTTTTGTTCTTTGATCCTTCCATTAAATTATCATATTAGTAAAATTGTTACTTACGTTGAACAGTAAACAAATGGTTTGGTGCTTCACTCCCTTGGAATGGGGTTGAGTACATTACTGTAAAGTACTAAAACTAACAAACAGTTCTTACTGATTACGTTGGTTCACTTCCGTTTTGGGTCGGACGACTAATTACATGCTCAGGTAGCTGCTGGAGCCCTGTCCCGGAAGTAATCGGGTCCACTGTTTCTTGATTATCATAGTTTTATTTCGGGCGCCCTACAGGTTTTTCGTTCCCCCAAGAGTCTAAGGGGTACGTACACCTTGGGAACCGTATTCTCCCTGATAAGGAATTTGTTCGTAGTTCACACTTAACAGGGCCAATTATATTTGGATGGTAGTACTTTGCAAAGTTATGTTTTTTAATGTCATCAAGTGGTGTTAATCATGATTTATTGGGGATACTCAAGCCCGATAGTCCCCTCAAATACACCACTTCATTTTATATAGCCCCTACAGTCGTACCCCCTGTGAGTAGTTATGGAACAATGCAATGAATATGCAATATACTCTGTCCCGGTTATCTCTGGAGCAAGACCGCGCATAGCGGCAAAGAAGGGGGGGATCGAATGGACAGAGTGAAGCAGTTTACGCCTGCTCCAGAGATAGGTGGGACAGGGTATAATCCCTAATATCGTTTTGTATTAAGAAAAAAAATACAAGACATACTTATCAATAAAAACCCTTCCATAATCCACTTGTGTTGTTATACAGGGTGATTCTTATAGAACTGGCCGCGAAAATTGAATACGCAAGCATAGTGTGGCACCCTCAAACCCAGCAAGATATAAACAAAATAGAACAAATTCAAAGTAAATTCTTAAGACACTTAAAGTACAAACTAGATGTTATATACCCTCAAATGGAATCCCGTGAGAACCTTCTCAGATATTTTAACCTAACAACTCTCAACAACAGACGCATCATGCATCAGCTCATTTTCCTCCAAAAAGTTTTAAATAATCTCATTGAAGCTCCTTTCGCCCTGTCACAGCTCGACTTCTACGTCCCCTCAAGCAAATTACGACCAAGAAAGCAACTCTTCAGCCTCCGTCGGAATAGAACCAACGCTCTGACAATATCCCCAATTTGGAATATGTGTAAAACATTTAATGATACCATCAAAAGTGAAAACAGTGTGGACATAGAAAACAGTGTGGACTTATTTTGCCCGACCGCAATTTTGAAAAGGAATATACTAAAATTACATAAATTACGATAGAACCTAAGACTTGTATGTTTGTTAAATGTTTTCTGTCTATATACTACATTCATCTGTAGAATATTTCAATAATGTTATCACAAAATTATTATATAATGAGCGCCATTAATGGGTAATATACCTGTTGCGTTCAATTTCCGAAATAAATAAATTAGTCGCCCATACCATTTCTGGATTTTCTCAATTTTTACCAAATGACTTTGGCTGCTGTAGCCCACAATTCACATGTATAAGTAGTAGGATCAGCCCGGTTCACAGCCATTAAGTGGGTCTCAGTGTTGCCAACCCCCCCCCAAGAAAATTTCACCATGTGATATTTTACAGGCGAAGCTAACCTACCAATAGGAGTTGGCAACACTGACTAGTTGCTTCTCAGCGTCTTGGAAAACGTCTTAAGACAAATATCTTAATCTTTAAGAAAGTCGAGGATGCTCTCGCCGTCATCAATATGGGCTATGGTACCTTGAAGCTTCCCGAAATCCTCGTAGGTCTCAAGTTGGAGTTTGATGTTGGCCACGCTACGGGCAATAGCATTCAGCTCGCTGGACGAAGGTAGATTGTCGATGAAGTCCTGTAGCGTTTGGAGTTTAGTTTTGACTTCGTTGATGGCTGCATGCAAAGCGTCCGTTTGAAGCTCAGCCTTGATGCTTTCCAACGTAGGAATTTCGAACGATTGAAACTGTTCGTGCAATTTGGCAATACTGGCATTCACGAGATGTAGTCATCTTGAGTCTTGATGCTCTGGATAATGTTTTGCAGTTCAGTCTGGATGGTGCTCGTTTGGTCCTGCAAGTGTCGCTTCAGCTGTTCCACATCGGAGGTCTGCGCTTGCTGCAGCTTCAAAAATTCGTTCTGCAGCTTGCCTATGCTCAGCGCCAAGTTGTCGAAGTTGTCTATTGACGCGAGGTCGGTGTACTTTTGCAGCAGCGATTTAAGCTCGGCGTCAATTTTGAGTAAGGGGTCCAGGCACTGAGACTGCAGGCTGGCTATCTCTGACTGGAGGCTGGAGTTGAGCGTGGACTGCAGGGCCTGCAGGTCGCTTCGCAACTTCTTGACCCTGACGTCGAGCATGAGCAGCTCGTCGCCGTGATCATCGCGCTTGGTGTGACCAAAAATATCGTTAGGCATTGTTGCTATGTTTATTTATTATAGGGTAGGTAATTTTCATTTCTATGAAAAGAGGGATGAGTTTGTCGTAGTCGTCCAAGAGCTCCACGTACAGGCGATCGCCAGCAGACACATCGTACGTTGTAGTCGCATCCATCCTATCATGCTTGATACGATAGATGTTCTTGCCTGAGGAAACCTTGGCCTCCCCTTTGTTCTCGGGATTCATGTTGAACTTAAATTTGCTGGAGATGTGGAACCGGTAATAATTCAAGTTGTTGTTGAATACATAGAAAGTTTTACCCACATCTTCATCGTACTGGGTCAAAATGCTATTCAAGTGTATAATTAACAGACCGTTAAGTTTAGATAGCATGGAAGGCAGGAGTTCGTTGAAGCTCGACGACGTAGGCTGGACGGGCACTTCCATAGCTTGCTTCCTGAAGCCAAACAGGTTCATAGGCATGGTTATTTTATAGAAACATTTCTAGCTGTAAGGTTAAAATTGGCCAGTGAGGAATTCCATCGTTCGGCTACTGAAAAAAACAAAAAAAATATATTGTATAACTTCCGTCGTCCCAAGGCCCCCTACCTATTGTGCATTCTGTCATTCTGTCGTCGAATCCTATCCAACAAACCTAAAATCATCATCCTAGCTCAATTAGGAGCCAAAAAATTTAAAATTGTCTGTACTTCCGAAACTTGAGGGGGTAGAATCGATTTTATTTGCCAGTCGAATAGTTCTCGTCGAATCCTATCCAACAAACCTAAAATCATCATTCTAGCTCAATTAGGAGCCAAGAAAATCAATATCTTGGAAAAACGTCTTGAGATATTTGTCTTAAGAAAATTTTCTTGACAGGCCGGAAGTAACATCTTGAGATACCGGAAGTCGACTTTCTTAAAGATTAAGATATTTGTCTTAAGATGTTTTCCAAGACGCTGAGAAGCAACTAGTCAGTGTTGCCAACTCCTATTTGTAGGTTAGCTTCGCCTGTAAAATATCACATGGTGAAATTTTCTTGGGGTGGGTTGGCAACACTGCGGCTCACTTGATGTTGCAGAAGCAGGTTGATTGTACTACTTGCATATACAAGGATAGGAAGTGCAATGCATAAATCATGCAATTCTACTACTACTACTAAAACAATAGTTTTAAAGCAGTGATCATGCCGTTTAAATTAAAGTTAGTAAAATAGGTTCTATGAATGGTATAGTATCCAAAATATAGTATGGAGTAAGAAGCATATGAAACCTTGTTTTGTAAGTGGGCGAATGAACTGGAAATACACGCATTTTATAAATCCTGGCAGTTTTGGGGCAACCAAATCAATTTCGATTAGTGAATTGTTCAATATCACCCACGCTTGCGGCCGGGACACAATACACACGCGCTGTCATGTCACTCAATCCAAACAGTACAGCAGGTGGTTGGTTGTTGGTAATCGGAAGCCTATTGCAGTCTGGCATTCATCTTGATTTAACGTCCTGCGTAAAAAAAAGTCATCGTTGAAATTATGGGGTGGTTTATAATTGGATTTCCAATTCCAAAATTACTTAACGTGAAACATGAAAAAGCAGTCTGAGATAGGTTCCCTCTCCTCCCTTTGTGATTTTAATTTTAAATTATTGCTTGTTTAGGAATTTTTCTATCATTTTGACGTTTATTGTTTTGAACGCTTGGTTGTGAATTTTGTTTTCATTTATGACAGTTTATTATTGATGAGAATTCGAATACTTTTTGACAATTGCTTCTGCAATCACATTGATTAAATTAGTAAGAGGAACGTGCTGGGTGTGTATGGACATTCAGTGTAACAACTTTTTGCATTTCAGCAACGCAGAATGGAAGCCACGAGTACCTTCCCCAACAACGGCTACTAGGTAAGAGGTTATATCCTAGAATGTTAGGCAGTACGCTCTATTAACACGATAATTTGGGCTTCTGTGTGGATATAAATTGAGAGGTGCTCTTTTTCTTTTGATGATTTACGAACATTTTTACGCTGACTGTACAAATATTTTTCTCTACAAGGAAAGAAAGTTTTTTCCGCCAACCTTTTAAAATGAAGCACTTGTAATAAACCTTTTTTTGTTTTAAATATATCTATCCTACTTTATGAGGCTAATAAGATTGAGACATTATAAAAGAACTGCAATAAGGATTAGATTTAGAATAAACATGGCACTATGCAGCACGACTACCTACCCTAATACATATGATGTGAATATCACGGACGAGCTCGAGAAAAAATCAGGTCATTTGACCGGGTTGTAAACGTCATACATCCTATATAGTGCATGTATGTATATGTGCACACACAAACACAAGAAATAACAAGAATCCTATTTTAAAGTGCATGGAAAAGTATGCACAACGGAAAATATTGGTTTGGGACACGAAATGGCTCCTTAGCAAAAACCCTATATGGTGGTAGTGAAGATCGAGCAGTGTGCGCCTGCGCAGTAACTCGTACAACATGGCCGCTTCACTGTCAACTCGCACAGTGGAAAAGCAACGAATCGTTATTCATTTTTTGTGGTCAGAGGAAATAAAACCTGAAGTATACAGAATTTACAGAAAGTTCAGTATGGAGACAGTTGTTTGAGTCAGGGGAGAGAGTACGAATAGGTGGAAAGACATACAACGGCAGACAAAATTCTAGTGAGCATCACCGAAGTGGGAGATCAGTAAGCGCGATAACTGAAACAGTGAAACAGCAGATCGAGCAGCGAATCCGTGTGGTCTTGCATAAATTGATAAAAACAGCAATATAGAACCTGAAAGAATATGAAATAGTAAAAAATAAGGTTTTTAACACAACAAAGTAATTAGTTTAGTTTGTTAATTATAAGAAACATAAGTTAATTACAAGAAATATAAATGAAATGTGCTAAATAAGTACAATTGTTTGGTTAAATTAAATTAAATTAAATTAAACAACGTTTGCCTTAGCAAACTTATAGCATACTTATTAGAGTAATAACAAACTTTCTGATGCAGTAAAGTATTGACTAGGGCTGAATGATTCAATTACTGTAAAATATTAGTCTCAGATTGAAGTAAATAAAGTGTAAACAATACCTTTTGTTTGTAAAATAGGGTTGTTAATTCCTCTGATAGCAGAAATATCAACTTGTACACAGTAAATTTGAGAGTTTTAGCAATATTTGTCCTGAAATGGATATAAGTGTAACTTGTTAAGCGTGCCAAACACAAAATATTTAAGAAACAGTACAGTATAACCTCAATTTTGAAAGCTAACAGTACTCTAGTGTTTCTACATAGGCGTCTGTAGTGGTAAAATACATCCAGTTCTTAAGATTTTTGGCCATCCATTCATACTCAGAGTCGCGATTAGTCACAAAAGCAAAAAGCGAAATCTTGTGGTTGTTATAATTTCTACTTTTCATGCAATCATCAACCAACTACAGCCATTAATTACCATTATTGTACGGACATGTATCGTTAGTCATCGTAATATGTTCCGTGAGATTTCCTCAGTCCCTCCAGATGAATTCTTGGACACTTACGTAGTTAAGAAGGTTAAACTTTCTTTCCCTTTTATACCATTGTCCTCTCATCTCCTGGTCTAAATTAATCTAATAGTACACATATGCGACATAAATCTGCCAAACTGAACCAAATAAGTCAAAGATGCAATGACATTTTAATATCTTAAAATTTTAATTAAATAATGCATCAGTTAGTTGACACATAATGTTTACCTTTTCCTTAAAGAAAAAGCAAGCTTCTCTTGGATTTTTGGAAAATTATATTCCTGTTTTGTTAAAGAGAGAGATAAATTAGCTGAAAAGGTACAAAGTAAAAATATTTTAATTACCCCCTCTGGCAGTTAGGGAAACTTGCACATGTCGTTAACGTGATTAAACGAGCTCCCATTTAATATAATTATGGCTTTTATCCAAGATAATCATCCTTGTTGTCTTTGTATCAGGGTAAATAATTTTTTAGCCCCGGGGAAACGTCTGTTGAATCATTATTCTGAGCACTGCACTGCTTTTAACTTAACTTAATTGTTGAAATTTCTTTGGGAAGTTTTGTTCTTTGATCCTTCCATTAAATTATCATATTAGTAAAATTGTTACTTACGTTGAACAGTAAACAAATGGTTTGGTGCTTCACTCCCTTGGAATGGGGTTGAGTACATTACTGTAAAGTACTAAAACTAACAAACAGTTCTTACTGATTACGTTGGTTCACTTCCGTTTTGGGTCGGACGACTAATTACATGCTCAGGTAGCTGCTGGAGCCCTGTCCCGGAAGTAATCGGGTCCACTGTTTCTTGATTATCATAGTTTTATTTCGGGCGCCCTACAGGTTTTTCGTTCCCCCAAGAGTCTAAGGGGTACGTACACCTTGGGAACCGTATTCTCCCTGATAAGGAATTTGTTCGTAGTTCACACTTAACAGGGCCAATTATATTTGGATGGTAGTACTTTGCAAAGTTATGTTTTTTAATGTCATCAAGTGGTGTTAATCATGATTTATTGGGGATACTCAAGCCCGATAGTCCCCTCAAATACACCACTTCATTTTATATAGCCCCTACAGTCGTACCCCCTGTGAGTAGTTATGGAACAATGCAATGAATATGCAATATACTCTGTCCCGGTTATCTCTGGAGCAAGACCGCGCATAGCGGCAAAGAAGGGGGGGATCGAATGGACAGAGTGAAGCAGTTTACGCCTGCTCCAGAGATAGGTGGGACAGGGTATAATCCCTAATATCGTTTTGTATTAAGAAAAAAAATACAAGACATACTTATCAATAAAAACCCTTCCATAATCCACTTGTGTTGTTATACAGGGTGATTCTTATAGAACTGGCCGCGAAAATTGAATACGCAAGCATAGTGTGGCACCCTCAAACCCAGCAAGATATAAACAAAATAGAACAAATTCAAAGTAAATTCTTAAGACACTTAAAGTACAAACTAGATGTTATATACCCTCAAATGGAATCCCGTGAGAACCTTCTCAGATATTTTAACCTAACAACTCTCAACAACAGACGCATCATGCATCAGCTCATTTTCCTCCAAAAAGTTTTAAATAATCTCATTGAAGCTCCTTTCGCCCTGTCACAGCTCGACTTCTACGTCCCCTCAAGCAAATTACGACCAAGAAAGCAACTCTTCAGCCTCCGTCGGAATAGAACCAACGCTCTGACAATATCCCCAATTTGGAATATGTGTAAAACATTTAATGATACCATCAAAAGTGAAAACAGTGTGGACTTAGAAAACAGTGTGGACTTATTTTGCCCGACCGCAATTTTGAAAAGGAATATACTAAAATTACATAAATTACGATAGAACCTAAGACTTGTATGTTTGTTAAATGTTTTCTGTCTATATACTACATTCATCTGTAGAATATTTCAATAATGTTATCACAAAATTATTATATAATGAGCGCCATTAATGGGTAATATACCTGTTGCGTTCAATTTCCGAAATAAATAAATTAGTCGCCCATACCATTTCTGGATTTTCTCAATTTTTACCAAATGACTTTGGCTGCTGTAGCCCACAATTCACATGTATAAGTAGTAGGATCAGCCCGGTTCACAGCCATTAAGTGGGTCTCAGTGTTGCCAACCCCCCCCCCCCAAGAAAATTTCACCATGTGATATTTTACAGGCGAAGCTAACCTACCAATAGGAGTTGGCAACACTGACTAGTTGCTTCTCAGCGTCTTGGAAAACGTCTTAAGACAAATATCTTAATCTTTAAGAAAGTCGAGGATGCTCTCGCCGTCATCAATATGGGCTATGGTACCTTGAAGCTTCCCGAAATCCTCGTAGGTCTCAAGTTGGAGTTTGATGTTGGCCACGCTACGGGCAATAGCATTCAGCTCGCTGGACGAAGGTAGATTGTCGATGAAGTCCTGTAGCGTTTGGAGTTTAGTTTTGACTTCGTTGATGGCTGCATGCAAAGCGTCCGTTTGAAGCTCAGCCTTGATGCTTTCCAACGTAGGAATTTCGAACGATTGAAACTGTTCGTGCAATTTGGCAATACTGGCATTCACGAGATGTAGTCATCTTGAGTCTTGATGCTCTGGATAATGTTTTGCAGTTCAGTCTGGATGGTGCTCGTTTGGTCCTGCAAGTGTCGCTTCAGCTGTTCCACATCGGAGGTCTGCGCTTGCTGCAGCTTCAAAAATTCGTTCTGCAGCTTGCCTATGCTCAGCGCCAAGTTGTCGAAGTTGTCTATTGACGCGAGGTCGGTGTACTTTTGCAGCAGCGATTTAAGCTCGGCGTCAATTTTGAGTACGGGGTCCAGGCACTGAGACTGCAGGCTGGCTATCTCTGACTGGAGGCTGGAGTTGAGCGTGGACTGCAGGGCCTGCAGGTCGCTTCGCAACTTCTTGACCCTGACGTCGAGCATGAGCAGCTCGTCGCCGTGATCATCGCGCTTGGTGTGACCAAAAATATCGTTAGGCATTGTTGCTATGTTTATTTATTATAGGGTAGGTAATTTTCATTTCTATGAAAAGAGGGATGAGTTTGTCGTAGTCGTCCAAGAGCTCCACGTACAGGCGATCGCCAGCAGACACATCGTACGTTGTAGTCGCATCCATCCTATCATGCTTGATACGATAGATGTTCTTGCCTGAGGAAACCTTGGCCTCCCCTTTGTTCTCGGGATTCATGTTGAACTTAAATTTGCTGGAGATGTGGAACCGGTAATAATTCAAGTTGTTGTTGAATACATAGAAAGTTTTACCCACATCTTCATCGTACTGGGTCAAAATGCTATTCAAGTGTATAATTAACAGACCGTTAAGTTTAGATAGCATGGAAGGCAGGAGTTCGTTGAAGCTCGACGACGTAGGCTGGACGGGCACTTCCATAGCTTGCTTCCTGAAGCCAAACAGGTTCATAGGCATGGTTATTTTATAGAAACATTTCTAGCTGTAAGGTTAAAATTGGCCAGTGAGGAATTCCATCGTTCGGCTACTGAAAAAAACAAAAAAAATATATTGTATAACTTCCGTCGTCCCAAGGCCCCCTACCTATTGTGCATTCTGTCATTCTGTCGTCGAATCCTATCCAACAAACCTAAAATCATCATCCTAGCTCAATTAGGAGCCAAAAAATTTAAAATTGTCTGTACTTCCGAAACTTGAGGGGGTAGAATCGATTTTATTTGCCAGTCGAATAGTTCTCGTCGAATCCTATCCAACAAACCTAAAATCATCATTCTAGCTCAATTAGGAGCCAAGAAAATCAATATCTTGGAAAAACGTCTTGAGATATTTGTCTTAAGAAAATTTTCTTGACAGGCCGGAAGTAACATCTTGAGATACCGGAAGTCGACTTTCTTAAAGATTAAGATATTTGTCTTAAGATGTTTTCCAAGACGCTGAGAAGCAACTAGTCAGTGTTGCCAACTCCTATTTGTAGGTTAGCTTCGCCTGTAAAATATCACATGGTGAAATTTTCTTGGGGTGGGTTGGCAACACTGCGGCTCACTTGATGTTGCAGAAGCAGGTTGATTGTACTACTTGCATATACAAGGATAGGAAGTGCAATGCATAAATCATGCAATTCTACTACTACTACTAAAACAATAGTTTTAAAGCAGTGATCATGCCGTTTAAATTAAAGTTAGTAAAATAGGTTCTATGAATGGTATAGTATCCAAAATATAGTATGGAGTAAGAAGCATATGAAACCTTGTTTCGTAAGTGGGCGAATGAACTGGAAATACACGCATTTTATAAATCCTGGCAGTTTTGGGGCAACCAAATCAATTTCGATTAGTGAATTGTTCAATATCACCCACGCTTGCGGCCGGGACACAATACACACGCGCTGTCATGTCACTCAATCCAAACAGTACAGCAGGTGGTTGGTTGTTGGTAATCGGAAGCCTATTGCAGTCTGGCATTCATCTTGATTTAACGTCCTGCGTAAAAAAAAGTCATCGTTGAAATTATGGGGTGGTTTATAATTGGATTTCCAATTCCAAAATTACTTAACGTGAAACATGAAAAAGCAGTCTGAGATAGGTTCCCTCTCCTCCCTTTGTGATTTTAATTTTAAATTATTGCTTGTTTAGGAATTTTTCTATCATTTTGACGTTTATTGTTTTGAACGCTTGGTTGTGAATTTTGTTTTCATTTATGACAGTTTATTATTGATGAGAATTCGAATACTTTTTGACAATTGCTTCTGCAATCACATTGATTAAATTAGTAAGAGGAACGTGCTGGGTGTGTATGGACATTCAGTGTAACAACTTTTTGCATTTCAGCAACGCAGAATGGAAGCCACGAGTACCTTCCCCAACAACGGCTACTCGGTAAGAGGTTATATCCTAGAATGTTAGGCAGTACGCTCTATTAACACGATAATTTGGGCTTCTGTGTGGATATAAATTGAGAGGTGCTCTTTTTCTTTTGATGATTTACGAACATTTTTACGCTGACTGTACAAATATTTTTCTCTACAAGGAAAGAAAGTTTTTTCCGCCAACCTTTTAAAATGAAGCACTTGTAATAAACCTTTTTTGTTTTAAATATATCTATCCTACTTTATGAGGCTAATAAGATTGAGACATTATAAAAGAACTGCAATAAGGATTAGATTTAGAATAAACATGGCACTATGCAGCACGACTACCTACCCTAATACATATGATGTGAATATCACGGACGAGCTCGAGAAAAAATCAGGTCATTTGACCGGGTTGTAAACGTCATACATCCTATATAGTGCATGTATGTATATGTGCACACACAAACACAAGAAATAACAGGAATCCTATTTTAAAGTGCATGGAAAAGTATGCACAACGGAAAATATTGGTTTGGGACACGAAATGGCTCCTTAGCAAAAACCCTATATGGTGGTAGTGAAGATCGAGCAGTGTGCGCCTGCGCAGTAACTCGTACAACATGGCCGCTTCACTGTCAACTCGCACAGTGGAAAAGCAACGAATCGTTATTCATTTTTTGTGGTCAGAGGAAATAAAACCTGAAGTATACAGAATTTACAGAAAGTTAAGTATGGAGACAGTTGTTTGAGTCAGGGGAGAGAGTACGAATAGGTGGAAAGACATACAACGGCAGACAAAATTCTAGTGAGCATCACCGAAGTGGGAGATCAGTAAGCGCGATAACTGAAACAATGAAACAGCAGATCGAGCAGCGAATCCGTGACGGCAGGCGAGATTTAATTGCCGTAGAATTTATCATGGGTGATTGTCCATGATGACCTCGTGTATGGAAAATATGTAGCAGATGGGTCCCAAGACAACTGCTCGATGGTTACAAGCGTTCGCGGGAGACGAGTTGTCAGGAGCATTTTGACCATTATGCTCATGAAGGAGATTCTTTATTCGATCGAATTTTGACAGGTCACGAGTCCTGGGTGTATCATTATGAACCAGAGAATAAGAGACAATCGATGCAGTGGAACCACCCGTGGTGTCCATCCACGAAAAAAATCAAAACGCAGCCCTCCGCTGGAAAAGTCATGACCATCTTTTTTCATGTCATTCGCCCTGTATCGGTGCACGTCCAGAAAAAGGGTGAAACTCTGACTAGTGCTAGATGCATCGACATGCTAGTGAACAAGTTGAAGCCCGCGATACGATCAAAACGCCTGGGGCTTCTTTCACAAGGAGTATTCTTGCTTCACGACACCCCGACCCCATACATGCATACCGTGGATGCATTACGTGCTCTGAATTTGAAGTATCGAAAGATCCACCATACAGTACAGACTTGGTGCCATCGAACTTTTACTTGTTTGGATCTTATGACCTGGGTTAGAAGTTTGTAGATGGCGACGAAGCTACACTAAAAGCTTTTTGTCGAGAGGGCATTCGTAATCTTCTGGGCATGTGGACAAAGTGTACACGCAAAGCAGGGCTACTCTCAAAAAATAAGGCACAAGTAATTTGTGTTAGTACTCTCGTCAAAAAGTTAGTAATAATAAAATTCCTGTTATTTCATAATTTTCCATCGTGTGTGTTTGTGTATGTAAATTATGTAAATAAAGCTAATTTTTTAATGCTTTATTCTTACTGCAATCATTTAGACGGCATTTCGTAGGTTTTCATCACCGCACAAACCATCGCCCTTGGTGAAATCAGAATTGCATGTTTTGTCGTCACAAGAAGTCATAGTAGCTAACTGAAAATGTATTAGCATCTTCAACATTGAATCTCATTCGTACAAAGACATAACTTCTATACATCTACCAGATGGTATCGATTTTCAGTTCTCCTGCATTCTTATACCCTTAAAAGCGAATAATACGTTTACAGTAAGGACTGCGTTCCCGTCGAATCTTATATATTTTTTTGTTTTGTCATGCTTTCTCTTTGAATTGTTTATAATTTGTTTGTAAAATACAAGCCAACTTTCTCCGGAACCGTTACTGTGAGCAGTGCATGTACAGTGTGTGAAAACGTCCGAGGCATTGTATCAACTTATCCTTTGGTGTGGCACTTCAAGCCATTATGCAACAATGTCGTTCTTCGTAGAGGCTAATCGAGATTGCGTCCTCACCAGCTATTACAATTAGGATCATTCATTCCAAAACATTAACCATTGTAGAGGCTTCCAACCTTAGGTACTAATAACAATTGATTCCGTATTATTTATTATTAATGCCTATGCAAAGAGACTGATCTACTTTTATCCCTTCATTGCACAGGCTGAGATTCGAACCCATGACCCCTGGCATAGCACAATGTGCTAACTATTCCGCTATGGAGGTCGGTTCTAACTAACTCTGTATCCTGGTTAAATCTGAAGTTCTTTTGTTGCAGCAACACAAGCCTTCCATCTGTCCCTATCCTGGGCAAGATAAATCCAATCTTTTCCATCCTTACCGATTTCCTTTAGGTACATGTTATCCATGCATCTTCGGCTTGGCTTTCCTACAGGTCTCTTACCATCATGTTTCCCAACAAGAATTCTGTAAACTCTTCTTTCCTCTCCCATTCGTGCCACATTGATGGCTTGCCCACAGGTCTCCTTGATATAATTATTCTAATAATATCTGGACATGAATATAAATTATGTAGTTCTAAATTATGAAACCTTCTCCACTCACCTGTCTCCTCATCCCTTTTAGGTCCAAATGTTTTTCTAAGGATTTTATTTTCAAATACTCTTAATTTATGTTCCTCTTTTAATGTAAGGGACCAAGTTTGATATCCATATAATACTACAAGCAAAATTACTGTTTTGATGTTTTAACTTGTAGTTCCTTAGATATTATACGATAAGGTAAAAGGTTATGAAGAGTAACACACATTTCTTGAATTAAGTCTGCTTTTTATTTCCTCTTTAATATCATTTTCATTTGTTAGTATTACCCCTAAGTACTTGATTTTGGAAACTGATTCAAACGAGTTGTTTTGAAAGTCGGCGCAATGTTTCATTATTCCACTATTTTCTCAGCTTCAGGATGCATAAATAACATGACAAATAGGAAGCTTGTGTTCCATCACAACACGTTGCAATCCACACCTGAATGTTTACTCTGTGCAAAACTGTTGGTGTGGTTAATACGCACGTGTACAGAGAACAGTACAAAACAAACAGTCATCATTCTATTGTAAACGTCTGGCGCACCACACTGTACATCTGCGTTCAGAGAGCGCGGTTCATTCTTTGGCAGTCACCCTCCCCGCGTGCGATACAATTACTTTAATGCGAGCGGAACATTCCTATAATTTATATGGAACTGCGGCTTGCGGTTTACAACTCCGAAGGCCCACATTTCAACCTTTACGGCCAATATTTTCGTTCGCCTTCCATCATATTGTTGCTTGTTTTGCTATTGTTAGTAATTGTTGCGGAGCAGCGACCGCCCTATCGATCCTGGAGAGGGTAGACGAGGACCGCCGAGTTGTCATGTGTGTGCGCCTGCGGAGACTTCCTCTCCTAAGTCCCGCCTGCGAGTGTTCTCGGCTTCAGTGATCGTGGAGAAGCGTCAGTGTTTCTGTCGACTCGGGGCAGGAGCTTTCCATTCCCGTGTCTGCTACCGGTAAGTGGAGATTTTCGATACATTCCTTCACCGCTCTTCTTCTCTCTCTCTTTTTTTTTAGTACCGCTTTACCCTCCCTTGACCGAACAACCAAACCTCACCCGCCAACGTGTTCATCAAGCTGTTCATTACGCGGTGACGATTGCAGAAACCAATATTGTTAAGTTAGAACGCACGTGTTTCTAGAGACAGTTCGGTATTGAATTGAACCCGGTTTCGAGTATGCGAATACTTTTCTATTTACAAAAGTCGTCGGTTAACAAATATATTATAACGTGCAATTCAGTATGCTTTCCTGATAATTTTATGTATAGATCAAAAGTCAAAATAGAGCCACATAAATGCGTGTAGTCCACTCCATAAATTTCAGAGACAGTTCGACTTTGAACTGATCCCGGTTTCGAGTATGCAAATATCCTTTCTGTTTACTAATACGATTGGTCAGCAAATTACTAGTTTCCGAAATAATATGAATTAATCATGGTTTCCTAATATCCGTACTATTAATTTCACTTATAGATCCAAAACTATCATTTGAAATTTTGTCATAGAATCTTTTGGAGCAAAATGATTCACTGTATGAAATGTAAAATTTAGGACACTGTTTTGCAACTTGTTTTCTTATTACAAAAGAGAAGACTGGCTTCAGGTCATTTCTGAAATAATAGATTGTAGGTTATCCAGCTTATAATTATCCTTTCACGCCCTTCATGGCCAGTGTTTCTAATTCACATCCTCGCAGTTAATCTGGAGTTATAAATTTAAAAATAAAGGTACAAACATAACAAATTGAACAGTTACTAAAATGTTCATAAAAACCTGAAACACATTATACAACTGAATTTATAGGTACACGAACACAGATCTTATTTATCTTTTTACTGTGATTAATTCTCAATTTCATTGAGCTTGTCGCTGGGGGTTAGGAAGCTGAAACAACGAAATATGTTGGTAATTCGTTAAAAGTTTAATCGCACGAAACATCAAATATTTTCTGTGGACATAATAGTCATAGAAGTGAATGAAACGCCTGTGAAAATTACATTTGTTGTAGATACTATGTCAATGTTATAGCACCGAATTAAACGTGTAGTACCTAAGCTACACGTTGTTAGTGAAAGTATGCCAATAATTGATGGAAAGAGCATTGGAAAGATTAGTGTGCAAGAATATTGTTACACATAGAATTTCGAAAAGAGTTTTTGGAAAATCTTGGAAAATGATGAAGACTTGCTATATTTGGCGTTCATGTGAGTTTTAATACTGGCGTAAAGAACAATTCACGTTATCTCAAATTATTTGTATGTAACACGGTACGTTTTACAATTGTGACTCTTTCTTTGCCATTAGTAGTACTACTCACCCACGAAATTTTCAAATCGCCTCCCGAACCAAAATTAATTTTGTAATATAACTAACCGAATGTCCTACAAGTGGAAGACGACACTGATACTTGCAGCTATAAATAAGTGATTTTCGATACTTGATCTTAAAACTGCAGTTTTTACCTTTCTAAGCAAGTTGATAAGTGATTACAATAATATTAACGAGAATATCACATTTGGATGTACTAACTTGCATTAATACAAAGATTTCGATGGAAATAAACATTAATTTTTGTATATTCATAAAAAAAATTTCGGACATACTGACTGTCACTATCATTGTCTTAGAGCTATATGAATATTGAAATTGCAATGGTGAAAATTTTCACTGGCATAAAAAATTACTAGTCTTTTGTGGAATATGCGAGTGATTTCATAGATGCAAAATTGTAGGCTATTCAGATACCTTTCTCATATACGAGGTACCGCAGACAGAAAAAAATAACCTTTTCTTCTTCCATACGAATGGTTTCCTGGTCTCGTGAGGTGGGTGAAAAATGAGGCAATTTTTTCAAAAAGGGGAATTCCCTTTGAAATGCGACGCGCGTGAAGGCTGTGCCAAGGAGGCGATTCATTTATTTGTCTTGCCAGGAAGGAGCAGAGCCCGGCGAAAAAGTTTGGTATGGCTGAGCGCATAGATTGTTTTTCGTGTCGCCTCTGAATTGGGCCATATCACACTGTAGGAAAAGAGACAGGGAGCATATTTTACGGCACGATATTTGGAGTTTCTTTCATGAGATCGGTTAAGAGGTCAGCTTACCATATGGACTACGAGAAGAGGAATTGAGCAATTTTCTCGTTCCCTCAATTTATCATATTATACATAAAACTACTATGAAATTATAAATATCCAGTAGTCAGAACACTTGTGGCATTACGCAAAGTATACGGATGGATCACATATCAAGGTTAGATTATACTCATAATGATAATAGATCTTTCTATACTCTTCTCCTCAAAATAAACACATTCAAATATGAAGAAACAAGCGCGTGACGAGTGTCGGAAATCAGCATTATAAAGGAAGACACTGGACAAAACATGGCGAAAGAATTAATTCTTATTAAAAACAAGTCCTTTTGATCCAATGGAAAAGCCTTTTAGTTTAGAGTATATTTTGTGTGAATGATGTCAAGCGTTTTATAGTATCTTTCCTAATTTTCTTGTAATTGACAGTCAACGCAACAGTGGTCTAACAAACATTCCACTTGTTGCATACATTGTAAACAAAAATCATGTTATGAAATTTGCTACAATTTGACAAATACTTCTCATACATAGGCTATTAGAATATCGTTTATGCGATTCCATACGGACTGCATGCCATTGACTTAGCTTTAAAACTACGGGTTAGTCAGCTGTTGCGCTCACCCCTCAATCGACCAATCCGGTTGTCATTTTTGCTTATTTTTGGTACCTATTTTGCCTTCTTTTCATTAATTATGCCATTCATTATTATATTATCTCTTCATGTTGAAGAGCTTGTGACAATGTAATTTTAGGTAGGTACTTGTTTTTTATACCTTCATATCTGAGTTTCGTAGGTGGGAGATTGATTTGTTTTTTTCTACTGGATGATAAATCTGTAAAAACATAAACATAAAAAAATGCAATTGTGCTTTTTTCAATGTGAAACTACTTCAGAATCACTTATACTTTAGAGGTTTGCATGGAAAGTCGTGCACAATGCCAACAAGTATCATGGTGAACTATTAATAGTAATAATCTGTGCGCTCTTGTCATAGCTGATGTTTCCATCTATGAGAAGGCGTGGGTTTAGACGACGAATCATTAAGGAGATAAATGGCACTAGATTAATCGATATTCGCATGTTGTATTTCATCGTTCACTGCACTACACAAACAACATGATTATTGCAATCACATAACATGCAAGGAAGGACGACTATTCGTCATATCAAAGCACACAAAAAACATATCGACCGACTTCTGTTTAAAGTTCTTGTTGTATAATATTTGTCCTGTAAACACCCCCACACAGCAACAGAATAGATGTTTCTTTTTGTCTTAAGTTCTCAACTCTTAGATTGATTTTCTCAAGTCCTTTCCTTTCCATTTACCCCTCCCCACGATATTTCCCTACTCACTTGACTTTTTCTTCATAAAAATCAGTTCCTTTGTTTCCCTCGCCTTGGTATTTACGGAAGGCGGCTTGTTGAACTGGTTTATAATGTTCTTTCGTTTCTCAACTCTTCCCGTCTTCTTTATTCCTCTATAGCTTTCGCAATTATCACTTCTAGTGATTTCTTTGCTACACTTCACGCCTCACACGCGGATCTATTTTTTTTGGAGGGGCCAAAATATGATGTAAGAATATGATAAGATGAAATAAAGATTATCCGAAATAAAAAAAAATAGCCTACATATACACAGAAGGTGATTGTGAACAATACCGAGAAACTTCAGGAGGTGATTCCTGATAGGATAAGGAACAAAAAGTTCTCAAGAAAAGATGTCCAGAAGTGTATGTGTTCCAAGATACGTGGCACCATCCGTCGTCATGCCGCGAGTCCCTAGTAAGGGTACTAGTTGCCTATACATTATATCCATATAAGGGTTCGTTATAGGGCCAATTTATATTTAGACAAATTAATCTGGACTGGACCTTCAACGTGCCACCAGGAAACGAACCCAGGACCCTTTGATTAAAAGGTATAGCATTAGTATATTTTTTGAAATACAAGTACTTCTGTTAACAATTAATTTAGAAAGGCATGTCCTTGAGATTTTATTTCCTCAGGCTAAACTGTCATAAATGTGGGAAGTACTTGACCTAGAATTCTCTCGGTTTGTGATTATCTTGTAACGAACAAGTCCCGAATTCTATTTCTCGTGTCGACTTACTTAAGTGTCTAATAAATCAAGTCCTGATCAATGAATTCTTTATTCTTTTACTATTTGGAAAAGGATTGCTCGAACATTTTTTTATTCGTTGTAATATAATGCTATCAATACTTTTTTTTAAATACTTAGTAATCCCTTTTTGGAGGGGCGTGTGCCCTCCACCATTGGTATGCCATATTATCCACATTGCTCTTCCAAAATACTGGCTGCATGCAGTAAGATTCGCTCCGTAAATAAAAACATTTACCCTGAAGCCAGAGCATTCTTAGAACGAAGAGGGCCAGTATAGCCAATGAGAAGGGGGCACAAAGATTCTCAAGATCGAAATTTAATACAAACTATTTTGTATGGGAAAATGATGGTGTTATCTTGATAGTGTTATATTTTTCTAAGAATTAGAATACAACTGAGAGTGGATAGTGGAAGCAGCCAATTTTTTATGGGTCGTGGTTGAGCCTTCCCTTCCAAGTTTTCTTAATGGACATTTCGATTAAAGTAGTATACCACTGTGAATTCTTATTGTAAACCAAACCATGATGTCACACACACAACAATTGTATAATTTTGTAGTTTTAATTAAGCAAATTGAATTGAAATTAGAAATTTAAGAGATAGGTACGCTGCAAATAAGCATCTCATTAAGATAATGCATGTTTTGATTAAAAATGACTCGTACTCATCAGAAAGTTCTTATATCACATTGATGGCATATTATCATAATCTACTGTAGACGTCCTTAAATTTCACTAATGGACTCGTTATGGGATGGAACTTTTCATTTTGATCTTCTTTTTACATTACTTTAGATTGATTTGATTCACTGGAACCTTTTACCTGATTATCGGATAGTGCTTATAACCCTTTCTCCGGCTTGCTTGGACATTAACTACTTTCTTTTTTTTGAAGCTGAAAATAGCTCCTGCAGGAGTTAGGGCTTGTTTTTCTCTTGGCCAGCTAGCAATGTATGCACATTCATTAGCACCGAGAAAGTCTGTTTTCGGTCCACTTTATGCTCAGAGAAGCTAATAGGGATTGAGTTTAAAAGTTTAGGGCTACAGTTTAAAAAATAATGTGCCTCCATTGGAGATCACATTCGGGACCCCGTGATTTCAAGGCGACAACGTTACAACGTCATTCAAGAGGCACAGTGTGCCTGGTTCGGTTCCTTACAGGAGGATACTTTAAATTCCACTTTAAACTGCAGTCTTTACATATTTTGCCCACAAAATGCTGTCTGTGACCGAACACGCTGGAATGAAGGTTCTGGACATATATATGTACTCAAGAACTTTGTGCTTGTTCTTTCATCTAAATATAATTCATTGTCATAGTTGCGACTAACGTAAAGATGCAATGGATGTAAAAAAGAAAAGTCCACGTTCAAATAGGGCAATCGGAAATGATCTACAGTTTTAAGTGGGGTCCGAACCATTGTGCAGTGTGCTTCCTCAGGGGGTCGAACCTGCAACCCCTTCATTAGAATTCGACAGATTTAGCCATTATGCTATTATTATGTTAGAAGTAAATAACTAAAATGTAAAGAATACAATTAATGAATTACCTATACAATTTTCTTCATACTATAATTACTATTATAAGTATTATTATGCATAAATTATTGATAAGGGTGATTGGATATTATGGCCAATTACTAGGCCTAATTTAATGTTCAGTTAGCACGTCGCCTCGGTGGCTGAGCGCTATGGACTCGCGGTATCGCCACCAACGATCCCAGGTTCAAGCCCCGACCTGGTCATGTGTGTGAGTGTCACTTCATCCATTTAATCGAATCATCATTCAGGCTCATCGTCGCTATTAACCAACAGTGGCAGAAGAGCGACGCGAAATGAAAAAATCACGAAAAATACGCAATAAAAGCGTATTCTGTTTTATTTTGTACTCTACAGAAAGGAACAAAGAAACTGGTTTAAATTGAAACATAACAACTGATTTGTGCCGTCACGAGAATTGTGTACGGAACATTTAAGGCAAGACTTTCGGTAAGTCGCATTACAAAAGTATAATAGTGTTTTTTACAGCGCATTTCGTTAGATGGAAGCGAAATATGAAATGTTTTCTTGAAGGGTTGGTAGATACTATTTTCAGGAACGAGAAACACAATTATAAAACATGGCTAAACGCAACAGCGACAAACCCGCACATAAATTAAAGCAGGAAAGTAGAAAATAATATTGCCAGACGTAAGTTATGATGTAGCAGAGGGCTGGCACATCCGAAAATCCTTCACAGCCACGCCTGATAAATCTGTCGTGCCGGAGAATCGATGCGAACTTCTTCAAGCTGAGGCAATCCCACTGTCGCAGGTGGGAAATTATCGGTTCCAGATTCGGAATCAATATGCAAAGTAGACAAGACAAGGTGCTCCGAAATTCCCTTCCTCGAAAAAGGGGAGAGCAAGGTTCTTGTGACTCCAAAGAAGGAATATATTAACTCGCAGAAAAACATCTTCACGCTCCTTATTTCGGCCTCGGCTTATGCTAGCTTGCAAGATTTGCAAACTGGCGAACGAAGTAATGTTCCCCTTTCCTTTTCCCTCTATTATATTTATGAACGACTCCCTCTTGCTTAGAAACCGCGAGCTTCATAAATATAAATTTTCAGTTCCAGGTGCTTACGCAATTCATTACAAAACTAGGATTATGAATTGTGCCTGATCAACTCCTCCATACCTTACAGATCTGTTAAGTTATTTTTCCCCTTGAACAAATTATCATTAATAAGAACATTTATTGTAGTAACCTGAAGAGTTGCGGTTCCTAAGCATCCAAGAAATTATTTGTATTTCTTATATTTGGAATTCCCATTTTACAAAGTTTTTCAAATTACTTTTATTCTTATTTGAATAACTTCTTGCAAAAGATGTATATTGAATTTTTATTACATTAGTACGCTCATGGTTGCCCGCGGAAGATTTTCTAATAGGGGTCAAACATTTAAAAAAATGGTTCGATATAAAGTGAACAGTAGATCAAGGTAAAGAGAAAAATAAAAGGAACGAATGAGAGAAGGGAATGAAAGAAGATTGGGAGAAAAACAGAATCAAGGAGAAAACGAGACAGAAAATTGAAGAGGAAAGGTAGTAAAGGGCATGATCAATGAGAGAGAGAGAGAGAGAGAGAGAGAGAGAGAGAGAGAGAGAGAGAGAGAGAGAGAGAGAGAGAGAGTAAGCAAGAAGAAATATAGTAATATAGACTTTACGTAATACGCGACTCACGTAAATTCGCAGTTGAGTAATAACTGTACGTAGCTGTCAGAAGACATGTTTTTATTTGAAAAGTGTGATTTCAGTTTGTTTTTATATTCTTTTATATATTTTTCATACTTTTATAGTTTATATCCGAGTAAATACTGGTGCATGATGTTTCATTTATAAAATAATACTGTGTAAATAATACACACACACACACACACACACACACACACACACACACATAATACTAATAAACATTGCAGTTTCTTACGAAGTTACACTTAAGCAATTTACAAATTCGACTTACTTAAAGGGCCTCCCCGATGGTGCAGTGCTAGCGTCGTCGCGTAGTAATGAAGGTGTCCCGGGTTCGATACCCGGTGGAGGCACAAAGTGGTTCGGATCACACTTCAAACTATAGGTCCAGTCCCGATTAGCCATACTGTGCACAAAGTGAACATAAAACACCAACTCAATCAATCAATCGACTTACGTAAAATTCAAGTTACGTAAAGGTTTGCGTAACGCATTACTTATGTAACCCGGGTGGGGGGGTGGGGGGGTTTACTGTAGATTCTCGGATGTAAGAAGGAAGGGGAAAATCCAGAGGTGGAGACTCAATTACACAGAGTGAGTAGGAATTCACATGAAATGTTTCCATTTGCCAGCCGAGACAAGTGACCGGCTTCATGACTGCAATGAATTAATTTTTAGTGTGAATGCGTAGGTTAGCTTGAGTGTTTACGATTTCTGTCCTTGATGTAACTTAACGCCCTACGAACTATACTCTGTCCCAGCTATAGCCCGCGCATAGCGCATCCGAAGGGGAGGAAATCGAGAGGGCAGTGCGAAGCAGTACATGCTGCGAATGCTGATAATTGCAGTCGCTTTTCCCTGTCCACGCAATCCGGTTCCCTCTCACGTTTCAATTGGTGGAGCCGTTTCGCGTCACTACTTGCGCAGAGAATTGTTTTCGTTCGCCTGGTCCAGAGATAGCTGGAACAGACTGTTAGTGATCTGTGTGCGAATTTCGAGAACAACATTTATTTTTATTGAAGTAATTTCTATTTACACCACTGAACACACTGACAAGCGACAGGATGTGTGCCATTGAGAAAATGGCCCAGTCTGAACAAGCGACAATTGACATGTGTAGCTTGCGTCACTCCGGTGCAAAGGGTTGCATTTATTTCTGAAGGTTCGTTCCAAGTGGCACGTGATGCTTGTCCCATTTGGCTTGTCGCGCGTATCTTGCCACTTTGTTCTGAAAGATCCTTTAGATTGGACGTTAATACAAACTTCCACATACTATCCTCAGAATTCATTCCCAAATCAGAAACCATAGAGGTAGCCTATCTGTACCTAGGTTACCTCTTTATAAAGATGCACATTGAGAGCATTACTTTCCTGACGAACACTTTTGATGCTGACTGTACAATCACCGTCAATAAAAATGAGACACCTATATCCTGAAATATCTCGATTCTACAAACTTTCTATGAACAACGAAAAAACTAATATAATAAAATTTGGTGTATCTAGAGCCAAAAACTCTTCTATTAAGCAATATAATTTCACAGTAGGGCATGCCGTTATAACAGCTACTAACAATACAAAATTTCTTGGAATATTTATAGACGAGTGTCTAAACTGGAAAGTTCACATAGATCATTTATGCAAGAGGCTAAACACCGTATGTTACCAATTAAGAACCTTAAAAAATAGTTTCAATACAGTATGTTTGCTAAATATCTATTTCTCAAACTTCGAAAGTATTTTGAGGTACGGTATCCAATTTTGGGGAAACTCGGCTCAATCGCAGAGGATTTTTAAAATTCAAAAAAGAGCATTGCGTATTTTGGCAAATGCACATAAAACTGATACATGTAAACCGCTTTTCAAAAAAATACGTATATTAACACTTCCAAGTCTGTACATACTTGAAACACTTACTTTCATACACGAAACAAAATCGAACTATCCAAGGAACATAGACACTCACGATTACAATACCAGACAAAAAGATAACTTCCACATTCCCAAAGTGCGGCTAACTGCATTCCAAACAGGACCTTTTTACTCAGGCACCCAGTTATACAATATATTACCAAAAAGTTACAAAAATTTTGAGAGAACCACAATCTTTAAAAGTAAAGTGAAAAAATTGTTATTGGAATACACATTATATTCAGTTCAAGAATTTCAAGAATTAACTAACTTTATAAAATAAATTTAGATTGTATACACTATATAACATGTACTTTTACAGCACTAGTTCACTTCAACAAATAATTTGTCATTGTGTGTTTTACTATTATATTATGTTATATTATTATTAAAAAAATTGCCAAATTGATGTATAGATATATATATGTGCGATGTCAACATGTCTTTTGTAATGTACATGCACCAATGCCCCCAGGGGTACTATCGGTGTGAAAATTGCTCAATAAACTCAATAAACTCAATAAACTCAATAAACTCTCTACAATGTGTGTTATGTGTGTTGCCTAACCGAAGGGCGATAAGTGGATTTTAATACCAAATTTTCAATGGCAACTTCTACCACCGTCGTACATTTAGCCAACACACGTGACACCTTGCAGGGAAGAGTGTATTTAAGGATGTAGGTGTCTCAGTTTTATTGCCGCTACCCGTACATACAGGTCCCCATACTGAAAATCTATCTAATCTAATCTGAAAGCTGTTATCGAATATGGTTGACGGCAGAAGCTCTGAATCAACAAGTGTCAAAAATATCGGACCCTTTTTTCTCTAATCTTTCGTTGGATTTCCTTGTCCACAATCATTATGAAGCGGCCATTGTTGCTTCAAACAGCATATCAAATAGGATATCTGTGTCAATTTGACAATTCCAGTAGCTTCTGTCACATACATACGTACTAATCAACTACGTCACTTCCGTGATTCAGAAGTTAATGTTGCAGCAGTTCAGCACATTGTTATGCTGCAAGGGACGGATGCTAAGAAAATTCTAGTGGCGAATGAAACTTTCAGTGATTTTGTACTTTATTAATATTTTCTTCCAAATAATTTCTCCCAGGTAGTGTTCAACTCGAAGTAATAAGTACTCGTATGAATGCACACACTCCAATGCAGAACTATACGTTTTCAGAGACCATCTTCCAGTGTTAAGAAGGAACAGAAAGTTTGGTAAAGATGTGCTAAGTTTCCTGTTCTTTACATCACAGAGTGAACTTTGTAAAACCACAAGTCATGACACGTTTGGAGCAGACTGCGCGCTTATTCAGGATAAAATGTGGGAGGAAGTTTGAGGAAAGTTCGGTTTCAAACTGCACAATGCTCTCTCAAAGAAGTTGGCATTGGGACAAGAAACTTGGACACTGAATTGGCATCTTCGACACAAACAGAATTTTACCAAGTTACGTTCGGATTGTTGTTAATACGGGAAATATTTGAAAAGCTACTCTCTGGCTTGTAATTTACCTCTGAAGATATGTAACGGAATCATGCAGTTTGTGTGGTAGGAGGCCTGTATAGTTTGTGACCAACAGCCTTTTCATTTTGCATGTTGTATTCCAGCTCTAGTCATTTTCAGTGAGGACATTCAACAAATGGTTCAGATTTTGAGGAATCACCTGTTTTTGTACTTGCTTAGATATTATATATTATAAATAACAAAAGAAGTTCACGTAGGGAATGTCGATTTTGGGCTACACACATTCTCGTTCTCGGCCACAGTGGAGATTATGTGCTTAGTAACACGCTCCAGAGTTGCTTCCAGTTGCCCATTAATTAGAGGTTGGGTGTGGCTCAGATTCTTTTTATTCAGTGATGCTGTCGAAAACATTCCCACCTGATATCACCTTCCTCGGGAACGCGACATTGATTTAACTTTATTATACATTTTAAATATGCAATGATTAGATCTAAAGGCATGAAATTGACAAATTATTAACATCGCAGTGATACCAGCAGGCGATATTTGAAGGGGAGATGAGGGGAATTCCTCTCTTCGGTTGCTGCATTGTCCCCCCCCCGGTCGGGTTGTTAATTTTTGGTAATTGAGAGTGACTGACTGTATTTACAATTTATATAATATCCTGATTGTTGTAATTTCTGTCCACTGGAAATTTTCACATACTGCATTGGATAATTTTGGATTCCCGCTTAGCCATCTTGAAATGGTGGGAAATCCAAAATGCAGATGTTGGCTCAGCATCGTGAGGACAATAATGTCGGAGCTATTTGAAGCAATGGTAACGGACTCCAGTCTAGAAAACAGTGGAACTGGATCTCTATGCGATTAGCAGTTGTTATCCAATTAAAAGCTACTGAGGATGCTTTGCCCTTTAAAGAGCTGTTACACAACATATTTCTTGAGCCTAGAGCTGTGTTTACGCCACTTGGTGGGACGCATTATTAGCTTGTAAACGAAGGGGATCCTGGCTTCGATTATCGACTGGAGCACAATTCAGCGGATACTTTAAACTGTTGTCATTAGTATATCTGAAGACTTTGCTAACCTTCGTTTGTGTGTTTGTTTGAAGTCCATTTTTATGCTCAGATTAAGCTGAACTGTCCTACAGTTCAATGTGCAATCGATAGTGAAAGAATATAATTCAGGATCTCTTGATTAAAAGGCGACAGCGTTAACCACTGCTCTATCGACGAGGCCCTTCAAATGAACAACTACATTAGCCCAAAATTAAGTTTGTAAGTTTTCCCTAACCCCAGAAAATCCGCAATTTGTAAAATACAGATGGGATCGTGTAGCTTATACATTCTTCGCTTGAAATTCGTACATGTATATTTAAAGGGATTCAGCGACAATGTCCTCGACACGGGTGTTCCGCCTTTACAATCAGGACCTTTTAAATATACAGCCACGACCTACTCAACGTTTGGGAAAAGACGACGTATCTGGAAGCCACGGTTTAACATCTTCATGAATAAATTACTCTTCTTGGAGAAATATGTTAAGCTCCTTTCCCATTTTTCATTCTGAACCTATATATCACGAGAGAGGGATGTCAACACACCCTTCTCCTCGTCATCCATTTCACTAAAAAATAGCCCTTTTTCTGTTTGAGTTTGCCTCCAGGAGGCCATGGCCGCATCACTTAATTCCTTGTTTCTTATCATTTGTCACCGGGATATCTCTTTCCAGCAGTCCCCGTGGACAACAACAATTCTTCACAAGCTTTCCGACACTTGCTCTGTCAAAGCGGAAATGAAGATTCTCTCTTTTAAATTTTACTTTCCTAAGAGGCTTTATTTTGGTCTTTTTGATGATAGGCGCCTTGCATGACCAACGGTGCTGTACCCTTTCTGTACTTTCAGCGTGTACGTGATGAGATGTATTTACTTGTTTCTTGCTATTGTAATTCAAAGAGATTATTATAAACCTGTGAGGGTATTTAACTTTACATAGTCTCACAGCACTATTCTCTGTCCCGGGAATGTCTGGAGCGAGTGAACGAAAGCAAGTCTCTTCGCAAGTAGTGACTCCAGAGGGATCGGCTAATGAATACGTGCAAGGAAGGGGAAGGGGATAGCGACTGCAGATTTCAGGGTGTAGCTCCGCTCCGCCACTTCCTCCTCATCCTTCTGCGCGACCTTGCTCCAGAGACTCCCGTGATACAGTATAACTGCGCATAGTAAGTTACATGCTTCACTTATGGTAAAACTTATTCGCATAGGAAAACATTTGAAAATTATCATTGTCGCTATCACTTTCCATTTTGTTGTACATTAAGTAGACTGAGCGATTTAAAATAAATAGATGAAAGTACGTGAGCCAGGGGCGGAAGTAAGACTATATTTCCAAATATATACGAACTTTTAAGTTTTTTGAAACATTGGGACATTGACCTCATTGGACCCCGGAAAGAGAGGTCAATCTCTCTCGGACAAAATGAGTGCTCGCTTTAGACTGCAGCTTAATTACAACTCTGTCCAGACATTTTTTTCATTAAATTGTAACATTTTTCGCATTTCTTTTGTTTGGCCTTTAACTATCTGTTCAATTATGGCATCATGTTGTATGTACGTGTCAAAAACCCTGAAAGGATTAAATTCTCCAAGACTGAAATGTAAAGAGTTCGGTTTATCAGACAGCTAAGAGAATTTATGCACTAACCACCTGGGCTGCTGCGTCACGAGTTGCCGATAATATCAGAAGTACGTATATTCACATACACTCGCCTCAATTAGTACTTCGGCAATTTGTTCAGAAAATACATTTACATACAATTCAATCTACAGGTGTATCAATATACACTGTATAAAACACAACTTATTACTAACTTCGTTGACCCTGTACAACAACAGTCGGAGTGTGATTTACAGGTATTCATCTTGAAGTGATGAGCAGATCGCACTAGTAAGCCAGGGTTCTTGAGTTGGGAGGAAATGTGAACAATTGATTACCAATACCGCATCTCATTATTCCTCTCTTAATCAATATATCGTAAATTGTCAACTTGATTTTTTATCTCGTGTATTTTCATCCCATTCGCATACAGAAATTTCGGCTATAATTACTAAAGTATAACTTTTGTAAGGCAAAACTAGAACTAATGTATGTGAAAGCATAAGTATAACCCCAATGAGAATAACAACACAATATCTATCAGATGCTCCTGAGTTGTGCTATTGTTCTTCCTTAAGCTGTACCGCCTTGATGGTTGAACACGTTGAGTGTTTGCACTTTTCTTATTTTATGTCGATTTTCTTTCTATTTAGGCTAATCGCGACAATGATATGAAATTGATGAATACACATTTGCTGAGATATACTGTCTATGCTGGGATTCGAACCCGGAAACTGCGATGACTCCGAAGCGGAAATGAGTGCTTTGAGTTTTGAATCTTATCTCACTCAGAATGCTCTGGGTTCGAGTCCCGTACGTTGCATAGGTGATCCATTGTGTGTGTGTGTGTTCTTTCATCTATATAATTATCAAATCATCCTCACCACCGATATTAACCTAAACTGCCAAAAAGGCGACATTAAGTACACAATACAATCCGCAATATAGGATGAATGCTGCATTGGAGATGAAGAAGACGTGGTTCACTGATCACAAGTTTCCCGAGCCATTTCACGTTAGAGGTTGTCCCAGTTTTCCACCGCGTAGCAATAAAGACAGCGTGTAAGATGACCTATTGAATTTATAACCGGACAATCCAACACTGAAGTTCCCTCATTTGATACGATGGTTTCACATGAATCTCCCTGTGTTTTCTTGTAAGTATCGTGCAGGGTAGGTAATTTTCTCATTTTGTTGTTCGAATAGTCCTCTTCTTCCATTCTGAACCTTATTGTTATTGCTAACAGTGCTGTTGAGCATCGTATGTCGATGTGGCTGATAATGGTCATCCGGACGAGATCCTCGGGTGAGTTTCAAGTAGATGGGATTCTTACTGTAGCTGTGGAAACCTTTTGCCGATTTGCGATGGAGCCAGAACTCGGAGAGATCTTTTGTTCTGCGACTCGCTTCTGAATTGCTACCTCCTTTGTAGTGGAACCAATTGATTCCCATCCGGTGCTCTTGGGTTTACGAAATAGCATAGGCGTTACACGGTGAATTACTTATTAAATTACCTACTGCCCTTAACAGAGGGGAAAACCTCCAATTACAGAAGACAGTTAAACATATACATTTATTGGTTTATACACAAAAAAACACAAAAATAACCAATACAATTAACGTATATGCAAACATACATAGACCCACAATATAAGTAATCAACTAAATAATCACAAAAATCCAATTAACCAATCGGTATCTTTCAGTTGTCATTCACCATACAAGAAAAAAAGACCTGTGTAATAATTACGTGTATTGAACACACATACATGTGTAATTGTAGAAATAACACATTCTACATTGTGCTTAATGGACTACTCTTATATTTCTGAGTTTTAGGTATTTTTGGAATCAGTAAGTTTCGGCCACGTAAATTATTTTTCCTCTTATTGAATTGCAGTTGGCTGAGGAATTAACTATTGTCTAATACACAATTTATAGTTTTATATAAGTATGTATAAATGATATGGAACATTCTACCTATTACAAAGTATTTTAAAATTAAATTCTTGCAACAGATTTTTATATGCCACATTTTGTTGTAATGACTTATATTTTATTCAGAGATTATAAATGCATAAATAATGTTTATTCAAGAATGAATTATGGAATTCTATTTTGAAGAATCCATTCTGCAAGTTTAAAAGATGTGATCCCGTACAAAAATGTCGTTAAAATACTAACATTCAGTTTTTATACTATTACGAAATTTCACCTTATGCAAAACAATAGAATAGCTTAGCATTCGAAGCTGCAAAGAACACACACACACAGGTAACGAACGCGCTAGATATTGCTAGTCCAAAACGGCCGAGAATATATGGCAGTTGAAATATTCAACCATGTATTAATTATACATAAAATATAATTATGTATAAAATCAAAAAAGGGTGTGACATGTTTTATTTTTTTTAATAATGATGATGTTTGTTTTCTTGTATAACTAAATTGTACTGAAGCCTCCAAAAGCAAAGACTAATAAGCTGCAGTTTTAATTCAACACCGTACTATGTTGATTAACATTGACAATTTCGTCGACATGGTCATAAAACATTCAAGCGAACGTATTTGTTGAAAGAGTATGGAGAACCATGAAATTATGCTAACATATCCACACACTTTTTACTTCTTTCATTTCGACAAGTCAAGTAACATGTGAGCGAGGCACCAACATGTCTCCGGGTACTTAGAATAACCATTGTCTGCTGAAACTCGTAGACACGCGAGGTCACATTGTCATTATGCAAAACAGAGGCCACAAAATAGGGCGTGTCTCCTACAAAGATTGCCTAGCTGGAGCTCGCCGGGCCGGATACGTCACACAGACAAGTCCGTGTTGGCGGCGTTTGCTGTTTGCAACACTGATTTATGTACTGATAGCTCTGTCCACGCAATTTTCAGCTTCCCCATCACGTTCGAATTTGCCCAACGTACTCAAATTCCCAGCATGGGGGTTATAATATTCCCATAGCCATAAAGTGTGATATTGGCATCTCCTTTGGTTTGGTAAATGCGTCATTTGCCCGAGCAAATGCTTTGATTGCTTTGAAATGGCTATCAGTGTATAGGAAACATGCTTGTTTTCATAAAACATACATGTTCTTCTCTTGTTCTTCATGGGTTTACTTTTTCCAGTGCTTTCTTAGATGTTTTTCATGAAGTTCTCCTTTGCGAACAGAGATCAATGATAACTTGAGATCATGCTATAGATCTTGGGACTTTGGGGGTCGACCTCCGTGACGGGGTGGTTAACACAGCGCGTTACGACAACAGGGATCCCGGTTTGAATCCCTGTCATGGGTGTCCTTTACGATTATACCTTCATCAATTTCATACTATCATCATTCTTCATCCTCATCGTTGCGATTAGCCAAACGTGGAATAAAAGCGACGTAAAATAACCCAATTCAATCAATGAATCAAACCATCTTGGGAGGGGCAGAAAATGACCCCCCTCAATACCGCAAATGTGAATAGAGCATTTTTGGTTCCTTTGATATCTAACCTCAGTTACCGAGAAATCTAAAAATGTTGGTAAAATTTCTGTTTTTGAAGCATCTATTTGTTCAGTAGGTAATCTTTTTCCAAACGACAAGATTAGTAAAGTGGTCAACACTGTACAAGCCTATCGATATCTTGATGCTCGATTTTAAGCAGAACTAGACTTAGCTCACCCTCCTTCACACCTAAATATCTTGCATGAAAAATTGTCAGAAATATTTATAGTAGAGTAGAAAAGTAGGAACCTTTCTCTCCAGCACAGGTATATGATGATAGAACGAGAGTAACAGAGGAAGACAGAGAAAGAAAGAAATAAGGAAACAAAAGAAGAAACATGAAGAAAGAGAAAAATTAACAGAGGGAGTAACATACAATAAAGAGAAGGAAGAGGGACAGAAAGTAGGAAATAGAGGAAGAGAGATATAGAAACAGGGGAGAAAGAGAAAAGATGATAGTGTGTAAGAGAAGAAGAAATATAAAAACAAAAGGAGAAAGATAGAAAGAGAAATGGAAGAAGAGAGATAAAAGAGATAAGGAACAACGGAAGAAAGAGAGAAAGAATTAAAGGGAGAGAGAACAAAGGAAGAAGGAGTGGAATGTGGAATGACATATATATATATATATATATATATATATATATATATATATATATATATATATATATAGGATAAAAGGAAGGAGGGCCACAAGGGCTAAATAAAAAGTGAAAGAGGAGAGAGGAAACACTCACCGGACACAGAAAAAATTAAAATTTTCGTGATGGTATGTCACATCTTCAGAAGTAGAGAGACGTTGTAGTATTTGGTGACAAGGAGGAAGAGTAAGCATGACCTGCAGGTGTTTCCTCTCTCCTCTTTCACTTTATATATATATATATGTCTGTGTGTGTGTGTGTGTGTGTGTGTGTGTGTGTGTGTGTATCACTAATACTGAGTCAGGACCCACCTGAATATCTTATCCACTCGTGAGCTCAGGAAATTTCCTGGCTACCATCACTGATGATATTATCTATATTTCCAATAACTGCTGAATTGAAAATACAACAGCAATCGAACGTTTGGTACCCTAACGTAAAATTTCAGCTAATTTGTAACTAATTTTGTTTTACATGCCTTTCACACGTTTGAGTGAATTAAACTGAGTTTCAGTTTCCTGTATTGGCATGCATCTGAACTCAAACCCATTTAATTCGTAAATGTAAAAAGTGTCCACTTGATCAGGACTTCGTCAGTGCCTGACAACGAAAGCTGAAAAGTGACAAACGAGAGCTGCACCGTCACAGTTATGACACCTCAACTAGCTAATGAAATTTGCACAAAGTACTATCAATATTTGAGCATCCCTTGGGTGATTTTCTTCGCACAAGAGTGCCTTTGCAATTAATCCTTCCTGTTGAACTTTAGTTTAACAAACTTTGAGGTTCAGTTCAAGTTCTTAACGAGCTCGCAAACCGGTACAGCTAAGTTAAAAGAAATAAGGAACTTTTATGAAATTGTGCAGTGTATTGTTGTGGAAAGTTGACCCTCAAGGGATTAATGAAAATGCTCTAGTCTTGAGGAGGGAAGGAGAGAGAAACAGAGATTGGGGGATAAAAGAGAGAGAGAGAGAGGAGAGGGAGAGAGAGCTCTCTTTCTCTCTCTCTCTCTTTCTTTAATTCTCTCTCTCTCTCTCTTCTCTCTCTCTTTTTCTTTCTCTCCTTCCTTCTCTTTCTCTATTTTTTCCTTTCTTTCTTTCCGAGAGAGAGAGAGATATATATATATATAAAAGAGAGAGAGAGACCTTCTCTATTCCTCTCTCTCTCTCTATTTCTCTCTCTCTCTAGATCAGAAAGAAAGAAAGAAAGAGAGAGAGGAAGAAAGTAAAAGAAAGGAAAGAGAGAAAGGAGGTAAGGAAGAAAGAATCTCCTTCTTTCTCTTTCCTTCTCTCTCTCTCTCTCTCTCCCTGTTTCTTTCGAGAAAGAGAGAGAGAAGAAGAAGAAGAAAGAGAGGAGACCTTCTTTCTTTCTTTCTTTCCTTCTTCCTTCTCTCTCTCTCTCTCTCTCTCTCTCTCTCTCTCGAGAGAGAGAGAGAGAGAGAGAGAGAGAGAGAATGGAATTTTGAGGGAAATGGAGACCAGGAAAAGAGAGAGGAGGAAGAGAAGGTTAGAGATAAGTAGAGAGAGAGAGGGGGGGGGGAAGAGAAGGGGATAGAAATAGTGAGAATGAAGGGATATGGAAGCAAGTGTGTGTGTATATACGTGTGTGTGAAAGAGAGAGAGAGAGAGAGAGAGAGAGAGAGAGGAAAGTGGAAGAGACAGGTATGGAGAGAAAATGGAAGAGACAAGCAGGGAGAGAAAGAGAGAGATGGAAACTGGAAGAGAGACATACATGAGGAGAGAGAGAGAGGAAAGTTGAAAATACAGGCATGGAGAGAGAGTGATATAGAGAGAGGCATTAGAAAGTAGTTTCTGATGATGGTTTGTGGTCAAACTGATTACATTACACTGAGGTAGTCTGAAGGAGATAGTTATCGTAGTTTGCATGAGGCAACTGAAAACTGTGAATACTGGCAAACGGACACACTTCTTATACGTACCTTCATAACGTACACCCTCTCTCTCTTTTCTTGTAATATAACAGTCCTATAACAGCCCTCCCGCTGCTCATACTTCTAACTCAATAAAAAGCCAAGGTGCACATACAAGTTTTGAGAGATGCTTCCGTTTCAGTGATAACGCACACACACACATACACACAAAAAACATCTGTATGTCAGTTACATGCACAGAACCAACTCGCGCGTGTGTTTACTCACGACATAAAAGAATGCTCTTGAAAGAAACATCCCCTTCCATTTGTGGTAAGCAATGTGGCTGGAAGTTTTTGAAATTAAAAACCCTGCTTCTTTTCTGCTTATTAAATTTACTTGGAGAACGAAGAATTTCAGCATACATTTATGTCCATATAAGATATGCGAGGTGTGTCTAGAAAAAAAAACGGATTTATGTTGCTGTCGACAAACGGCAAGCGCGTCAAGGTCAAGAGGTGCATTAGTCTATAACGTGATATCCTGCCTATCGACTGTGTGATTTCCCAGGGTGTGCGGCGATCAGTTCCGCTGTAGCTTGTGGACGAAGTGAACCGGACATCTGTGCTATGTCGGAAAAATGTTAAGTGTGAAAGTGGAACAGCATTTTAATTTGATGTCTCTTATGAAACTCGGAATATCCGCCACAGAAACTTATGGTTTGTTGAAGGAAGTATACGGAGATGAGTGTTTATCACGCACGCAAGTGTTTGAGTGGTTTGAAAGGTTTAAAGAGGGACGAGAAGTGATCGTGGACGACTCGCGTCCTGGACGGCCTTGCACGTCAAAAACGGAATGAAACATTGCAAATGTCGATGAATTGATTTGAAAAGATCGTCGCTTGAGTATTCGAGCTATTGCAAAACAACCAACATTATTACATTACGGTGCTGACGACCCTTCATCAGGACAATGCTCCTGTCCACACGGCATTGTCAGTCAAGGTTTTTTGGCCAAGCATGGGATCCCAGTGTTAGTACATCCACCCTATTCGCCGGATCTCGCTCCGTGAGATTTTTTTTTATTCCCTAAGGTCAAATCAGCACTAAAAGAAACCAGATTTACGACCGTAGAATCTGTGAAAACAAAAGCGACGGAGGTCATGAACATGGTTTCAGAAAATGATTTCCAGCACTGCTTCCAGCAATGGAAGATTTGTATGGGGCGGTCTATCGATATTTCAGGGGAGTACTTTGAAGAGGATAATGTTCGTATTGTACAAAATAACCAATAAAAGATTTTGTAGCAACAGTTCGGTTTTTTTCTAGCCACATCTCGTATACAGAAGTAATTTCACGATCGAGAGTCAAGCAGATTCTTTCAGGCTGAAAAATAAGTGGCAATATTTTCCAAATATTCTTCAGCTTGTTGTGACTGCATGGCTGTCCGCTTTACTTTATTTTGCTCTTTCAAGAATTTTCCTTGCTCAGTATTACTTTTTGTGCAAACTTTTACTTATATAGATTTCTTCTGTACGTTCCGTTTTTGCGTTAAGTTTACATTTGTTCATTTACTGTGTCAACCTTTCTTTCTTAATGGACAGTTTTTATGCTTTTTACCCTCGTTGAGCAGGTATTTCTTTATTGTACATATTGTATGATATTTTGTGTATATTTTTCTTCTTGTGGAGCAAGTTTCTTCTCGATTAGTGTCTATTTCCTCTTTTCGTGAATCATCCTTCTGTTTTGAGGTTCCGCTTTGGATTCCCTATTGTCGAACATTTAGTTGGTTCATATTCTAATTTAAATTGTAGGTCCAGTACGAAATAGACTGTTTATGCATGAAGTATATTTAGAAACAAACTTTCCTCTTTTTTTCGTCTAATTCAGTGCATTTATTTCTCTGCTTTCCCATTTTCATACAGTTCCGTTACGGTCTAAGATTTCCGTCCCAGGGCGGTTCCCTGGAGACTCAAGATGAGGGTGTTCACCCTCTGTCCTGTAGGGCAGGTCGGTACCGTTGCCCGACGGGCGGCGAGACAGAGGTAGAGAGAAATTACGTTACGCAGTTTCAATTGAATATGTGTATTCTGGTGGGCGATCCAAGAACCCCCAATTACGTTTAATTTAGAGGAGCCCCTTAACGGGGTCCTGGTTCCTGGGTCGAGTCTCCGTGCTGGTCCTGTTGGCTGGCCTGGGATGTCTTGTCTTCTGACAGGCTTTGGCTTGTACCCCACGGCTTTGGACTTTGACTCATATTTTTGGTAAGCATTTGTTTAATTGTTTTTCCTATTTCGTATGTTTTATCATGTACTGTATCTTTTGGTGATATTTAGTATCTTTTATTGCATGTTTCTCCTCATTGTCTATTTAAATTTACGCTTGTATCATACTGTTCGTCCAATCATCAATTTCATCATTCATCCTCGTCATCGCGATTAAACAAAGATGTAGAAATTCGGCGTAAGTAATAAAATATTCGTTTCTCCTCTTTTAATACAAATTTTGCACAGTAAATAGGCAAATCCATCAGCGAGAAAACATAATTGAAAAATTAACACACATTAAGTAAACGTCGACAAAAATGTCATACAGAATTAGATGGTTTACAGTTCCAATTTTAAGTTATTAGAATTTGAGGTCACACGTTCCAATTGGTACTCGCTGATCCTCTAGTAAGTTGACAATTTGATTATTTTAACGTTCTCTTTTTTTCCATAATCTTAATTAAAAATTCTGTCTCCACTCACTTACATCAAGACTGTTACATCCTGTCGTTTAAAGTCTTTAGAAGTTCTCTTGAATTCAATCAAGCTTGGAACAAAGAAAGTTTGTTTTGGAAACCATCCTACGTTGCGTAATTTAGATACAGGATGTCCCTATAAGAGCTCCGTTATTTTGGATTGATACTGATTGAAAACTTCTGAGCCTGGAGTAAAAGATGAATCAGCAAATGCCAATAGTGCATTCCGTTTATTGTAAAGAAAATGGAACGTTTCGTAGACGAATCGAGTAATTTTCAGCGGAGAATCTGTTTTAGGACAGGTGCTCGTCATCACGCCTGGTGTGGTGGAAGAAACCAATTATATGTGGGGAATGTTCAGTGGGAAACCCTCTTTACACATACACACACATATCTACATATTTAACTGTCTTGGTAGTAGACTAGTGCGTTGAGCGGATGAATCATCTCGCCAAGATCGAGTTCTTGCTTGGTGCGGGTGTGTTTCTTTGTGAATGCCTATTTATCAATTTTATCTGATAATTTTTCACCCCCCATAGTCGCGATTATCCACAGATGATATATTATTTCATATTATATTAATATGTTATTGTATTTATATATAATTTATGCAGCTCGGTAGTCGAACGTGTTATGTGGTCGATTCGCTTCCAAAGTTCCCGAGTTCGAGTTCCTTCCTGAGCGTGGGTGTTACTTGTGAGTGTCCAACCTCCAATGTCATGTAATCCTCACTTATCCTTGTTGTCGCAATTAGCCAAAATTGCCAGAAAAGCGACCCTAAATAACAAAAATATAATAATTCACAATACATCGACAGATTATTTGATTTATAATATTCAGTATATACAACAGAAATGTATGTCAATAATTATAATAATTATAGGTTATGTGCTCCAAATTTTATGCATACATCTCTAATAGTGCTTAAGATATAAAATAGCGGATTGAAGAAGAACCGTTCATACATATTATACATTCTATTTTTCTTAATACGCAGTATTCAAGAACTACATGACTGAAACTGATGAAAAAGAAAAGATTTTAAAACAAAGAAGCGATTTTAACACTAGTAAAACTAATTCAATTTATGAAGTTGCACTAGTAAAGTGCCAATATAGATTATATCCGAGAATTCAGTAACTTGGTTTGGTTTGATTTGGTGTTTTAAGTCCACTTTATGCGAAGTAAGGCTAATCGGGACTGGACCTACAGTTTAAAGTGGGATCCGAACCACTTGTGCCTCCATCGGGTATCGAACCCGGGACCCCTTGATTACAAGGCAATGACGCTACCACTGCGCCATCGGGGAGGCGAGAATTCAGTAACTAAACGTCCATTAAAGAAAGGTTGTAACATTAGCCAAGTGCAATTAAATATTTACGTCTACGTGGTGTTTCACTTGAAATTGGCAAAATTTTAATTGAAAGTGCTAAAAAGGTGACGTGTTAAGCAGATTTTGTCTCACACGCGTGGAAATCTAGGAATATGATTTCAGAGTTAGTGTAAAGTGTGTTGGCGTGCGTGTGAAAAATATTAGGTACGTGCAAAAGTTCTACCCGTTTTTGACAGGTCATCGTTTAGCGGAGTACCGACCTCACAGATGTCGCTGTCAGTGGGTAAATCTGTGGTCACCTAATCGGGTGAACCTTAGAGCAACAACAGACAGTGAGGTGTGGACGAGGAGATCTTAGTGAGCAGAGTAGCGTGTGGGTGAAATGGAGACAGATGAGGAACCCATCTGGCACTGCTTGCTTTTGGAGTTCGATAATTGCAATACTGGTGCTGCAGCCTCTTTTAGCAAGTGTATGGGACAGATGCAGTTGACGATATCACACGTCGTCGCTTGTTTCGAAATTTCAGGGAAGGAGACAGAAGCTGTCGAGATCAACCACGGTCTGGACGTCCAGGAGTGTTTTCCGAAGAGGATCTTGACCAAGCCATAAGAAACAACCCTAAGCCAACCGTTGCGGAATTAGCGGACACCTTCCAGGTACACAGGACAACAGTCGAAAGGCAGCTCAACGCACTGGGTTTCACCACAAAGTTCGATCGTTGGGTGCCACATCATCTGAGTGTAAATCAAGGAGAGGGGCGAGTCAAGTTGCTTTCCCGGTACAAAACTGACCAGTTCTCGTCAAGCATTGTCGCGGGCGTTGAGATGTGGATTATGTACAGAAATATAAAGCGTCGCATTTTTGAACCTCCACGATCGACGTCCAAACCAGAACTCCACCGCAAGCAGGTATTGTTCAGTGTGTGGTGGGATGTCAAAGAAATTCACTGGGAGGTTCTACAACGTAATCAAACCATTAATACCACCTTCTACTGTGATTATTTTAACAGACTGCGAGCAGCATTGCCATCGAAGCGGCCAGCTCTCGTCAATCTGCAAGGAGTGATCATCCACCATTATAACGCCAGGCCACGTGCTGCTATCATCACACGTAAAAAAATAATAGTCTTTGATTGGGAGATTTTACCCATCCTGCCCTATTCTCCTGACTTGGCCCTTACAGAGCACCACCCGTTTCGCGCGTTGCAGAACTTCTTCACTCGGAAAATCGTTGATGATGTCGAGGCTGTGAAAACTGCCTTACAACGGTTCTTCGACTCCAAACCTCAGGACTTTTATCGTCTCGGGATTCATTTCCTACCAGCAAGATGGCAAGAGATAATTGATTGCGATAGCGATTATGCACGGTCTTAGCTGCGTTACAGTTTGTGTTGTTCGCACTTCTATCTGCACAACAAAAACGGGTAGAACTTTTGCACGTACCTAATATAAATAATGGCGGTCCGGTTCTTAAACTGCATGGTGTTCATAATAATGTTCGTGTAGACAGGGCTCGTATCTGGAATTATAGTGTTTCAACACCATGATAGACAAATATTTTGTACATTGCCCTTCTACTTATGTAAAAGTGATCTTCAACTCGAAAAATTCTTGTTTATATAATTGTGAAATGCAAGATCTTCCTAACAAAAACAAGTTCTATATTCAGACTAAAATAATTTACGTCAAGCAGCATTTTTTTCACAAAAAGGATGAATGATACCGAAGACATTACAATTAGAGAGAGTTTTTCTTTCATTTAATGGAAATGCAAGCCCCGAGGAAAAGAACACAATTATGGAATAATTCGAAAAAAAAACACTTAATTAAATCTACAATTAATTAACTCATGATATCCACTTGTACAGGAGTCTTCTTCTCTTCTTGAGATCAAATATCTTGCAGAAGAGTAATTTTAGAAATTAACTGTAGAGCGTTTTTTCCTACCATTTCTTCCAGAGAGGCTTCTCCGATCGCTTTGCATGGCATCTGCGAAGGAGTGGACGTGATTTGTGTTTCTTTAATTAATTGCCTGCGTTTGTTTTTAACATTTCGGGGAAAGAGCAGCCTGAGTATAAATCGTGGAAGAAACAGAAGGGTGATATTGCAACACTGTCGTTTCTCAAATGGCTGTTGTTTCCTTTCTTCAGTCTTTAGTTCCAAAAAGTTCAACAAACCCTGCTATATTTTCACATTCACACTCTCACCCATGTACTCAACATGCCTCGCATCACTTGCACCGAAAATAAACCTCATTTTCGTTTCTGCATTATACATACAGAGCATTCCCTGACATTCGCTACGAGACTCGGCGGCAAGCTGCCCGGCATCAGCACCTGTAATTCTCCCCATTTTTCGTACAATACTCTCTTTTAACTCACGGATGGTGTGCGGATTGTCTTTGTATACTTTATTTCCCCATTTTTCTTTCCACTTTTATTCAGAACTGACCCTGTTACTCTAAACCTTTTTACGAGGTTTAATATAAGCGACTATCGCGGACCCGTTCACCGGGAAAGACAAGCGCTGATGTCGGGCCGCTTCCCGCCGAGTCTCGTAGCGACTGTCAGCGAATGCTCTTATAATCTATGGTACATATTTATTAAACTTTGGTATAACTTAAACTATCATGTATACTTAAGGTCACTTTTTACATGTATATTAATCTATACTCTGTCCCTGGAATCTCTGGAGCAAGGTCGCGCAGATTGATAGGAAGGAGGTAGGCGGAGTGATGCAATACATGCCGATACAAACAGCTAGGAGATGCAGTCGCTTTCCCCCTCCACACAATCCTGTTCCCTCGCACTTCATTTGGTCGAGCCCTCTCGACTCATTACTTGCGCAGAGACTTGCTTTCGTTGGCTCGCTTCAGAGATGCCGGGGACAGAGTATACCACCAAATATTTGACATTTAAGCTGATTGCCAATGAAGAAGTGCGATGGAACAGGATTGCGTGGAGTATAGGTTAACATACATGTAAAAAGTGATCTTAAAACAATTTACAAGGATATTGACACTTGAGATAAAAAGCAGGAATTCGCCAATACATCCTTTTCAATGAAAGTATTGTTACTAAAGTGCCTAGTGCAACGCTAAAATTATTTGTAATTTTTAAATATTACACATCACCAGTGATATTAGTTGCTGCTTGTCATTGGCATTCACTATCACCTCCTTTCACTTCAAACTATTTTCCTTGTTTTTATGTTTTAATCTAGCAGTCCTGAGGAAGACCCTTGTTGTTTCTGGTCGAAATGTCCAAATTTAACCACTACAAGTGCGTTGAATTTGCTTATTATATTATTAAAAATTACCTTATGTTTGAAACAAGCACGTACCGATACATTTTTCTTGATTAAAATTTTACAAGTGTCAAAATGATGGAAACAGAAGTGGATGATATCGTATCAATCCATAAGGTTATATATTATTTAAAGCCTCTATGATGCTTCATGTTGACCAGGGCATTCACTTGTTTATCTCAGTTGTCTCAACCTCTCTGGTATGTAAATAATGCACAGTGTTGTGCTATGCATACCTCCTGAGGTATTCAGGATATAGGAAGTTCCATCAGCCTATGGAGTCAGCGGTTTGCATAGTGGCAGTAAAAATCACGATTCGGCATGGAGGAAGGTCTCCATGGCCTGGGGAATATAGAGGTGACAGAGACTGAGAGGGGACGGACTTTGGTTTGGGATTGAGGACAGAGAAGAGCTTAGGAAAGGAGTGGAGCAAAAGTGAGGCGACGCGCTGGTCAACCTGCAACGAAGTCTACAGAGGAATTAGTTTATTTTATTCTTCGAAATTATCTTCATTCGTCAGATAGACAGGTAACTATCCTAAACCCAGCCATGATTCAGGTTCAAAGGTTCATAAAACCCAATGAGTGACCATTGTCTTTTCTAGTTGTTAGTTTTGCTAGTTAGGGGTTTAGTTTTAGTTGTGCCTATCGCACTGGTGAGCGTTAACTCGCCATGTTAATGACGAATGCTCTCATCATCGTGGATGAATGATGAATAAGCTACATCTCCCATTGATTAATTGGTTAACATTCTTGGTAAGATCCTACGAACTTCACAGTTCGTTACGTGGTAGAGGTACTGGGCAGTGCGATAGGCACAACTAAACATAACACAGCATAGTCGTTTTAATACACACTTGGTTGTATTGCATCAACAATAACATTTTAATAAAAACATTTTCTAGTGGTAACATCATTGATCAACTTACTTGGATTAGTTATTGGTACTTCACCAATTTTACACAACGTCTCAAATTAAAACTTTCATTGATGGTAAAAAGAAAAGAAAAACTCGGAAATTATCGAAAGTCTTTCAACTTTGACTATACGTACCATTCGTATGCGGGTGGAATATTTATACATTTTCATACGCTCTTGACTATGTAACAATTTTTTACCAACATTATTTAATGTTCACCGTCATCGGTTGTAGTTGACAAACAAGAAATCTCTATTTAGCTTCAATTCAGAAATTTCTTTCGTCGTTCAATCGTCTCTTCTCATTTTCATCTGTGGTACTCAACTTGTGCAATTCTTCCACGTTTTGCTCACATAGGCTAAGGCTAATCGGAACAGTTTAAAATGGAATCCGAACCATTGTACAATATTGCGGTTACGGTTCTTACGAAGTAATGGAAAAATGCACGAAAATTCCTAAAATTTACCCTTTCCTGAAAAACAATCTTCTATCGTGTATTGCCTCTTGACTTTTATTATTCCCTGGCAAACGATTTGATGAATTTCATTGCACCATTTGTTCATATGACTGGCTTACTTTCCACACATTTTTATATTATTCTCATATATATTTTTATGTTATTCTTTTTAATTTTTTATTTCTAAATATCTGAAAAAATCTCAAGTTAGGAAAAAACATTATAAGCATGAGCTAATTATATTTTAAGAATTTAAAGTAACGTAGATTTCTTTTAAGCAAGTTTACAAAATATTTGTATTTTATCGAGTCGGGAAATAAGTATAAATAATACTGATAAAACCAGATGCATTTTAGTGCATATCCAATATCTCACGCATTCACACGTTCTCTTGAGGTTAAAGTTTTTTTTAGTAATATTTTCTCAAGAATGTGGTGGGCTCCAGCTGCATTAATAATGTATTCTTATTAACTCCCTCCACACCTGCGTCGATACCAGAGATGAAAAATAGATAAGTAGGAATGCAATATTAATCCAACCATTCCATTTCGCGAAATGGCTTTCGTCTCTCTAGTGTGTCGTTTGCTTTACGGCAATTCGGTGAGAAAAACAATGAATATTTTCGGCTCAATTCCAAAATGTGGTCACTGCGGGCTGTGCTGCAATATTGAGTTTGGTTTGTTTGAAAATGCAGATTGTACTGTTTTTACATCATCACCCTTTCCCCCCCTCCAGCGAGTATTTTTTTTCTCACGAGGTGGAAGTAATCGGATCATAGATGTGCGTGGAAGTAATTTCAAGTTTTTGATAATGTTGTTGAAAACAAGTAAAAACTTTAATGAAAACCTTAACACCAGTTTTCATTAATGCGGTGGTTGCATTGTCACACTAGTTATCGCATTCAATATTTCTATGAAATCCAATTTCCTTCATGTGTCGTTAAATACAGTGACCATAGACAATGACATTAGTGAGTCTAAACGTAGTATACTCATTTTACAAGATTTTGAAGTACTTATTCGTGGGGAGAATTCCTTACATTTATATTACCTGTGGTGCAAAAAAAAAATGTTTATGCAGAAATTTCAGCGAAAAAAACAGGATCGAACAGGACTTGAACCCGGGACCTGGATTCATTGCTGGGGTATCGTTTTCTTAATGTTTCTATTCAGAGGATTTTTTTTATCTTTCTTGTGTTTTTATTTTTTGTGCTGCACATAGTGAAGATGCGTATGCAAAATGTAACCAATAATAAGCGCTAAAGCAGTATCTATTTACGTGTATGTTCAGTGTGACGACAATGATTTGTGGAAGTTTATAACTTTGTCGTATTATTCTCTCTATCTCTATTATATTTTCATACATAGTACCTTCTGTCAAAAAAGTACCGGGAATTTGTAATTTAAAAGGCCCGCACTAATGATTTTTTAAAAATATATTTTTTCCGTAAGTTGGCAGCACTGTACTTAATTACTATGCCAAACATGAGCGCGATCTGTCAACCAGTTTGTTTACAGCAGCTGGTTGAATGTCTACTTTAGTAGTGCATCACGATTTTTACAATGAACGAAATTATTGAACTAAGAGGTTGCCTTAAATGTTGTGTTGCGAACGCAATTTCGTGTGCTGACTCGATAAAAATGTTAGAAAAGAATCAGTTTTATCAAAAACACGGGCTTACGTGTGGTACAAAGCGTTCAAGGAGGGCCGAGAGATCGTCGAAGACATGCCTCTTTCTGGGCGACCTTCGACCTCTTCAACCGATGAAAACATCGAAAAAGTGAAGGAAATTGTGCTCGATAATCGCCATTCCAGCTTAAGAGAGATAGCTAGTGACCTTAACATCTCTCACGAGTCTGTTCGTTCGATTTTGGTGGATATTTTGGGCATGAAACGCGTCGCCGTACGGCTTGTTCCAAAAGAGCTGAATTTTCTTCAAAAACAGTACCGTGAGCAGGTCTCTTTAGACACATTCATGGAACGCTTCATAACTGGTGACGAGACATGGTCTACGAGTTTGACATGCAAACAAGTCAACAGTCATCAGAATGGAGGACAAAAGACGAGCCGAAACCGAAAAAAACACGTCAAAGTTGCTCAAAAGTCAAGGTGATGCTCATTGTTTTCTTCGATATTCGTGGTTTGGTGCATCATGAATTCGTTCCAGAGGGACAGACGGTCAATAAAGAATACTATTTGGCCGTATTGAAGCGTTTGCGTGAGGAAATCCATCAGAAACGGCCAGATTTGTGGAAGAACAATTCGTGAATTTTACACGACGAAAATGCGCCATCGCATAGAGCGACAGTTGTGACCGAATTTAATGCCAGAAACACAATAAATACCATCGATCAACCACCGCATTCACAGATCTGGCCCCGTGTGACTTCTTTATGTTCCCAAAACTTAAATTGCCGCTCCGGGGTACCCGTTTTGACTCGATTGAAGCCATGAAGCAAAATTGGTGGAAGGAGCTGAAGGCCATACCGGAAAGCGCCTATAAAAAGTGTTTCCAAGACTGGAAAAAACGCTGGCATGTGTGTGTTGCATCAAATGGGGCCTACTTTGAAGGCGACAAAATAAATATTGATGAATAAATGAAAATTGTGCGTTTTATTTAACAATTCCGGGAACTTTTTTGACAGAATATATATATGGGTCATTCTACGTGAAATCACCCAATTGAAAGACAAAATGTTGCTTCATAATCATTGATTTTTCCATTTTTTTACTGATAGAGACTTGATCCAATGTGACAAATAATTAATATTAGACTTGCTCAACAAATATGTTAAAAGTTACAAATATTTGAAAATTTTGAAGATTTTCAGAAATTGGGTGGACGAACTAACGCACCGTGTGACACAAAACAGGTCATATCTCTGAAGCTAGTATTGTGACAATTTAGATATTGTTGGAGAGCAGGACAGTCCGAACAGAAAATAACTGTGTTGCCACTCCTACCTACTCAGAAAGTAGAAAAATCTTCAAAGAAAGTAATTTGTTGTGATGAAAAAGACTCAACTTCGGGTAATTGTTTGATAGGGAATCCCACGTTTTACCACATTGAAAACTGTTACACAGCGTAATCAATAAATGTCAAACATAATATTGAAAAAAAAAAAACAACAAAAAAACAATAGAAAGGTAATCAAGAAATGTGAGGCTCTACCTTCACACCCCCTATACCTTCATGGCATGGTGCAACGCACAGGGGAGAACTTTACATTTACTTTTTTACAGAAAGGTAATATTTTTCATGGTAAACATATATCACAGGTTTCAGTGTTGGGATGTTTGAACCAATGTTTCCACTGGGATACAGCTATATTTTTGACAAATGGCCCTAAAACACTCACAAATTACCACTAATATAAGTACGCATAATAATGTTAGAAATGTTCAATAAGTGGGAGAAGCATTACTATGATGTTTATCCACTTTTAGTTCACAGAAATTGTACTAAGATTTTGTCCGGAATGCATATGGTCAGTTCATACCGAAGGGTTCAGCACTGGTTGCTTGACAATTTTTTAAATTTTCAATATTTTTGCTGTTCTAATCCCTATGCAGGGATAGTTAAAAGCAGGCATTATTTTTCTGAAACTTGACTTTAAAAATGGTGGCAATTTGTTGTTTCATGAAGTCGGGTATCTTTGGCCTTTGCAGATAGTTGCTCTAATTATGATAACTCAGCTAAGAAAAATGATGAAAACCTGTGGTAAACAACATTGGTTTCAATACATTTCAAGCTTTATTTTATATTCTGTGCCTTTTTTCACTTGAGCTCTGCTACTGGTTTCCTCTTTTAGTTGTAGCTCTTTGAAATTGTTAGTTTTTTTTTTTTTTTTTTTTCAAAATTTGAGCCTCTATATCTCTGGTGTGGGACCTAATAGAAATTTGATGTTCGGGGGAGGGGACAAAATTCAATGTTTATTTATGAAGGTATTAAATCCTGAAAATTCCAAATGTACGACTTTCACCAAAGTTACATTAAAAATGCATCTAATTAATCATAGCACAAATTTTACTCAATTACAAATTACCCAGAAGGAAATTACCCTATTATTGCAATTTATAAAATCCAAATTTCCTTTCATGTTTTTTCAAGACAATGTTTATATGGATGGCTCCTGTTTTTTAAAACAATGGCTATGGTTTCACGTTGTACCGAATATTGTAACTACATGATAACATAGCAATTTGTCTTATTTTAGCTGATACCAAGTTCAATAGGTCGAGAATTGTGTGGGGGCCAAGAGGAGGTGATGCAGATGCTCCGTTGCCACAGTGGCGGGTGTCTCTGTGTGATTGTGTTTTTCTTGTTTTTCAGGGCAATTTGGGGGTTATGGAAGATCTAAGTGAAGAATTTGGAGAGAAAAGTTGACTTTGAACACCCCCAGCTTCGCTATTCTCTAATCCAGTGCGTTAAAGCTGCGGGTTAGCATCCCAGGTTTTGTGAAAGAAGCAACATATCGTCTGTTTAACGCGAACAAAGCCAAGCATTCCAGAGAGAAATCGGTTCTTAAACCTTCAACAGGATATTGTTTTCACCGAGAATATTAAAGTTCCTTTGAAAGATACTTCGCGCACAATTTTAATGCTGCTGTGAAAATACCGGAGTCAATATTAAAGAGGTTTATGTATATTTTTACAAATTCCATTTTCGGAGGTTCGTCGCTGCTCAAACTCAATTTGGAAAGCAATTTCAAAGGATAACATTATAAAATAAACTAACATTGCATTTCCAAAGGGAAAGGGAAGGTGCTAGTGCCTCCAGACGGCGTCGTGTCGTGGAACATGTGGAGGTCCCGTGCTCACTCTTCTGGGAAATATATTCAAAAGAGATTTTAGGGTCCATAAAACAGCCTCTGTAACTTAAGTGATCTACACGGCCTGTTATTCAATGGGATCCTTTTGAATAAAACACGTGACTGCAACAACATCATCAGAAAGCCACGTTCTTTGTCAAAGCATCCCTCTTTGATCCCCCGCCCTCAAGGATGGAATTGACTTCTTTCAGTTACATGGTCGTTTTTGTGTCGAGATATTTTCGCTGCTCGACCGTATTTAATGACAATAGTGATGCAGTGATTCTCTTTCAAACAAGTTGATTCTGAGTCATTTACAAAATATTATGGGAGCAATGAAAGAACTGAAAATACCGAAGTTAATGTTCGGCTTCTTTATTTCAATTTTCAAGCTGAAATGTGAAGGACAAAACAATGTAAGATATCTTACTCGTATTTTGCAGTATGACAGTAATATAATACTAGACACAACCTTAACTTTAATAATAAGTATTCTCAAGAAGATATCCGATGAATTCATAGCTACTACAGTGTAAAACTACATATTGGATGTTACACACTATTGCCGGCCCCCGTGGCGGAGTGGTTAGCACACCGCGCCACGACGCCAGGGGTCCCGGGTTCGAATCTTCGTCTGAGCATGGATGATTGTAAGTGTCAATTCATCAATTTCATCACTCATATTTGCAAATTAGCCAAAAGTGGTATAAGAAGCGAAGTAAAATAAAGCAAATCAATCAATCAAACACTATAGCATTACTTTGACTCCAGGTTATGTGGTATTTCTGATACTACTTTTGTTCTTTTCTCAGCTCGTTGGTTGATTAATTAATTTATTTGATTTATTTTACCTTGCTTTTCTGCCACTTTTGGATAATCGTGAAGATTATCAGATAAAATTGATGATGGAACAATCAGAAACACACATGGCAGCACACAACCAAGTCCCACAGATGACTATACCGGCTGTGAATCAAGACGCCAGAGCCTCGTTAGTTTGGAAAATAGTTCAGGGTGAACTCGTGGAAGAGAGGTTGACATCTTGGTGCCTTATGAAAAGGTTACCCCTTACACCCCTCTAATAATTCAGAATCAATTTTGGAATGCTCCTTAGCGCGGCTGGACTTTAATAAGGACTTTCCCCCAAATGTTGCTGCCCCTTCTTTAAAAGTTCTTTCATACAATATTCTCTGATTAGGGGTGTGTGTGTGGGGGGGGGGGAAGCCTTGATGAAAGTTCAGGCCAAAAAAAACAACCTCATTTTGTCTCACTGTTTTAGTTTCATTGCATTGATGGGTATATGTATATACATACTCGTACATATATGTAACGAATACATTTTCTCTTGAATGTGCCGCTCTCCTTTTCCTCCAAACAAAACTGTTTAGCAGCAAGAGTCTGAACTTCTTAGTAGTTATAACTTCTCTCTTTGGTAATTTACAATGCATTACAGAAAACAATAAAATTGCGAGAAAAGGGAGCAAGAAAATTTTTAGATCCAAATTTTTACAAACTGAAAACAATATTGATTTAATATGGCACAAATATTTTCACGGAACGCCATGGCATTCTCTTTTACAATTTTTTAAATGTAGATCGATCGGCGCTCAGGGCCGACTCTCATCACACCCTAGCTACGGCTCTGAACTTGAAGAGATTGAGAAAATCAGGCATTGCGAGCGAAGCGAGCAAGATAATTTTACGAAACGTATTTTTATTTTCATAAAATTTGCTATCGAGGGGTCATTGCCTCTCTGTGTCCCCCTACAGGTGGTCTTGGCTGTCTGGAAGAAATAATGCAAGAAAGACGTGAAAACTAATTCCATCTTGAGTATATTTTTGTCCTGTTACTCAATGTTTGACCCCCCCCCTTGAATTGATTTCTGTCCAATGTTGGAGAGGGACAATGGCCATTGCCTCCCTGTTGTAGCGCCACTGCACCCCTCTCCCCCGTAGTTGCTTTGAACTTTAATCGGCTTGAAAATACTTAATTTTCTTTAAATACTCGTATAATATCATTTAATAACGGCGATAAGATTCCTCTCTAATAAATTTCTAGGTGAAAGTATTTTTTTAAAATTTATTTGCATTTTCTTTGTGCGAGCTGTAGGCTATGCTTGGAAAAGGGGCGGCAAGGATGACACACCTCCCCCTTGGAAATCGAATGTCACTCTAAAAGTATATATTTCACGCATACGTATAATTTGATTTCAGTCATAGTAATTATTTACGTTAATGCCATAATTTCAAATTCAAGTGGTGTTTTTGAGGTGGCAACACTATTATCGGGAAATATGCCCCATGGAAAAATACCCTGCTTGTCCCTCCGTGGAAAAAATCTGCGGATGTCCATGATTAGGGGCAATTACCCCCCTTGCCCCCCCGTGCGCACTCCTATGATAATATCCTGTTTTTTTCTGCGAGTAACCTAGACTAGTCTTATTCAACGAACTGTCATTGAAATCAAATTACAGTATGAAATCTAATGTTCGCCTGCCAGGAGAGGATGTTATCCTCTTTTATCCCCATCTCTTCAGTGAACTGTCGCCTGATGACGTAGAAGTTACCCCATTGACCCCATAAAAGAGTGGTTGTCCGAGGTTTGGGAGCCCCTTAAGGTTGTTTGTGAGAATGTTCACATAATTCTCGTGACCATGCGTTGTAGTTTGTCAATTATCTCATAGAATTTACAACTTGAATTTTATCAAAGGTGAATAAATTATGTATATTCATGGGAATATTGAATCTTTTCAAGCTTTATAGACTTCAAGTAATAAATTTTATAACATAATTGAGAAACTATTTTGGACAAGTCTTCCTGTTACTGTTGATCTACTCATAAATTCAACTAATGTAATTCGTACGTCGAATTTGATTTAAGAAACAGATGTATGCTACACTCTGTCCCAATTATCTCTATAGGAGACGAACGAAAACAAATATCTGCGCAAGTTGTGACACGAGACGGCTCCACCAATGAACATGTGAGAGGAACGGGGATTTCATGGAGGGTGGGAAAAGCGACCGCAGTTACCAGCGTTCGCAACAGCGTGTACTGCTTCGCTCTGCCCACTCGACCCCCTCCCCCTTTAATCTGTAGTTATGCGCTGCCTTGCTCCAGAGATAACCAGGACAGGGTATAAGCTTCCTTGAATTTGTCTGCATTAGTATGAGTAGATTAAATCGAGCGTTTCCTGGTGAACTGAAAATTCCTCCAGTTTGGTCTTTCAGTTATTCAATGAGAGATTCGTGTATTTTCTTAATAATTTCTTCCAGCAGTGCTAATTACTGGCTTTGTCTCTTCATTACTTTAGTTAAGAAGATATGCACAATTCGTAGTGTTGTCTTTTCTTATTTTGTGTCGATTTTGCGCCACTTTTCGCTAATCGCGATCATGAGGTTGAATCATATTATATGATGGATACTGAGATAGTATACTCTAACCCGGATCCTTTGGGGTCGAGATGAATTCGTTAAGTACTTCTTACGCAAGTCTGTTGTTCGCGAATATAGTTTGCAGTAGGATGGACATAAAACATATGTCTCCATCAGTGGAACACGGAATTTTCCCCCCTTTTTTATCCCTGGCACAGGACCCTCGGCAAATCCGGGCCATGTTCCAGAACGTAGGACGATGCAAGCTTCCTATTTCAACAAAGCTGTATTAGAATATGTCTTTTTTCCCTTTAGAAAGGGACATGCATGCGACCGAACAATTTTTTTTTGTCCCGAAAGTGGCGGCAATTTGTCCTCATCCAGAGAGGCTATGCATCAACGTCAGACTTTCTGGTTTGCGAGGTGAGCGCCGCATCGGTAACCATCTCCAAAGGGGAGGGGGAGATCGCGTATTTTACGAGGCAAAATAAAAAAGGTTGAACATATAAACAACATGCTATGACTGGACATGCTTCACAACGTGATATAAATCTTAAACGAGCCCTCAGATAGGACAGAGGGCTATAAATATGTAAATTTTCTTGTCGATTAAAGAAGGATTGGATGTGACCTCTGGTTCATAGCGATTTTACGAGATTTATGTATTTATAGATATACAAATAATATTTTCCTGTCCCACTTTAGCTTCGTATCTCAGGGCTATTGATCAATTTGTATTTCTTTTGGCAATGCCAAGCGGCATTGAAAAAAATACCAATCATGGACACTCAAGTATTTTATGTGATATAAAATATCCTTAACTCTATACGATATCCCACCCATCTCCATCGTCAGAATTTACTCAAATCCTTCTCTACATTATCCTGTCTCGAACATGCTTACTTCATGCTACCACCTACCTGGCTTCCGTTCATGAATTTTCATGACTAAACTTTCCTCCACGCTTGTCATGATTACACCATCCGAACTTCTACAAGTACTTTGTCACATAACTCATACAGGAGTGTATTTCAAATTTTCCATTCTCTACTTCCATATTTGAGTTTATGTACCTTTATCAACACCTCTCTTTACGACGTTACTGTTGCTAATTAATCACACTTCCTTTCCATGCACTAATGGCAGATTTACGCATTACAGCTAGTAATATATTGAATATATAATAATAAACCAGGTCAAAATGTATGTAGATGCTACTATATGTAATTATTTTACACACAGAGAACATTCGAGGCAGTTATACACTGCATATAACAGACTCAAATTTCCACATAAACCGCCAACTAAATTTCTTTTCATTCATTCTGTACATTTTTTTCTCATTCACATGTTCAAGAAAAACGTAAGAATCTGTTTTCCGTCACTGAGAATTCTCTTCTAGGAAATATATATGATTTACTTATTCGTATGAGTTAGAACCATAATAACATATCAAAGGTTGAGATGACCTTCAGGCACTCGAGGGGTTGCATTCCGGGGAAAAATGTCATGGATCTTCTTACCTGTTACACTGACATTATATATATATATATATATATATATATATATATATATATATATATATATATATATATATATATATATATATATATACAGGGTGATTGGTAATTCGACCTATTCCTGGAAAGGAGTAATACTAGAGCACATTTGCAACAAATTTGACCCTATGCACCGGGGGTCGGAAATCAATGGGTTTCGAGTTATTGCAGTTTGTAGATTTTCGTGACATATTCCGACTTGCGACCAAAAAATTACTAATTGTGAAAAAAACTACTGACGAATGAGTGACTGCTGGGGAAAAAATAATGCCCAACATACCCATACCCACAGAAAGAAAAAGTCATTGGAGCATACGTCATGAAGAAATTTGGAAATTATCGTTTAAATCGAAGAGGATTACTAAAAAAAATGGTAACACACCTAGCGGAAAAACTTCCTCGTTTCATAAGCTCTCCAAAACAATACAAATGTTGTCAACTGGCACACGGGTTGGGGGGAAAATCTGAATAAAAAGCAGAGAAAACGCGTTGTAGACCCCCATCATCTGACGAGAATTCTGTGGACGGACGAATCCAAATTCGACTGCGATGGTATTACGAATTTTCATAATGCCCATTTTTGGTCCCCTAAGGGCCATAACCCCAGAAAATCTAAAGAAAAGGCTCACCAGAGAAAATTCTTGCTAAATGGGAATCATCCACAATCATGAGATCGGGCCATTCTATCTGCCATAAAACCTAAACGGCATTACCTACGAAAACTAAGGGAAGAATTGACGACGCTGCTGGAGGATGTGCCACTCGACACAAAAAGGTGTATGATTTACCAACATGATGGCTGCCCAGCTCACTATTTCCGGGGTGTGCGACAGTGGCTGGACGACAATAATCCCATGCAATGGATTGGTCGAGGCGGCCCGACCCCCTGGCCGGCGAGGAATCCGGATTTGACGCCATGCGACTTTCACATTTGGGGTCACATGAAAGAGTTAGTCTACAGTACACCAGTGGATTCCCAAGAAGAGTTGATTGTGACAGCCGCCCAATACATAAGAGACTGAGTGTCAACGCAAGTGACTGTGTTTGAAGTACGCCGCAGGCTGCGTGCTTGCATACGTAACCGGGGGAGGCAATTTGAGCAGGATTTGTAGTTTTCGTAACAGTTAATCCTGACAACCTGGAATCATTAGAATGGTAAATAACATTATTACTTCACTCATTTCCGTTCCTTTATTTCTCACAACCGACAACTTCTTTTCACTTTACAAGCTTTTTATTCAGATTTTCCCCCCAACCCGTGTGCCAGTTGACAACATATATATATTTTTGGAGAGGTTATGAAACGAGGAAGTTTCTTCCGTAATTTTTACGCTAAGTGTGTTACCAATTTTTTGAGTAATCCTCTTCGATTCAAACGATAATTTCCAAATTTCTTCATGACGTGTGCTCCAATGACTTTTTCTTTCTGTGGGTATGGGAATTTTGGGCATTAATTTTTTCCCCAGTAGTCACTCATTCGTCATCTGTTAGCAACATGTCGATTAAGTGCCCAGGGTGTAGTAGTTTTTTGAGAATTAGTAATTTTTTGGTCGCAAGTCGGAATATGTCACGAAAATCTACAAACTGCAATAACTCGAAACCCATTGATTTCCGACCGCCGGTGCATAGGGTGAAATTTGTTGCAAATGTGCTCTAGTATTACTCCTTTCCAGGAATAGGTCGAATTACCAATCACCCTGTATATATATATATATATATATATATATATATATATATATATACACACACACACAGGGTGTCATTTTAATGGCGCCCACGGACCACAGATTCGTATAGAGGACATCAAAACAAACAACTTTTCCCAGTAACACTTTTCTCACTGGTGAGTCGATTCGACGCTACAGCCGTTCAAAAAAGACCGTTTTGCCGCCTGGATGCTGGCAACCCAACACAACATTTGATCGTACCTCTGACGTCATATCCTAGGGCGAAACAGCGCATGGCAGGGTTGCAAGGAACAAACAAATTTTGTGAAAAATGACAAACCACCAACCACATTATTAGTTGTAAAACGAAGCGAGAGACGCGTCCAGCAGACCGAACATCATAGCCTACCAGCCAGAAGATCAACAATCATCTCAGGCCCTGATATGACTGGGAAGTGAACCAACGATATGAGAAATGGTAAAAAAATATTCAAAATGAAATATCAATGTCGGATTTTGTCTCAGCCTACATCTAAAATATCAACAACAATACATGTTATTGCACTTACAGCTTACACGTGGCTGTTTACGCCCAACTACATGTCAAATATCTGCAAATCTCGTTGCAAGGTTGATAACAAAAGTTTTGTGTAAAGATGCCATGTTGTACTTTTGTGCTGATAACAGAGGTATCCGAGGTTCACGTTGTTACATTACGGCTAAAACAAGTACAACCACAGTAACAATCTAATGATGAATCAATACCGAATACACTGCCCTGTTCACATTTGCAAACAATTACATGTATATCCGGTGCATAGGTAAACACATAGTCGTCTTAGAGCTTGTATTACTACTACTTATATTCCTGTATTTTCAATCATTTTTGCCACTTGCCTCATAATGCTCTGAATATACATTATATTATGTGTTGCTTGCTTACCTTTAGAATTTTGAGTTCTTTCATTTCTATTTTGTCATCTGTTCTGTGTCACAGACAACTAGTATCAGAAGGACGAAGTGGATAGACTAAATTGTAGATGCCAACTTGGTAACTAGATTTGCAAATATTTGACATGTCAGTTAAGACAAAATTCGATATGACCACTTCCACTTGAATTCTATTTTCTTTCTACCATTTTTCGTATCGTTTGTTTACTTCCTGTTAGGTTACAGAACGTGTGTTCTCGTTTTGTGTTACGGTACATAATGTGGCTGATTGTATCTATGTCATTTTTCACGGAGTATGTGTATTCCTGGCAACCCTGGAACGCATCGCTTCACGACGGGATATGACGTCACAAATGCAATCAAATGTTGTGTATGGTTGCCAGCATTCAGGCGTCAAAACAGGCTTTTTTGAACGACTGTAGCGCCGAAACGATGCACCAACGAGAAAAATGTTACTGAGAAAAGTTGTTTGTTTTGATGTTCTCTATACGTTTCCGTGGTCCGTGGGCGCCATTAAAATGACACGCTGTGTATATATATATATATATATATATATATATATATATATATATATATATATATATATATATATATATATATATATATATATCTGTCAGTATATGTTGCGAAATGTACGAAGTTTATTTATAAAAGCCACCCACAGAAATCGAATTAACTTAATTCCATACAACCTATTATCCCGGGTTCGAATCTTGACCTGGGCAAGGGTGTTCTTTGTAAATGTCCCTTCCACATATTATCACTCATCCTCATTGTCCCGGTTAGCCAAAAAAGTAAAAGCTAAGCTATAAAAAAATATCTATAAAGTTTGGCACATTTTACTTGAAGTCATCTTTATGCTAAGATAGGCTAATCGGTAATGGATCTATAGTTTTAAGTGGAATTCGAACCACTGAGCATTGTGTCTTCACTGAGGAGTAGGGTAGGTAGGGGAAAATTGGATCACTTGTTTAAAAAAAAACTTCATTTATGCGATATCAGTGCCATTATTACAATTGAAATTATATGCATAAAAACAAGCAAACCTTCATCTAATAGACTAATATAGAAATTATTTTGATTTCGTTATATTTACCCAGATATTATAACTTTAATGCAAGTGAAGCATTGATCCGATTTCCCCCACCTCAGCGGGGTAAAGCGGATCAGCTGTTGGATAAATCGAATCACACATATTTTGATAAACAAATACCACAAATGTACTGCTTTTTACTAAAGGCGTTTACACAGCGTTCAGACTGGCGCTGTATCCAATCTCCAGCCTGGCGACTTTTTTCATGGTAGTACGAAATACGTCAGAATCCACATCTCCACACTTCGTTGTTCGCACTTTTTTATGTGAGTTTTCCTGTTTGCTTAACCTGCCTGTTATCCTTCTCATTCTTCCTCTTATCCCCAGGTTTGAGATAAGGATCATTTTCAACTGATGTCAGACGAAGTGAAAAATAGATTTTAGTGTATCAAACACGTATGAAGCTTTCCGTACTGAATATTGTCCTTCTCTAACAGCAGCGACAGCTTTTTCCGTATCAATAACTGACCAGGAACTATAAGGACCATGAGCAGTTTTCCGAATGTAGTTTCGAGGCATCTGAAACAAAACGTGTAGCCTACATTAAAGCATACACATACAAGTCGTACACATGTGTAAAGGTAAAGGTAAAGTGTTCCCCTGTGTTTAGCACCACGCCATGAAGGCGTATAGGGGGTGCGGGGGTATCGCCCAACACTTTCTTGATCCGGTCGTGAGTGGGGGTGATGTGATCAGCACCACGCCCCTGACCGCCTTTACCCCCCAGGGTTTCCCCCAGGTACCCATGTTATTCGACGCTGGGTGGGCGCCGGGGCCGCTTCCAACGTTAGAAAAGTTCCCGGATTTGAACCGGCCGGGGATCGAACCCGGGACCTTTAGCATGGTAGTCAGACGCGTTACCGACTGAGCCACCGCGGCCACGTACACATGTGTTGTGTTACAAATTAGGCTGCTAATGATCATAGATAGACAGACTGATTTATGAAAATATAAATATAGTCTACTGGATCTCTCCAGTTATTTCAAAGCAATCAATCAGAAAGGTGAATTTGAATGATCCGATTTACCCCGAAATACACATTATTATAAACCTTCATTTTGTTTGCACTTATTTACGTGCTTTGTTTAAAATTATCACATCTGGTGGGGCATGCTTAATTTAATGAAATATTACAACTGAAAAATCAAATATACTTAACAAAGCAATGAAAAGAAACTTATTGCACGACAATGAAAACTTACATTTCCTGCTTTTTTGTCACAAAAATACACTACTTCAAACAATGTAATCTGGAATTCTTCTGGCGCCAAACAAACAATGGGTAATGGCAATTTCCATTTCTTCTGAGACGTGGCAGCACAATGCACACTGAAATAACGCACAAACTTCAGTTCTTGTGTCTGTACGACTGAGTTGTTTTCGGCCGATCCAATTTCCCCCACGATCCGATTTCCCCCTACCTACCCTAAGCCTGGAACGTTTGGGTTATAGCCCCAGTCTCTACTCTAGCTACTCTAACCAACTATTCCTAAGAGGTTGCTAAAGCTTTTTGCAATAACTTTGACAATTCATAGGGATCTTTTTTGTATGTGTGCTCAAGTTTTGTTTTCATATGTTTTTTCCCCAAACTTCAAAAGGTGATACTTCCGTCTGCAGGGCATCCATTAGAAGTATGTCTCGAACTCAAATTCTAAGAAGTGACAAATATGATTGATTTGAATTAAATTAGTTTTAACGTTTCATTCAAGCTTCATGTTAATTTTTGTTGGTTGGTTGGAATAAGGGTGATACGTGGGTGAAGTTTGGCGAGTACACGTTCCTGATTTCAATGAAATTAAAGCACTATTTATACACTTGAGAAACCATAAGGTTTTTGTTGCATTTGTTCCGCTGTATTGACCTATTTATCATTCGTGAACTACCAGTTCCTAAACTTTGAGAGAGGGAATTCATTCAGTGGAGTCATTGATATGCACTACCCGTTTACTGTTGAAGTAATCGAAAAGTGTATGCTATTCACATTTTTTATTAATTGCGCCGCTGTATTCGTATGAAACTTTATACTCGTCCCTCAGCCATACATCAAAAGCTCATTCATGCTGTTTGTTTACTTTGGCTTCCAATTGTTCGAATTTTAATCAAAGCTTTATCGATTGTTTTAAATACATATTTAAAAATGAAAAATTATATTTAAAAGGGCTGGTTTTCTTTTCAGTTCTGTGCGCAGCCAATGAAAACCGGAGTTGAATAGAGTATTGAGGGGGAAGGGGTGGGGGGAAACAACAAAACGGACGTTGTGTGTTTTCGCATGGAGTAGCACTTTATGTTAATGTTTTTCAACTTCTAGCTTTTGAGCCGATAGAGTTTTGTGATTGTGAAACAAAAATGATTTTTTCACGTATCGTATCCTTTGTGATAAGAGCACAAATTTCCTGCTAGTAAATATATTCACCAACTCATTAACCTGTTGCCAGTTTTGAATTATGTTATAACAAGCTCTGGCCGATCTCCATGAAGGAGTGGTTATCACAACGCGCTACGACTCCAGGGGTCCTGGATGCGAATCCCGACCTGGGCATAGGTAATTTTGTGCATCCCTTCATCAATATCATCACATCATCACCCCTCCTCATCGTTCCGATTAGCCAAAAGTGGCAGAAAACGAACGCTAAATAACAATAATGAAAATTAAATAAATGTTTCGTTAATGGATTGATGGAAGTAGAGAACAGTACATCCAGAATGCAGATACTGTGGTTATTGAGCAGTGGCTTTTCAATGTAAAGAAAATGGTGCTGGTATGCTCATACTGTTCGACCACTCGAAAGAACGAATCAAAAGCTAAAGGAAAAGTTGGTAGAAACATTTGCTAACTATGTTGCGGGTTTCAGCTCAGTGCTTTGTTGTTTTATTCCCGATTCAGGATTTCCCAACTAAGGAACTATGGAAATTTTAATGAAAACAGCGCCATTTGAGGAACTGGTCTTTACCAGATGGTTCAGTGACAGTTTCCTCAACTCAGGAAGTCCTACTACAAGCTGTACACTTGCGTAACTGCTCACCTAACTTAACCTAACCTAACCTACAAGCAAAATATTTTGAATGTACTCAAAGTATGTTCTGGAAACAAGAAACACTACTTAAAATACGCTACTTTTAATTTTTTGCAAATTGTTATATGCATATATATATATATATATATATATATATATATATATATATATATATATATATATATATATATATATATTCCTAGTATTTCAGGGTAACGTGCAGTAATGATTCGAACCTCTCTAAAACCCAGTCCTTACCTCTCCCACTTCCCTCTCCTCTCCCACTTCCCTCCCGAGGTAGCGGTTTCTGAGTTGAGAACATTCCACGTCGAGAACATTCCACGTTGAATATTTCACGTGAAAATATCAGTTTCTGGGAATTGGAAACTTTCGTCATAGTTCCTGAATTGGGACATTCCGAGTTGTGGCATTACCATTTTGTTTTCATACGTTTTGTTATACTCCGCTCTTTACTATGGCGGAGGGCAGCCGTGTTCCAGCATGTAGGAGTCTGCCTGTCACGCAAGGAGCCGGGTTCGATTTTCGGGGCGGGTGATTTGAGGTGGGAACTTTTCAAGCAATGACCCTGCATAGTGCGGACCTGCAGGAGCGCGGTGTTGATCACATCACCTCCACAAATGGCAATGAAATGTCTTCATGGCAGTTCCATTTGCCTTTATTACGGCGACATCACTACGCTGGAAACTTCAATGTTCTTGTCAGTAGCACAGAATATTCTCGGGAACCTGTTTGCACGTTAGCTTTCCACTTGTATTCTATTCTGCCACTGGATTCGCTCAGTCAGCGGAAGCACCTTGTGTTTATGGTAGCAACTTACACAAACCAACTGCAATAAGCAGCTAGAAGTTACTATTGATTTTGCATGAATTAATCCATATCATTGTTGTGCCGACACACGAAAAAAAATTAATTCAGCATCATCACCACCATATCATTGTTCCATTTGACCTAAAAATGGGAAACGATTTAGTTATAGTGCATTGTTAGGTTATTATTCTTTATAATCTTTAAACAATTTCAAATCATTTTGTGAGGAATAACATTACGAGAAGTACTACCAATACCTGAAAACAATTTTAAAAGCACACACATGTGCCTTGTAATCAATGGATCCCGGGTTCGATACCCCGTTGAGACACAGTGCTTCGGATCCCACTGTAGACTGTAGGTTCAGTTCCGATTAGCCTTATTGCGCAAAAAGTGGAATTAGCAAGCCTCAAACAAACATGCCATGCACAAACACACATGTATGGGGGAGGGTATAATCTTCAGGGGTAACTTTCTTCTTCTTAACGTATTTTCCTAATACAGAAGAAAGGTATTCTAAAAGTACTAATGGCAATTTTAGCATCGGTGCTTCCTGCAAATTTTTTATAGGAAACATCAATACTAACTAGATGTAGAAGTAGTCGCGATTAAAAGTCATATGTAACCATGAACACAACGTCACATGCAATTATACTTGTAGCAGTCTCCAAGTAAATCTCTTGATTGTGACCATATGATTATTCTACGTTTGACGTGGGTTCCTGCCGCTCTTTAGTAAAGTATATTGGTATGGAAACTACATGCGATAGATGAAAAATTATTATTATTTGAAAAAGCGAAGTGCCGAACGATGTCAACATTTGATAACACTTACTTCTCCTGCCATGCTCGTCATTAATGTAATTTATCTCGTGCTCGCGAAACTACAATGGAGTTCATATGTGAGAGAGAGATTAAAAAAGGGACGCTGGTCACTGTGTAAATATAATGAGGATGGGTCTAACAATGGCTATTGTTCGTCAACTGTTAGTATTTGTTACATAATCTGGATGAGCTTGCTATGGAAGCATTGTTTGCTGTGGAAACGATATGCTATTCACCCACTTTTTGGCCCCGAGGCATCATGTGGATGTATAATAAATTATCTGCAAGGTTCAGCTCAGAGAAACAATGATGATATACATTACTTTGTGAGTAGCTATGTGGTAGTTTTACTTTACATGTACTATATTAGTGTGTGGCACCAAGCTTAGAGTAAAGTAGATATCCTACAAAACTCCAGTAAGGTTTCGTTAGACAAGAACTACAGGGTGTACACGAAGAACCTCTAGGGATTTAAAATAAATGGATCAAGCCTTTGGTCCTGTGTTAATGTGATTAGATTTTTAGTTTGCACACGCCGTGTGTGGTGGTAGTGTCACTTTTTCTGTAATGGCGCAGTATATCAATAACAATGTAGACATATTTTACTAAAGAATACGCTCCTTCTGGCTGAAGCTCACCCACATATTGCAGTGTTAAACATTAATTGTAATTGAGAATAATAATAATTATTTTATGTATTAGATAAACACGAATTTGGAGTATAATGTCGAACGAATGCTAATATATTTAACTATTTTGTGAATTTTAGGCATGCAAGTTGCAAATATGTTTCAGTGTTATAGATAATTTCTTTCTCTGCTGACAGACTGTCTTTATGGAGTAATGGTTAGCGTAACGCGTCACGAAGCTGGAAGGGCAAGATTCGAACCCTAGATGATGGAACGATAACAATGATACATCCATCATGCATTTCATCATTCATCTTCATCATTCTGTTAATACGAGATGCATAAAATCAACGTAAAATATAAAGAGAGATCTAAATAATTTTCTGCTAACTTCCACATTGTTCCTTTTTGAATTTCATGTTTACGCTTATCGGTTGACAGTCACAATGTATGAATTGACCATCATAAGTATATCTTCAACCACTTTACAATGGAGGCTTGCTGCTACATATCGAGTGTTTCAGGTCCATTAAATTCACAAGTTAGGACCGCACCTCCAGTTTAAAGTACAATCAACTCTCTAAAACATTCCCCCTTCTAGAATCGAACCCGGGATCACTTGAATAAAGTACAAGGGAGCAGCGTTAACCTCTACTGCCTTTGGAAGGCTTCCACCGCATCTGTTACAGCTCACACCCATGTGAGCAGTTGATGGGCGGGGGTGGTAGGAGTTCATCGGCCAATCCCCAGCCACACTTTGACGCCCGTAACTAACAATAAATTTCCAAAGAAAGGTTATCCGCCCACAGGGAGAAAGGCGTTAATCCGCCACTGCTCTCGAGCAATCTAGGTTGCAGGCGATGTGTCCTGTTCCCGTTCCCAGTTCTTTTTGTTTCCGGGAGGAAACAGAAGAGTCCCCGCGGGCAATCTGTTGCGTAGAGCAGGAAGCACGCACACGGAAGGAAGGGGGAAAAGGCAGTGGAAAATTGTGTTTTCTGGGCGGGGGAGGAGATGAGAAAATGATACGAGGTTTAAAAAGTTACCATCACTCACTCAAGCTTGCGGGAAATTGCATGAGGCTTTGCCCCGGAGTAACGTGAAAAGATGGAGAAGTCTGCAGGGGTTGAGCGTCAATTTGGGTTTCACATGGACAGGAGCAGCTATGTCTTTTTTTTTGTGGAAGGATCTCCTGTCCTAGTCAAGCAGATGCTCTCGCTGCATAGTGAAGTATGTTTTTCTCTGTTCTAGAACGGTGTTGTATACTTCCATGCGATTTTCATCGTAATTACGTGCTAGATTACTAATGTTGGCAAACAATTTGCTTTAAGCCTTGTTCCAGGCTGTTATCTCAATTCAGGGCCGAATATCGAATCCGAATTGTCCAGATACAAAATTATCCGAATTAGAATCCAGTTGAATTGGAATCCAGCATCTGATACCTGAATACTGAATTCTGCATCCGATATTCGAATCCTTAATATCCCAAAATCCTGAATCTACACACTGTCTCGGGAATCTGCGGAGCAAGGTCGCGAATTACGGTCGAAAAGGGGAGAAAGCGATTGGACGGGTAAGACTCTAGTTTATGTCCTTTTCCTAAGAAATACGTGTCATATATCGTTGGAAAGCTTATTTTATAAGGAATTCAACAACGTAAATCCCAAAGCGAGGAAAAATTTCCTGGGAGTAAATCTAGAAAAACAGATGTTGTCCGGATATGCGTAATTGAACGTACTGAGGAATTTTTTCGATGATGAAGCACATGTTTAGGGGTGAAATGAGTGCTAATGGAACCTAACCTAACCTCGTAGGCATACCTCGTCCCCGTGAATGGTTAGTGGGGCTATCGTGAACAGAAAGTGTAAAAAGAAAAAGGTACTTCCCCGAAGAGATGCCGGCTGCCGCACCACGAACGCGCACCGCGAACGCAAAGAAGCAATCACCATGCAGATAAGGACGTAAAGTAGAGTCTAGCCATTGGACGGAGCAAAGCAGTGAGCGGTACTGCAACAGCTGGTAGCTCTTCTCCCCCCATGCAGCCACTTCTTCTCTCACGTGTCGTTGGTCGAGCACTCTTTATACCCTGTCGCGGCTATCTCTGGAGTAGGCGAACGAAAATAAGTCTCTGCTTAAGTTGTGACGCGAGACGGCTCCACCACTGAACTCGTGATTGGGAATGGGATTGCGTGGAGGAGGGAAAGCGACTGCAGTTACCAGCCTTCGCAGCAGCGTGTACAGCTCACCGCTCACGAGAAGATCCCCAAACGAGGGGAGACGGGGAGCGGTGGTGAAAGAAAGGATCGGTCCATTTGCAGATTTTAGGGGTAGCAGAAATCCTTCCGCTGCGGCTTTTCGAAGTGCGTGAGAGTTGATATGCGTCAATCACGCAGTGTGTGTGTCCGCAGCAACAGTTTGCTGCTTTTCTTTCAGTGGCCAGAATACTTTTGCATTGCTTATCCTGAGCATTATTTAGACTGCATTTCAAAGAATTTTAAAAGAATATACGGCAACGACTTTAGGGTTACCAGATGACAAACTTTAAAAAAGAAGGCATTTTTAGATTGCAAAATGTTGTTAACTTTAGACGAAGACACACGTTTTGTGCTTACTGGTGTTTTGGTGGGTTTATAGATCACACACCCCTGTAAAATAATTTTACACCTTTTCCGTATAACTAATAATAGGCCTCATTGTAGGCAAATGTCTTAATATTCTAATATTTATTTACTATGCTCCTAATATACGGTTGTGAAGCTTGGTCTCTTACTTTAAAAGAATAACATAAATTGACATTCTACCTCGGAGTTTTTTCTTCCAGGCGTAAAGTCAGGAAACCGTTCTTGTAAGACGTCACTGAAAACACATTTGCATTTTGGCATGGTTCAGATCGCTGATCGACAGAATTTCACTTCTCCACTGCCATGTAACAACAAGAGCACGGCATTAAAAAAATACTGTTTATTTCTGAATTCTGTCATGAAACTCAAATCAAAGTAAGCCACGGCGAATTGCATATTCTTACCTATTGTCAGAAACTTGATGCTCACCAAGAGCCGCGGTAGATGTCACAAATGGTTTGAAATCAAAACCTCACGAGGCGCGGCGGTGACAACAGAAGAGACGCAAAAGTCCAACAATTTCTTTGTTGCAAGAAAAGTTTATTTTCTTTGCCTTGCAACTGAGAGTGTTGTATTTCTTTACTTTGAAATTGAAAACGGAAACAAAATTAACAATTGTTTACAAATAACATTTTGTTACTAATCTTGAAGATAAGCAGCTGTCTATAGCCCCCAAAAATAGGATATTTCCAAATTTTTCTAAAAACCCGCCCGGAGCATTTTTAGTACCCGAAAAACAGGATTTGTCCGGGTAAAAGAGAACTTCTGGTAACCCTAAACGACTTGCGTCGCTGCACCGGTTACAGCGAGCCCACATTTTGTGTTTTTCACTCAGGGTGCACACCCCCGACCCTAATAGTGGAGTCGCCTGCTGCTACGTCACTTCACTTCCGTCAGGGATCTTCTCCTGAGCGGTCAGCTGTACTGTTTAGCTCTGCCCACTCGATTCCCCTCCCCCACCAACTTCTCTGCCGCTCTACGCGGTCTTGCTCCAGAGATTACCGGGACTGAGTGTATATCCGATATTGGAATCACGGGCCAAACAAACCCATATGTCAAATATCACTATCCCACTTTTGTAAATTGCTTACATGGAAATGCGATTTGTATAAACATGAGAGTTCGATGGTTATTCATTATCTGTCGCCTCTGTGATAAAAGGGGCTTGGATATGCTCCTAAATGCAGCAAAAGCACTCAAAATTGTCTAAAAAAATATTTGGTTTTGCCCGTTTTTACGGTCAGATAAGCTAATCGTGAGTGGATCTATAAAGCGTTATCCGAAACATGGTGCAAAGAAGCGAACCTTGGAACATTTGTGCATTGATATCGACGGTGGTACGTTAAAAACCTTATTATGAGGCAAACATTCACTTGTATCACCGCTGTTAGCCAAAATTGCCAGAAAAATGTGAAGTTAGAAATACACTATACAATATACCATTATATTCTTTCCCACATCGGGGCCCCCCGCACATGGATTCTACTTTAAACTGTAGGACCAGTTCCGATTACCCTTTCTGTGCATAAAGTGGACACTCATTCTCACATCTATCTGACCTCGTTTTTCCAGTCGTTAGCAAAGTGCGCCACGACGCCGATGTCTCGGGTTCGAATCCCGGTCTGGCATGGGTGTACATTGAGAATGACACTTCATCAATTCCATCCTCGTTGTAGCGATTAGTGAAAAGTGTCCGAAAAGCGATGCTAAATAACAGAAAATAAATCAAATTAAATTTTTCTCACATCTGCATCTCAGAACGGTTGAGAACAATACTCGCGTATGCACGACCGTGTTTATTTAAAATTACGAGTACTAGCACCTCCCGAAATATTGCGGATCTGGTGCACCCTCTATGTGTGTGAGAGCAGTTGCGCTCTTGTTCATAGGAACAGCTGAGATATGGCCAGTTGGAGTACAAATGCACAGCTATTAACAAAGAAAACAAAGCATTGTAGCGTCGGAGTTAATGGTGTTTTCGTTATGAAATGGAACTGCGGGCTGAATAAATGCATACCATACGGTTCTACGCAATTACAAGATGTTCTGGTTATGATGAACATGCACCACCAACGCACGAAACACTCATCAACCGTAGCTCGCGTGACCAAAGGCTCTTTGCACGAGGTACAACATAAACCTCTCCAAGATAACCACACATTTCCCTATTGTGTTGTTATTTGCAATTGCAGATTGCATTGCGAGATACCAGACATAAACTGCATTAGAGGAAATTCCTGTTGTTATTTTTATTTACTCTTTTTAAAGTTGCTTTACTTCGGTTTGCCTTTTTTAAAGATCCTAAGATTGTCATGAATTATATTGAATATGCTTGCAATAGTTCTCTCTTCCATGTAAGAGATGTATTCCAAATGTTTATGCATTTGGAGGTGAGTAGACAACCTAAATAGCATTACAACTATCCGGGCTTATATATCATGCAAGGATAGGCTTTTCAAAATTTGCCGAAGTTTCAACTCATTTTTTTGCTTAAATAGGCTAATCGAGACTGGAGTTACATTTTAAAATGTGATCCAAAACATTGTGCTATTCTTCCGTCGAAGCTCGAACCAGTTGCACCTAGATTACAAGGCGACAGCGTTACCACTACGCCATCGGTAAAGCTCTATGTAGTTCTCAGTAGACTGAACAGACAGCAAAGATAAATAAGATTTTGCTTTGTTATTATTTAGCTTCTTTTCTGCCACTTTTGGCTAATCGCGAAGATGAAGATGGGTGATGATGCGATGAAATTGCTGAAGGGGCACTCACAAAGAACATTCATGCTCAGGCCGTGATTCGAATTCGGTGCCTCTGAAAGATAAATACGAGATTAACATTGTCGGACGTATCGTCTTATGTTTTTTAAGTAATGCTCCGTTCCGAGGCAGATTTGTTCACTTACTGATGACTACGAAGAAGCCTGATGAATTTTCTTCATTTTTCCGGTCCCAGCATCACTGCAGCTCCTACATTTACAACATTATTAACATATTTCAGAAAAGTATTTCCTAGGACACCTAACATACAAATGCACATCACCGACTCTCACACATGCAACAAACAAACACACGCACAAGAACGTTCTTATAATTTGAAACTTAATTTGGAAACAACCATATTTAAAGTGTTTGGGTGTGAGGGGGTGTGGGTGGGATGAAGACACGTAGTACACTACGATAACTGCAATGTTACAAGTGAACGAGGCTCTGGCGCTTGGACGTACAGCTAGTATATAATCATCTGTGAGCTTGTGCTACGTCGTCCTTGCATGTGTTGGTGATGGCTCCTTGAACCATTTCATTTTATCACCATTCATCCCCATCGTCGCGAGAAGTGGTAGAAATGCAACGTTAAATAAACTAAATCAATTAATGAATTGGGTACTTCACAACCCTTTATTACATAGATAATGGGATCATTTTGTAAGATCGTACTTGGTTTTATGGGTCTATTGAGCCTCGGCTTCACGCTCAGTATCTCTTCGGGGCTTGAGTCTCCTCGGCTCAAAGTTCGGGTTAATCCGGCTGCTTCAGTCCCCGATGTAAGGTCCCTCGTAATTCTGGGTCAAAGGTTCTCAATCTACTTACAGATCTTGACCAAGCTTCTACAAGCAATCGACAATCCTTCTTCCCACTAGGTTCTGTCGATATCCAGTTAAGTATCCAACTTCCTCTTCTCTCTCCAGGCTCTGACCAGAGAACCGAAAATTAACCCGTGACCACAGAATAAGAAAAGGTGTACCCTGACCAGGGTTACAAACGTTGACTACCAACAGTCTATCGGCCGATCCCGAATTCCGGTATATCTCAAGACAATCACAACCCTCTCAATTATATCTCCTGACCAGGAGCATAGAACAGAGAGAACATAAGCCTTCTGACCAGAAGAGCTAAGTAACTGTCCTAAGGTAATCCCAGAATAAACTAATTCCTAATATCGAAGTGGATATAAACGCAGAAGTTCGAACGTTGAAAGAAAAGACGGTTATACGAGATCCACATTTATCAGAAGTTCGAATACAAAGGCCACGGGCCACCGAGCTTCGCTGCTTATGTAGCATTTCTCGGTGCCGTGATGGACTTACAAACTTTTATCTTAACATAAATTTTACATTACAATAAAATACAAATTAATTAAATAACAATGAGGAACATAATTATTCACTTGCAAAAATTACTATTTTTACCCTTTTGTGAATATTAAATATGCAATAGAATTTTAATTGTTACACTCAGTATTTAATTTAACCAGGGAGTATGGCTTCTTTCAACTCTCCTCTCCCCCTGCAACGGCCACGCGACATGACAACAAAGAAAGAGAAAAAATTATACAACGTCAAAATGTTAAGCAAAAAAAATATTTATATACAGGTTTTGTCTTGCGCGGGCATAACTTTCTTTTGCGTTAACGTAACTAAATTCTGAAACTACTGTCTTGCAGTTAAAGAATCAGGGATTATTATGAAATAAATCAAATTATTGTCCGCCAAGGGACACGACAGATATGGGGTGAGAAAGACAGCCTAATCTTTCGTCTTTTCCCCTGTGACAACGTTTTCATAAGGTTGAGTCTGCCTGGCTCTTACACAATAGCGTTAGCTTTCTTGCATTGTTGTCACCGATAATCAACTTCCAGCTCAGCTTGCTGGCAGAAAGAAACAAACTCTTGGAACTTATATCTAACACCAGAATGAATAGTTTTTTTTTTATACGAGGTGTTCCACATTCCTTGGCAATTAACCATTTACATATATAATTATTAGTTCAAAGTGGCCGCGGTGACTCAGTCGGTAACGCGTCTGACCACCATGCTAAAGGTCCCGGGTTCGATCCCCGGCCGGTTCAAATCCGGGAACTTTTCTAACGGTAGAAGCGGCCCCGGCGCCCACCCTGCGTCGAATAACATGGGTACCTGGGGGAAACCCTGGGGGGTAAAGGCGGTCAGGGGCGTGATGCTGATCACATCACCCCCGGCGCCCACCCAGCGTCGAATAACATGGGTACCTGGGGGAAACCCTGGGGGGTAAAGGCGGTCAGGGGCGTGATGCTGATCACATAACCCCCACTCACGACCGGATCAAGAAAGTGTGGGGCGTTACCCCCACACCCCCTATACGCCTTCATGGCGTGGTGCTATGCACAGGGGAACCCTTTACCTTTTATTATTAGTTCAAAGCAAATAAAATTTTAAGTTTATATACATATTTGTAAAGTGAACACTGCTACACGTTACAATTTAGTTATTGAGTGACTAAGAATATTTTTCCGAAAGTAAATAGCCTAACAAGAAGATAGAGAACGTCATGTTAGTGTTACTTAGCGTACAAATCTTTCATCAGTGAATCGTAGTTTCGACACCAGCCAAGGGCAATAATTTTCCTTATTTTCTACCAATAAAGAAGTGTGTGATATTGATTTCTAAGTATTTTACAGAGGGAAATTATATCTCATTTGTTGATTCGCTTTTCTATTGGGTCATAGTTCTGAAGTATCTGTGATTTTGCTCTGAAGCGTCTTCCGATTTTCTTTAGTAATGAAGTTGAACAAGGTATTCAGTATTCGAACGCCTATGCCAAATCGAAACTTATAGAAGTAGCATATACGTTCCTGGAATAAGAGAACATTGAAATGAGATTATCTTATGTCTGAATACATCACTGATATATTTTGTTATTGTGGACCAGTACGTGCACTTGATTGGGCTATTTTTATTGAATTGAGTCAAACACACACTGCAATCAGATGCATCTGATATCTGATTTGCAGACGTTGAAGATCATTAGGACTTATTTGCAAGCTAACATGGAAAGTTATCATCCACTGCATCTCTACTACGAACCAATGAACCTTGATGAATCTTCTTGTTAGGTTATTCAATAGATAGGAATATTCAATGAACCTTTTCAAAATTCACCATTCGAAAGTACGAGAATTTAGAAAAAGATATTGGAAAATATCACTCTATAGAATCCTGCGAAATGAAGGTCATTAGTTTGGAAAATGAAATAAGATTTCCCGTTGCTTGTTACCTTAATGAGGTCAATGACTAGTCTATGCAGAGGATAATGAACCGTGAGCTTGAGTGATGTGCAATTAGTGTATTATTATGGATTCTCGACAGCAGAGGTGTTTTCCGATTAATGGAACCAGTGTCAATACCAAATACTATTGAACTTTAGATTAGGCACGTGGAAATGTTTGTTGTTATGTTTTCGAGACTGCACTGTTTATATTTTTAAAGGCAATAGCCTATTTCTAAAATCTTGTGTTAATTCATTGACTAATGAATGTTCTCTTATTAGACGCAATGCAATGTTTTTCAGTCAAATTTTACACGGATAGACTAATCAGTATTCTATCTACTGTTATACGCAGGATTCGAATCACTGATATATGTTCCTATCGGGAATGAAATCAGGGACTCGATGCGGTGGGCTCCACAATGGACTATAATTGTTTTGGGACAGGCAGACACACCAAGTGCCGGAAAATGTCATTCTCTATCCTATATGTATTCAGCCATGCAACATAGATTCACGGTTGCCAGTGCCATTTATTTTTTTCTAACGAAAGATATTAAAATAGTACGGTGTGGAAACATTATCATACTGGCAAGGTGGAGTTTTAGCGTTTAAAATCTTCCCCACTAAAATCTTACATGAATCACCAACCATGCATATATTGCATGCTATTTGACGTTCTTATATTAAACAGTTACCGGTCTCCGTGGCAAAGTGGTCAGAGTAATGCGGTACGAAACCAGAGGTCCAAAGTTCGAACCTTAGATAAGGCGTGGGTTTGTCCCATAACCCGAATAGAGAGAATGGAAGAATTAAAAGCTTCTTAGGCCTTGCCCAGAGGTATTTGATAGCTAACACAGATTGTAGATTTATAATATATTTATTGTTTTCCGATAAAATTATGTCACTGGTAACCATGAATCTTCGCCCCATAGTTGCATACATGCAGCCAGGATACAAAGTGAATGAGTTTTCGATGGCTCGTAAAGTAGAGACGAGGCCCGAACGAGCAAAATGTTTCTAAGAAGAGCGGTTTGTCTTGATATCCTGGACACGTTGTGGAAGTTTGTTGGTGTTGTATGGCGACACCCCGTACATGTATTTATATGTGCGTGGAGCCAGGCAAATTATAATTTTGTAAAAAGAGAACGTTATTTTAAATCGTCTCTTCTCTTGCGATATTGTAAATACTCGTATTAACCTTTTATAACTCTGCAAGTGTAACCTATTGGCTTTATCTACAAAACTATTAGATGGCTTTACATATGGAAAGTTTACTCACTTCATAAGTAATCTAGCCCCTTTGGGATATTCTCGTGGGAGGAAGAAAATACCTCCTTTCCCAAAGTATGCACCTACACTCCTTCAGTGGCTTTTCTGCTTCTTAAGTTATTCGAAACGAAGATGATGAACGATGATTAGAACAACGGACACTCACAAGAAAGAAACAACCATGCACAGGCTGGGATTGAACCTGTGACCTTGGTTGGTGAGATCAACAACTCAATGCTGTGGGCCACCAAGGTGGCTTCTTTGCGCTGATGCTTTGAACTTTGGAACGAGTGCAAATTCACCATAGCAGTCCGAGAAGTTCCCATACCCCTACTTGCATGTAACCTGTTGCGACCGTGTTGAAAATTTGCCGGTATTGCTTGGAAATTATTTCGTTTTCGTGGTTGATATCCTTGCTCTGAAGATCACATGGAACGCTTGTTCGAATTCGTATGTCAGTTCTTGCGCCGTGACTGATGTGAGCGCATATAGTTACAGTTCTGAGGGAAATGTACCTGGGGGTGCATGAACGACAACGCACGGAGCAAACTATGTACTGTAACGTAAAGTTTACAAGTATGTTATTAATAGATACATATGTTATAATAAATAAATATGTCATACATACATACGTATCTAGCGGTAACATGAACTATGTAATATAATGTAAGGGTACGGAGACTTCTCGTACACCCTGTATATGCACAAGGCTTATGGACCAAGTTTATCTTGCAGCTGGATATAAAGAAATCGAATCTTTCCTTTCTCCATAGTTGGTTCATAAACAGATTGTTATATAAGCGTTGAGTGTTCGTATAACATCTGCTACCGAGCTGGTAAACGCGAGGCAGTTACGTAGAATTATGAACCGTTAACGTGCACAGATTGCAAGTGACTTTGAAGACAAGTTTCCTTCGTTTTCTGTGTTTTAACAACTGCAAGGAAACTGGCAGTCCGCATTTCCTCACGGTTTGCAAATCCTCTGGTTTATATGGACTCGCTTAACATTTCTGAAGGGACTACAACTTGATTTATCTTCACGGTTCAGCCCTTGCAAGCCAAGAATCAAAATGTAATGTTCTTGCTCGTAAATCGTTTATTCTTTGTCCTACAATGAAGGATAAATGTTACGTGGTAAGGGATATTTTGCCTTAATTAAGGCTGAGCCGATATCGAAATGTATTGGTTGGATTTTATTTACCGATACTGGCCGATGCTTCTCCGGTGTTTTGATCGTTCGCAGTGCCCGCAAAAATGCCGTTCTGGAAGTTACACAAAATTGTGATTTTCCATTTATTTTCTCCCAGTATTATGTGAAAAACTATTTTGTGATTATATAACAGGTACTTTTATTCTGATGTAATTTTTGTAATATTTTCAAGCAAAACTCTGGTAAATTGGAGTGATATACTCACCCTCTAATAGTTATCAATAGTTTTAACAACTTTTGAAGTGTTGCAATTTTCAAGCATCGGTGGGAATAGGTTAGAGTATCGGTATCGGGAGGGCATCAGTTCAAAGTAGTATCGGCTCAGCCCTAGTCTTAATCATTACCTCAGACAAAGATAATTAGAAAAAAGATACCTCGTTATTGTACTACGAGGGTCACTATTTATATTTTGAGCCTAATAATGAAAAAACAGGAATTTGGCATTGACAACTGCTTTATTGTTTTTCGAAGTATTCTCCTTTATGGTCAATACACTTTTGCATTCGTTCGAACCATTTGTCAAAGCAGTTTTTCCAATCTCCTTGAGACATCTCCATAATATGGTTTTTGAACGCATCAACGGCGTCTTCCGCCGACGAAAATCGTTGTCCACGCAATTTATTCTTGACATTCGGGAACAAGAAGAAGTCATTGGGTGCCAAATCAGGACTGTACGGTGGATGACCCATCAATTCGATTTTTTGACTGTTCATAAAGTCGGTTGTTAGACGAGATGTGTCTTGATGTTGTCTTGATGAAGAATGATCCGACAGCTTTGTTTGTTTTCCGTATTTGACCAAAGATCTCTGGCAAACAAATTGTTGTGTGCCATTCAGAGTTGACCGTTCTACGTTCCTCTAAAGGCACAGTTGCACATGACCAGCTTTCCCGAAAAACAGGCGACCATTTGATCCGATGTGATTCGAGCGTGAACAACTTTTGTTGGATTGGGTTCATCTTGAAACACCCATAGAGTCGACTGCTGTTTACGTTCCGGCTCATATGCATATATCCATGATTCGTCATCTGTTACAATCTTATATACGTCTTTTGAAGCACCACGATTGTATTTATTGAGCATTTGTTTGCACCAATTGACGCGAGCGTCTTTTTGAATTTTTGTCAAATTGTGTGGGATCCAACGAGAACATACCTTTCTCACAGCTAAATGATCATGTAATATTTTATATATGCTGGTGGAACTAATGCCTATGGTTGCCTCAATCTCACAGTATGTCACATGACGATCTTGCAGTATTAGGTTTTGCACAGCATCAATGTTTTCTTGAGCAACAACTGATTTTGGACGACCTTCGCGAATCTCGTCGGTGAGCGAATGGCGGCCACGATTAAATTCGTTACACCAGCGTTTCACAGTGGCAAAGGATGGGGCTTCATCGCCAAATGTGGAAGTAAGTTGATCGATGCACTCTTGTCTTGATAATCCACGTCGAAAATCGTAAAAAATCATCGCACGAAAATTTTCACGAGTTAATTCCATTTTATTGTTGTCGCGCAATCTCCAAGGCAACATAAACAACACAAATGAAGCTATTGACAAAACATTTGAAGTACGTTATGGTCAATAATGCCAGACGATTCCGTGCAAACGTCAAATCGCGCCTTTAATCAGTGTTGCCAAGGCTCAAAATATAAATAGTGACCCTCGTATTTTGATATTTCTAATATTTTGGTTATTTGCGACCATAATAGTCAAACGTGATTAAATGAACTTGAGTGCACATGTAACATAGAAAGTAGGCATATTAAGATGAAAAAAGTTCCAAAAGCGTATTATATTCTTGTATTTTTTAATTGCGCGTCACTTTTAGGCTCACGTTGAACATGTTATTGTATTAAGTAACACTCGCAAGGGAACACAATTGCTAAGGCCAGGACTCGAAACCATAACCTCCGCTAACGAGATCGTGAGTCGACCACTCAGCGATCGAGGCGGCAAGAAGAAACTGTGAAACTGTTTCATTCCAATAAGTAAAATGAAGTAGAGTGACAAACTTTTGGATTTATTATTATTAAGAAATACCGCATAGCTCTTTCGTAGCTAGAATTTAATTTCGGGGGGAGGGCATCCCATATCAGCAGCAGCCATCTAAAGGCGGAAAAGTGGGGTGGATAGAAACACTGAAGATGAATTTCTCAGTACATTACAACTTATTATACGAGAAGTTTAATCATCCTAAGAAAGTAAAATTAATTACCACTATACCATATTTAAATAAGATATTTGTATGATTTCGGGGTGGGTTGGGATGGCTTCAGCCTCCTGAGCCCTTCTCCTGGATACGTGCCTGCGCATTACACGTAACTTTCTTGCGTGACAGGCCGGTTAACACCCATTCACATTTTTCTGTTCAGCCTAACAAGCCAAGAGATATTGAACAAAATACATTACGTTACAGCACACATTGCTGGGTAATCATCATTACGTTACAGCACACATTGCTGGGTAATTATACATGCCTGGAAATGATATACCAGGTGGTTATAATTAAAGTGACGGTGTTCAGAGTGGTACAGCACGGGCTGTAATGAGAGTAGCAGTCTGAAACTTCGTAGATATGATAATGAAGCAATGCGCTCGCGAATTATGCAAAAAAAAAAAAAAAAAAAAAAAAAGTTCCAATTCTCGCCACCAGGGTAAAAAATGGCGCTGTAAGCAGTCAAAACGTGGAATTTTCCGTAACTCTGACGTCAAAGTCGGTGACATTGCCTAACCATTGTGTGAGCTCCCTGGTTGTTGTTGGTGACGCTTGTTGCTTTTTTTTCCTTTAGTGATGTGAATGTTCGCCGAACATTAAAAGTTTGATTTTTCCCGTGTAAAAAGCAATGGCTATTGCGAAGAAAGACCGTTCACTGCTAGTGAAGTTGTTTTACCAGAATGGGAGCAATAGTAACGCTGCACTGCGGAAATATCGCCAACAGAAAGGGCTGAGAAGAGGGCCCATGTCAATTAATGGGCTGAAGAAGATGATGAAGAAATTCGAGGAAACAGGTGAATTGGGTGTTGCACCAGGGAGAGGAAGGCGGCCCATCCCCGTGGAAGTTGTGGACGAAGTTGCTGTAGCTGTAGCTGACCGTGCAGCACATGCCTCAACTTCTGCAACCAGTGCTAGAGCTGTGGCACGTGAATTGTCACTCCCCTGGTCAACAGTTCGCAAGGTATTGCGGTGCATTTTACACTGGTATCCCTACAAGATTCAAATTGTACACCCATTGAAACCCCAAGATATTTCACAACGCCGTGAGTTTGCCCATCGGTTTTTGGCACGCATGGAAGTGGATGACATGTGGCCGGGGAATATTCTGTGGACTGACGAGGCGCATTTTACTTTGGTCGGTGCAGTGAATACTCAGAACTGTCGCATATGGGGTTCCACTCGTCCACATGTTGTGCAGGAACAACCATTGCACTCAGTTTACGTGACTGCATGGTGTGGGTTCACTAGCTCCTTCATTCTTGGTCCGTTTTTCTTTGAGGAGATGACACCTCGAGGGCCTGTTAGGTGTACAGTGACATCTGCACGTTATAGGGACCTCCTTGTGCAACACGTGATTCCAGCTTTGCAAGAACGGAACTGTGAACACACCACCATTTTCATGCAAGATGGGGCAACACCATATGTCGCTCGCCACGTGAAAGATTTGCTGCGAGAAACCTTCACTAATGACCGCATCATCTCTAGGCAGTTTCCAGATGATTGGCCTTCCGGATCCCCCGACCTTAATCCATGTGACTTCTGGCTGTGGGGATATTTAAAAGATCGTGTCTATCAGGGACATGTCCGGTCTCTGCCTGATCTGAAGGCTAGCATACAACGACATGTCGCTCAGATTTCACCAGACATGCTGCGAGCAACCGTCGACCATGCCGTGTTACGAATGCAGCATGTTGCTGAATTGGGAGGCCATATTGAATAGTTCTTGTAACCATAGTTTCTAATAAACATGCCAGAGCCATTGTTCTCATGTGTTTGATCTTTCCTGCCTTTTTCCTGTAACTATACCACGTTTTGACTGCTTACAGCGCCATTTTTTACCCTGGTGGCGAGAATTGGAACTATTTTTTTTTTTTTGCATAATTCGCGAGCGCATTGCTTCATTAGCATATCTACGAAGTTTCAGACTGCTACTCTCATTACAGCCCGTGCTGTACCACTCTGAACACCGTCACTTTAATTATAACCACCTTGTACTTCGACATATTGAGTCATCTCTATATGACGTTTTTGAAGCACTTGATGCGAAATATACAAATATTACACGTCTTATTGCTTCGGTAAAACACAAACGCAACCTGGGATAAAGAAATAAGAAACTACTTACAATTTTTCGATTTCAGGCTTCCGCCATCTTATTTCTGTAGTGCTCATGATAATTTTTTACCTCATTCTTTAATGATATTTTTTCTTTCCAGAATCGAATACAAGTTGACATAATTTCTACAAAGTTTTATATTAACAAATTTGAATAGTTTTTTACAATATTGTCTGATTTTAACTTATTACTGAATAATTTGAAATAAAATAGGTTTAAAAAAATCGCTACAATGTTGGGATAAGGTTTGCTATGGTGAACAATAGATGGCTCTGGACTTATGAGTATTTTTCTAACATTTTTCTTTATTGTTTCTGAATGTTTTACTGTGGTGGAAATGAGTTAATATCTTGATCTTTTTTACATAATTTAGAATTTTATTTGAAATTGAGAAGATAAACCACACGTAGGAAGATAACAAAGTTTAATTTCAAATTGCCATAAAGAAAAATGTATGTAATTTCCTTTTATAGAAGTAATAAGAAACCTAAGTTTTCCTTGCCAAATGGCTAACATATCAGTATCATTTGCATGATATTGATATATCTGATATACCATAATTTATTCAGCATCCGTCAGAAATCTCAGTTGTGTTTCGAAAGCAACTAGTATTAGAGTCGCACACACTCTGAAATTAGCTGTTCCCATAAACTTGTTGCGGGAAAGATACTAGTATATGCATTTTCAGCAGATGTCACCACAATCAAACAACCTACGCCACAAATCGTGATTTACAGTATGATCTTATAACAACAGTCGATGCACATGATTTTCTATTATGTTTGCAATGCGTGCTTTATTAATGCAAGTTGCTACTAATGCCGTTTCTGCATTGTTGAAATGGTTGTCGAGATGGTCAATTTATAGTGACCATTGTTTTCTATTAATTGTGGGAATGTATTGTTGTGCAACATATCTCGGTTGTCTGATGCATCATCACAGTGAATCGCCTAGTTTGAAATTTTACTGGAGGGCGGGGCTCTGTTCGACAATTACTCTACAGGGTGAGGCAAATGTCCGGCACCACCCTTTTAATTTGATTGGTTGATTGATTTAGTTTATTTTACTTCGCTTTTTGTGCCACTTTTTGGCTAATTTGCGAAGATGGGGTGATTGATGACATGATGAAATTGATGAATGGACACTCATAAACACCCATGCCCAGGCCGGGATTCGAACCCGGGACCCCTAGCATCGTAGCGCGATGTGCTAACCACTCCGCCACGGGGTCCGGCCCTTTTAATTTGAAAACGACTTGACGGAGGGCGATGAAATTTCGGATGGGTAATTGGGGGTGGAGGCACACCGGATGGGGCTAGTATGTATCTTGGCGGACATCTTGAAGGCTGCCATCTTGGAATTACATCCAGATTTTTAAATGGGAAGGGGTCATGTAGCATATCATTTTACATGTGCGTCTTCTCAGAAGTAAGAATATGCAGTTATTTTTGCCCTAACTTTATTTGGTGAGGATGTCAAAGCTCCGTTTCGTTCAGGCATGATTAATATGATTGATTGATTGATTTTAGTTTATTTTACTTCGCGTTTTGTGCCTCTTGGCTAATTTGCGAAGATGGAGATGAGTGATGAAATGATGAAATTGATGAATGGACATTCACAAACAACCAAGCCCGAGCGGGATTCGAACCCGGGACCCTTGGCATCGCAGCTCGATGTGCTAACAACTCGGCCACAGGGTCCGGCAGGCATAATTAATAGTCTCTTTTAGTGTGGTGGTAACGTAGTAACTATATTAGAAGGAAGGAATTACTCAGGAAAGCGTTTTAAAAGACCATGTTTCTTATGAAAAAGTTTCAATGAAAATTCTTATTAATCTTTTGACAAGTCAGTAATTTATTTTAATTGTTTATTTCTACCTTTTAATTCCACTTTCAAGGATATTCTCTTCACAGGCTGTGTGTGCATATGTAAGAGAGGGAGATAATGGAAAGCGAAAAGGGAGGGGACTATGGAGAGAGGTGAAGAAGCGAAGTGGAGAAACAAAATTAAGGACAAGATAACATAATGAGAAGATAGAGGGGGAGAGAAGAAAAAGAAGAAGGTAAATTGGGGGAGTTTAAAAATAATTTTCTCCAGGACTCAACACTTAACAGTCCTTTGTATCTTTTTAGTAAACTAGAAGTTCTAAGGCCACAAAACATTTTCAGATGAACAGTTAAACCTGTGCAGGGGGCAATAGCGATAACAGCTTTTCACAGCTGATCTAAACTATATTTTTGTCATTGTTCTATAAGTAGAATATGCCGACCTCCGTGGCGAAGTGGTTAGCACAGATCCCTACGACGCCAGGGCTACTGGGTTCGAATCCCTGCATGGACATAGAGGTGTTGTGTTCTTCCTGAGTGTCAATTCATCAGTATCATCATTCATCCCCAACTTCGCGATTACCAAAAGTGGCAGAAAGAAAAGTAAAATAAATCAAATCAATCAAAACTATGAACAGGATATATTTTTTCTTTCCCTTTATCTAATTTCAGTGATAATTTCAACATATTTCCATCACAAAATTTAGTGCGATGTGTTATAATTGACCTATTGATCTGAAGAACCGAAATAGGCTTATACAATATTATAATTGATACATTTTTGCTAAATTGGCAGTAACATCCTTGCATGGCACGCAACGCATCTAGATCTGTTGTAGTTCCGGTTGCCTATATCCAAGGGATTTAGTGACCTATCAGTTTTATGAATAAATAACACTTTTGACATCGACTGTACTTAGTCCCGAGTATTCTGAATATTCCCTCTAAAACCTGACGCGACGCACTACTCTATATTGCGTATCCCGTGCAGTGCCATTTCGACCCTTCACGCCTCCTGCTTCTAATGTTTTGCTCCAGCGACGAATACGGGGCAAATAGAAAGAGTTGCAAAAGCCAGCGCACACGGCTTAAAAATTCGTTAATGTCCCGTCGTCCAGTGGCCGTTCTCTCCCCATAAAAATGAATATGCTAGTGGAAACGATGCCCGAGATCTAATCTCCGCTGTGAAGCCAGCTCGCAGATGTTTTTACAGAGAAAATCGATCCTCTGTTGTGCAAGCATCCTCCAACGTATGTTTTTTCCTCTAATCAATCCAAGGATGAGAATTTACGTTGACAAGAAGGATTAAGGCCGATCTTCTACTTTGGATTTTGCATTAAGTGCCTGGTGTTTCTTGCCCTGTCATACTTAAATATTATACCTTTAGCTCCATTTATTCAAAGGAATGAATGGAGGATCAAGACAGGAAGATATATGAGTATTGATAGACAATGGTCTCGGGTTCGATACCCGGTGGCTCGGATCCCACTTTAAACTGTCTCAGTGAGCCTATCTGAGTATAAGATGAAGTTAAGACAACTTTGACTGATTGATTGATTAACTTGGTTTATTTTACTTCCCTTTTCTGCCACTGTTGGCTAATTGCGAAGATGAATATGGCTAATGATAGGATAGAATTGATGAAGGGACACGCACAAAGAACACCCATGCGTGAACGAACCTGGCGTCATAGCGCGCTGTGCTAACTACTCTGCCACGGAGATCGGCAAATAAATTTGACATACAGAAAGACATGTACAAATTTAAGAAATGACGTAATATATTATGGATAATAATCTTTATGTTTGGAAATATGTTAAGTACAGTGGTATAAAATATTCGAGACGATGATGATGATAATGTCTTTTGAAAGTAACTGTTTTCTGTCACCAATTTACATAATCTTTTGGAAATATTTCTCCCCATGGGCCTCGATAAGTAAGGCAGGAGAGGGCCAACAGGAATGAAACCAAGCACTATTCAGCCTCAATGTCAAGAAATTCGGTTTGGAAATTGAAAAACCAATGCACCTTGTTTTTTGCTTATCCTTACAGAACAATCTACCAACGTTCCTCTTGACCTTCCGTAAGCTTGTCAATATTGCAACAACCTTATTTCTTGCTTATACGAAATACAATTTCGTTAGATTACATCTCCTTTGAAGCACATCATGCATATAGATTGCCTCTTTCTTTTCCCCACAAACGGATATCTTGAAAGGGAAAGGTAATTTGTAACTGGCTTTGTAAGCTGCACCTATTTCCTCATACTGTTCAAAAATGACTCAATTTACATCCGTTTTCCTCTGTGAATGGATGTTTTATGAAAGGAACCGCGCTTCGTTCCTCGTACCTCGATCCTGGCAATTTTTTCTTGTTCATATTCACTATAATCAAGTTGTTCTACGTAAGAAATTCCAACGTCCATGATTACTGGACTGCACAAGAAAAACCGTCTTGAATAGCAAAAAAGGAAATGAAAGAAAAAGTTGCTTGTAACGAACCTTATAAATAGGCGAAAAATTTTCACCAGCACCGATTTTGTTTAGTAATTCTGATCAATTCAAACCAAAACAATTTAGCCAAAATTACATTTAGAAAACTACCACATTTGAATTTTAATTAATGGTTACGAAAGTACTCAATCAAATGTCTTGTTTACCTCAAAATTAATTAGTTTTTATGCGTAACTTTCTGAAGAAAAACATCGAAGCAGGTAGTGATAAAAGAATGAGGTAAACAGTATTCATCTAAACTTTTGTTACATCTTAATTTCGTTTTCTTTCACATAATACATTTTGTCTCTTTCAGACACAATTAGGAGAAACCATACAATTTTTTCGTGTATATTTGTTTCTGAGAATTTTAATTTGAGTTTACCTTAATCTAGGAATTGTTTTCTTTGTCTAATTTAAAAGAAAGTAAAAATAGTGTTGTAGTTGATTCTTTATCTTCTTACTACTCTTTCCTCATTTCATGTGACATTTGTATTGATAGCTATATTTGAATAGTGAATTATATTCATATCACTGATTTGCGGATGGTGTCCGTTTATATTTTCGTGTTATTTTACAATATTGGCATAACATGTCGGGTGTGTTCCAGAGCTGCTTAAGTAGAAATATTGATGGGAGAAAATAACCCGTCTGAAATTGAATCCGCGTCTCGACTTTACTATACCATTGTCTACAAAAGAAAAAAATACGAAAATAGATGTTTGAATGTTGTATAATTTCAGGTAGAATTGATCATTTTGGGGTTTATCGCAGTTGAGGGACGTTTTCAAATATTTAAAGGATTTAGCTTTTTATCACGAAACCTTTGCTAAATCTAGAAGTTCATTATATACCTGGAAATAGAAATCGAAAAATGTTCAGGTTTACGTATGATAAACTTTGAAGCAAGCCTTTAACTTGAACTTCAACGAAGCATCCTAGTATTCACTTTACGAAATAGCAATTAGGATTTTTATAACTTCAATGAAACTTGGACGTCACTATTTAAAATTTCCATATATTTTATCACTTATGACTTATTGATATACTGTGTTTTGTTTGTTTATCGTTGCTACGGTCAAAAATGTATATAGAAATGTATACATCGTAATTTTACATTATCAAGAATGTGATAATAATTAATTATACATCATATTAATGCAACAACGTTTTCCAAAATATAACAAAACAGAAATTGATAACATAGATATATACATATTAAACACAAAATTAAACAAAACATAATAAATGAAGTAAATGATCATCTTTGGGTCAGTCACAACTTAATACCATCTTTCGAACAATTTCAATACTTGGCCAACATATGGTTCATCAGACAATTTAGTTTGAATTAATTGTATAACATAACTACTGACTATATCTTTACCAAGGGCAAATTGGGTGCGAAATATTCAAACTTTGTCTTACAGGGTCATTATTGTCATCATATTTTAATATTATTTCAGGGGTATTTGTGTGTGTGTGTGTGGGGGGGGGGGAGTTGAACGCCAAAACTACTTCATGTCATCCCCTCTGTCCAGGGTTGTTAAAGGTGCAGGGATTTTAAACAAATTCAATTTCGGACCAGGAGAGAAAAGCAGCAAGCGTAAATGAGTTCTGGATCGTAAAGAACCTTTTTATCTGTAGAGTATTTCAATTCGGTCCAGGAACCTTTTCCGGATGAATTAAAATATGATCCAGGAACCATTTTTCAATGAAACAGTACGAAACTTGGACCGAATTAAAATTGTGGGAGAAAAAAATCTTCCTGGAGCGGAACCCAACAGAACCCATTAGAATCGATCATATCATCTGTCTATATCATCTTAACACATAATTTGTATTTTCTTATTTTACTACTCTTTTCCGTTTCTATAGACTAATCGTGACTGAGAATGAATGATGATTATATGAAATTGATGATGGGATACTAATAACTAAAAACGGCCACTCCAATGGCAGAACTTGAACCTGAATCCTTCAATATCGAGACCGTAAGCAGGCCACTGAAATGGTTCGGTCAGCAAGGTCCCACTGTATAATCTAGGGAAAATATGTCTTATTGAGGAGTTATCTCTGTGTTACTTTGTAATGTCTAGTTACTGTTTAATTAAACCAACCCACAATCACGAAATGAAAGAACACGCAGACGATACCAAATCCTAATAGCTTCAGTTCGTAACTAGGTAACAATGAATTCTTCTCTGAAATCAAGTTTCATCTTCCAAACGCCAGTTTAGGATTATGCTGTAATTTACGTGCAAATGAGTCTAGTATCATCTTTCAACAATTATCTTTTTCTAATTGTAACCTAAATATAGGCGCAATTGGTTTTGTTGAAGTTTCAAATGTCACCCCTTAAAATTGATAACATAAATGAGTACGAAAATTTGACTGATCCATAACCAATATCTTTACATATTTATTGATATTATTGACCTTTTAGACCTGTAACAATTTTCACAATTTTTTCTTTCGTAACATACTGCTCATCAAAGAACTTGATGAAGTGGAATTTAATATACTACGCAATTAATTCATCCGAGTGTCTGTCTCCACTAATTTATACTGTTAGTTAGGAGACAATTTGAAGAATAATGATGATGACGTTTATGAAACAACAGTCACAATATATACAACCAAAGATTCGAACCTGGTAATTTGGTTTAACAAGCTGCTACACCAACCCGCATGGAAACCAGCTGTCATAGGTTCGAATCGTTTGTAAAACAAGAACGTCTGGGGTGACCTTTCCACGCAGTATACCCTAATGTCAATCTCACTTCCACGTATTGCACTCTGGACTGCATTTTGCAGGCTAACGAGGCTCTGGCGTCTGGACATATGGCCAGTATAATCCTCTGTAGGACAGTTGTTTTGTGTTTTGTCTTTGTATGCCGAGTGCGCCATTACAGCCTCAGCTTTCAACCAAACTAAGAATGTTCAAGTCCTCAAACACGTTTATTTTATTTTAGTTATAATAAGGGCCTGGGCCTCGTGTAATGTGACGGGTGCAAAGTAACCTAAGTGTTGCCGCACCCAGAATTTCCAATTCAATCAAGCAACAAGGAAGTCTAAGTGTGTTTCTTTCCCTTCATCTATTTCATCAAACCAGTATGCATACTCATCATCGAGATTAACCTATATCGATAGAAAAAACAGAGATTAACTTTTATGTTGGTAGAAAAAGCATGAGCAGTGGTCAATGTGTAAAACAATATTAAGTTATGGGAGAACTGTACAATAATTTTGCCATTAACTGACATTTACAACGAAAAAAACAAACTGTTCTAAACATTTACTATTAGAACGTTACGCCTCCCCCATGGCGCAGTGGTAGCGTCATTGCCTTGTAATCAAGGGGTCCCGGGTTCGATACCCGGTGGAGGCACAAGTGCTTCGGATCCCACTTTAAACTGTAGGTCCAGTCCCGATTAGCCTTACTGTGCATAAAGTGGACTTAAAACACCAACTCAAACCCAAACTCAAACCCAATTAGAACGTTATCAGAAATATTTTGCATGTTGAATGATAAAAGATTCTCTCGTAGCCAAATGGTTAACACCGTCATATATAATATATGTGTGTGTGTATATATATATATATATATATATATAAAATAGAACCACATTTCAAAATATTCTCAACAGTAGCATTAGTCATATCCACGGAGATGTTATTAATTTTAAAGTTTCTTTAAAAATATTAATAATGTATTTATTTATTGCAGGATATATAAAATCTGGAGATTTGTAATGCAGTGATTCATGCGGTTCGGCACTTGTTTCAACTGACATCAAGAGGTAAGTGTATAATTTGGCAATTAGAAAATCAAATGTAAATTATATAGCATTTCAAGATAATTTTCGTGGTAGTTACCGGGAATTAACATTGCACTTTTGATTTGATTTGATTTAGTTTATTTCACTTCGCGTTTTGGGCCTCTTGGCTAATTTGCGAAGATGGGAATGAGTGATGAAATGATGAAATTGATGAATGGACATTCACAAACAACCAAGCCCGAGCGGGATTCGAACCCGGAACCCTTGGCGTCCAGGGGAGTGATGTGCTAACCACTCGGCCACAGGGTACAGCTTAACATTGTTCTGTTTTTCAATGCAGAGAATGAACAAATGCAATGAAACGAAAATAACAAGCACAAGATTCAAAATGTAGACTCCAATAGGATAGTTTACCCAGAATCGCGCTATTCCTTCCTTTGGTCGCATTACAATAGCAATTCTCTGTAAGCTGCTCTTGTACAGTTGGTCGAACTTCTCTCCAAATAATCCCACAAATTTTCAATATGGTTGAAATCTGGGGATTTCATCGGCCAGTCAACGTCCAAGATGCTCTCCGAACGGTCTACCCACTAATCACACACGTCGCCCTGGTAGAATGGGATATATAGAATGTTTTTTCCTACATGTGCAGAACGAAAGACAGCAGATTGTTATCAAGAATCTAAATATATGTCCTGCTGGTTCCAATCCTGTAGGGTTCTAATTTTTTAACCTTTTAGAACAAAAACGTGAGTCTGAAACAGCATACTGGACATGACAAGTTAAACGGAAGACATTTTGTCAACTAATAAACTTCAACTTTGGGTAATTTACGATATGTTCATTTCTTCAGTACTATCTTTACCATACGCACTTTTTATACCCGTATTATCCTTTTTCTCGAAACTCTTCATTTTATCACAATATTAAGTCATCCCCCTTGGCTTTCATTTTACCGAGAAGACACACCGGAAGCACTATCGATAATAATAAATGATCGTTCGCAAAGTTTTATGGAAGTCGATAATTTAACTCGGGTAAACCAATAGATTGATTGATTGATTTGATTTGGTGTTTTTAAGTCTACTTTATGGACACTAAGGATAATCGGGACTGGACCTACAGTTTAAAGTGGGATGTGCTATGTGCCTCCACCGGGTATCGAACCCGGGACCTCTTGATTACAAGGCAACGACGCTACCACTGCGCCATCGGGGAGGCCCTGTAAACCAATAGAGATTGATGTAATCAAAAGCACACCAACTCACTCTCCCACAAACAAACGTATATGTACACACATGTATGTGCGTGATGTAGGGATACGTTGAGAGGTACAGTCGGGGTGCTTCCTAACGTAAATTTTCTACGCTACTGTATGAGAAAGTAGGTCAGCCAATAAGCAAACGAGAGCTCGTTTGAGGTGACCAATTGGAAGCACGCCAGCTGTATATGCAGCAATCATCACGGTTCAATTCCTAGCTGGCCTTCAAGCCATGCTTCAACAGTTGTGGGCGTCAAGAGCCAATCAAAGAATGTTCCCATCGGGACATAACGAGGCACAGGCTCTTAATGCATGAATATATTCAGTTTCGCGCTTCTTAAGTCCATTCACCACCAACCTGTCGGCCAGCAGGGAAAAGCAAACAACCGCGATGACACGAACAGAAAGATTTACAATGGCGAACCAAGATGATGTATACAGTTTGGCCTCGCGCCAGACCATTGAGTTCTGGCACTCGCTGCCAGGAACCAACTTGGCATAACAATCCGCGGACATGCTTGAGGAGCGCCGTCTCAAAACATACATTCGTTAGCGGAAATCACTCTTAACGGCAGACGCAGGCGAGAAATATCAGATTTGGGACTGCCTGTGGGCGGGAAGAAGTGTGATTTGTAGCTGTTTACGAGGACTCTGTTATTAGTTTTTGATCGGTTTCCAAAACATGTCGAGTCTCTTTTATCGCTAAACGTCACTATTTCTTGCTCGTTTCAGTAGACTATTGCATGCCTCCCAGATTTATTTAATGAAATTTCCAGTACAGCAAAGCCAATTTAAACAGGAAAAAAACAAAAAACATTAGACTAAATAGTGTTAAAATCAAAACAAAACAATATAATACAAAATAGTTCCAAGGTTAAACAGTGCTCAGTTTTACATCAGCATTACTTATGTACAATTTTTGTAGGTTGGTGATAGGAGGAGAGAGAAATAATGTATCCTTAGGAATATGTCTGACTTTTAAAAGTCAGTAAATTGGAGATACGCGACTCCACCTTACTGCTAAGGATTTATGTCGATCTGAGAGCCATTCAGAGGAGATTCGTTTTGGAGTTACGTTCCTCTGGTTCTCATACGAATAGGGTTGCCAGACTTCTAAAATAAAAAACGGGACATATAGACATGGATATAGTTAAATTTATTTTTATAACATTTTTAAACATTACAAAATCAATTGCAGTTTAAAGCATTGTTAATGCTGAATTTTTAACATTTTGACAAAATATATTAATATTTGAGTGAACACTTGGCGTCCTTTAAGAGGACCTTTGTTTAGAATAATCACTACTATAAGAACACTTTCTTTTTGACATGACGAAATAAAATAAAACTCTTTACATCACCTAAGCCCTGAATATTATCCACTCCACTCTGATTCCATTGGCCAAGAGAAGAAACAAGTGATAGCTGTATTAGAACCAGAACTGCCTTTGCCAGTCGTGAGTCGCTTCTTATTCGACATATCGACAATGAACAGTTCTACGCCAATGCTAATATAAGGATTGAGTGGTGCATGGTAATTGGTATCCAATTAGGTTAGTTATAAATTGTTATTAATTTCTTGTTGTATAAAATGATTTTGGAATTTGAATTAGTTCTTGTTTAGCTAAATGCGAGACAAATGGGCGTCCCGAGAACATTTTCCGGGATTCCGGGACATTTCTTTAAAAAAGGGGACAATTCCGTATATAGGGGACGTCTGGCAATCCTACATACGAAGCTTTGCGAGCATCCCTTCAACAATTTAACATAATTGTTTATCCTTATATAGTAATCGCGTAGTAGACAGAAAAGCGATGTATAATGCAATACACATATTGAGCAGAACGACATCAGTATTGCTGTCTCTGTAGCTGAGCGCGTTGCGTAACATGGTTTCAGCTCTGAAAGTTTTCCTTTCGAGTCACGACTAGTGAGTGCATTTGTTCTTTCATACAAGTCATCTAATTTGAAAGAAGTGGACAATGCAGGTTTAGGTAATGCTGCATACGATACAAACATTCCTTGTTTAATTACGTAATAACAACGTGAATGTCAGAATGCATATTTGAAGATGTTGGCCACTAAAATCTTTAACAGCCGATTCATCCACAGTCACTCCACGTGGGACCCCACCTTTACTGAATCTCACATTCCTTTTTTTTTGAAGTTCACAGATTATGCAAATAAAAATAATATCACGTCGTAACTTCGAACATTTATATTGTACAATCGTTGTGAAATTATTTGGTTAGACGTTCTTACTTATATAAATCTGTGTACATGAGAAATATTCAACGTTGTATTCACATATAAAATTTCCCCACTAATAAGTTCATGATGGATTGAATGCCAATTTTGGACAGTCGTTGATTTTTATAGTGTCGTGGATGTCGGAAAGATTTCTCACATCTAAGAGCAAGATAAACTGAAGGAAACCAATCTGCAATTGTACCAATGTAAAGGTGATTTTGCAAGGTATGTAAATGCGATTCTTTGCTGTAGCACAGAAGAATCTCTCTTCTTTAAGATGTCGTAGAGAAGAGGAAAGTACTAGTGTGTCCACATTTGGTCGCAGTACTCTATTTCCGTTCAGCGGAAATTGGATCTACCGAGACGTGAACTTTTGTTCTCCAAGCAGCGTGGAGAAGCGAGATTGCTTATCTTTTTCACTCAAGAAAAATGTCTTCTTCCTGCTACTGATTGCTGTTTGCCAGAAAATATAACTCTAGAAAAAAAAAGTTTTGCAATGATAGAAGAACAACGTAGTGTAATTGACAAAAGATAGTGCAGTAAAACGTTTACTTAATTTCCTCCTCCGTATGCTGGCTACTATTTTGCCAGTATTGCGAATTAAATAATTTCGTATTTAAAATGATAAGGTCACAAACATCAGGTCTAATTTTTTTCGTGTCGGAGTTGTTCGCATTGCGCGCTACGACTAGAGGTCCCGGGTTCGAATCTGGCCTGGCCTAGGATGTTCTTTGTGAGTGCCCCTTCACCAAATTTCATAAAATCATAACTCATCCGCATCTTCGCGATTACCCAAAAGGGTGCGGAAAAGCAAAGTAAAATAAACCAAACCAATCAATCAGTCAATCAATCGTGTAGAAAGCAAAAAATCTTGTTAAAATGGAGAATATGTTACGACAACATGATCGCTTTTAAATTTCTTTAGTATCTGGACTAATTGTATTCAATTTCCCATTACTTGTACAGGATTGTAAAAAAATTGCAGTGTCTAGTAGTTCAGATATGTTGTAGAATAGACAATAGAAAGACCAATTGTCATCACTGTACCTGTTGATGTTTCCGTGGTGCTGGCCCGTGGAGGGTGTCTTACGTTGGGCATGGCCCAAACCTCCGCACGGGCCCACTCTACGGTGCACACACTAAGGCTACTCGCTTCCGACTCTCGACACTAACTTCTGACTCTCCCGGCGACCTCTCGTCACCGGGGACTTGGCTGATGTTTGCTGATTTAGCATTTAATGCCGGCTCGTGACACTTTTATACTGGTATCAAACAATTACAAATACAGCAATAATAAAAGTATAATAACAATGAAAAGCAATAGTACCGTAGTTATGGAAATATAGCCTTTTGTTGTAAGGAATCGTGAGATTTAAATGTAATTTAAACCAAAATTCTTGTACACAAACGGTTGTAAGTACATCATTAATAGGTAAGGTTTCTTAAGAGTAGAAATAACTGACTTAGATTTGTTTGCGATCTTTTCGCTTTTACTCAAGTTCACAACAAGCTTTGATTTTGTTAAAGTAGTCGGCAAGTCTTAATAGTTGTAGACGATACCCAGCTGCGCCCACAAAATGTGCAGTATAGTCCTCTGCGTTCCGAAGTGGAAGAAGTATTCATTAAAATGACACATAGAAGATGCTTAGTAGCCCCCGGCGTCTGCGCGTAAGACACACGCGCTGTAGCTTTCTAAGCTTGCGCAATAGCCCTCTGCGCCTGCGCATAACGAAAATCAGCGAGTAGAAGGAACGACGTCAGCGATGATACACTAATAAACCAATTGTAAACTAAACTACCCTTGTAGCCATATATCTCCACACGTTTCGTAAGTTTTCCTGCCGACAACCATGGCTGTTGATGCATGAGCCATTGTTACGCATGGAATTCACAGCTATTTCAAGGGTCGGTCATCGTTTGAAAAGGCAATCTCCCTGGCGGAGTTATCACATCGCGCTACGACACCAGGGGTCTCGGTTTCGAATTCCGGGCCGGGCATTGGTGTTCTTTGTGAGTGTCCCTTCATCAATTTCGGGGTGTAAGGAGTGACCTTTTTAGCAGGCACCAAAAGTCAACCTCACTTCCATGTATACTCTGTCCAGGGAATCCCTGGAGCGAACGAACGAAAACAAGTGAAAGAAAGAAGGAAAGAAAGAAGAGAGAGAGAGAGAGAGAGAGAGAGAGAGTTCTTTCTAGAAGAAGAAAGGGAAGAGGGAAGAAAAGGGAGAAAAGAGAAGAGATAGAGAGAGAGAGAGAGAGAGAGAGAGAGAGAGGAAGAGGAAAATTCTCTCTCCCTCTCTCTCTCTCTCTTTTCTATTTCTTTCTTTCTTTCTTTTCTATCCATCTCTATCTTTATCTCTATCTCTCTCTATCTATCTATCTATATATATATATATATATATATATCTTTCTTTCTTTCATTCTTTCTTTTGTCTCTTATTTCTTTCCTTCCTTTTTCTTTCTTTCCTTCTGTCTTTCTCCAAAGAAGGAAAGGAAGAAAGAAATAAGGAAGAGAGAAAGAGGAAAGAAGGAAAGAAAGATAGATGGAAAGAAAGAAGGAAGGAAAGAAAGAAGACCCTCTCTCTCTCTCTCTCTCAGAAAGAGAAAGAGAAAAAGAGAGAGAGAGAGAGAGAGAGATAGAAGGAAGGAGAAGGGAAACTCTCTCTCTGTGTCTTTCTACTCTCTCTCTGTCTTTATTTCTCTCTTTCTTCTCTCTCTCTCTCTGTCTTTCTTTCTCTCTTTCTTCTCTCTCTCTTTGTCTTTCTTTCTCTCTTTCTTCTCTCTCTCTCTCTCTCTCTCTTTCTCGCGCGCAACTGCAAATGAACAAGTGCGAGGGAACGGGATTTCGTGCCTTTTCAGCAGCGTGTACTCCTTCGCTCCGCCCACCCACTTTCTCCTCTTCTATACCGTTATACGCGAACTTGCTCCACAGATTCCCGGAAGAAAGTCTAGTGCACTCCGGTAACTGCAGTCTTGCAGGCCAACGAGGCTCTGACGTTCGGACGTAGGGCCAATATAATCCACTGTAGGGTTTTGTTTTATCGCTATGTGTGCTGGATGCCCCTTTACAGCCTGAACATGGATAAGGTGAGCTTAGACCTCAGAAACAGGTGTTAATTTTAGTAATGGTAAGGGACAACCGTATAACGTGACGGGCTCAAATAGCCTCAATGCTGAGGCACCCATAATTTTAATTTCCATCAATCAATCATTCATCAATTTCATAATACCATCAATCAAGTGATTAGGTAATAGTGACAGAAAAGCGATGCTAAATAACAAAACTCAAATCAAATCTAGTTGTGGGAAAATTTGGAGCGTCAGTCTTTCGAAAAAGCTACCAAGAATTTTCTGAGATGCATTCTCTTATCTCATAATTCCATGTACAGAAACACCCCTTACCCCAATCTCACCTTCAAGCCATGAAATTAATTATCGGAACACGCGACGTTCGGGTGGTATTTCGCTCAACCTGACTTTTTCTTGATGTGGAATCTACAGGGATGGCGATCGATTTAACAAAGAACGCGTTGACGCTTGGCTGATTCATCGACGAGCGAAATCTTGGCGTCACAAACAAAGCTTTCAATCATGTTACGTATTGACAGCTTTCGGGAACACAAGATTCTCGACTGCCTTGGATTATTGGGTCAAATGGGCTCTTGGGAATGGAGGAGGAGAGATGCCAGCACTCAAGGGAATACCGTGGTTCGAGAAAAATGCTCACATTTTAATGCATAAAAATAAAAATGAAAAATAAAACCGCCACCAAGGGCGTATATTTAGACGCTATGGAAGTTTTCCTAAAATGTCAAGTCAGGAAATGGATTGGGTTTTCCACTCGTGAATTGCTGCTGAAATTTAACACGAATTTTTACATCCTGATCACTGTATATTTTGTTAACGTAACCCTACATATTATAGTGTTGACACAAATAGGACCATTGAAGTATTGGGTAGCACGTAGAGTGCTTTATTCAAGATCTCACCACGAAAGGTTCCTCGTTCAATTCCCAAGGTGGTCATGTGACTGGATTTAATTAAAACTAATAAATTTCATCCATCTTTATAATTGTGATTAGTCGAAAGTCGCAGAAGAGCGACGAACAATCAAATAAAAAGTCTGAACGAAATGCACTCATTTTCAAAATATAAATATGCATTTCATTGCATGTAATTTCAGTTATATGCTGTACAAAGTTGAACTAATTTTGCTTTATGATATTCCATTGTGCGGACTCAGGGATATTTAGAGTGCATTAGCAAGTCCTCTCGTTTCGCTAATAATGAAAATAGCTAACGTGTACTTTAAAATTTTTGTCACATACGCTATGAAATTCATATCTTCAGAATCTGTTGTGCTTGGTATTCGGTATAGGACAACCTCTCAATTTTACCCTATGCTAAACTTGTAGAAAACAAGCTTGAATACATCCATGATCATTGAATCTATAGATTCGTCAATGCGAATTATGAAATGAATTTTGATTTCCTTGACATTCGTTATTGAAATAATTCAATATTAGTAGATTCAATCAAGTAAACTGAATAATTTCTGATTAAAGCATTTCATCTGTGATTAACGCCTTGTATAAGATATTTGTCCAAAAATGAATTTCCTTATTATTTGTTTACTTTGTCTTTAAACTGATTCATGAATAAAAATATTTCCATAGCGTAATTAAATATTAATGCCATATGCTATTCAACAGTCGCCTAACACGTTACCAATCATGATTGCTCACGAAACAGTGATCATATATTTTCAGTAAACTCGCAGTAAACGTGAAACGACTTTCATGCTGTGATATTGTGAAAATATGATTATATTATCGCCTCGCGAAAATAAAGCTATGGGGAGGACATTTTGGTTTCTGGTAGATCATCAAGGGGAAAATGATTCCTTAAAGGTTTGCTGTCCTTGAATAATGTTCTCCATCTTATATCGAACATTATTAGATCTAATGTAAGGTCTTTCTTCCACATCCCTTATGCGCCTTCATGGAACGATGCAATTTACAGGGATAACTGTACACTTTATATCTTACAATAGCATAAACCAGTATTGATACATGTGTGATTGTTTCATGCAATATTTACATAAATATTTACAAAAATATAAAAATAACACACCATCAGCCGACCTGATCACACCGCAATACAACGCCAGGGGTCTGAGGCTCGAATCCTGGCCTGGACATGTGTTTTTCCGAGTGTCCCTTCATCAATTTCATCTTATCATCACTCATCCTCATCTTGGCGATTAGTCAAACGTAGCAGAAAAGCGAAGTAATATAAACCAAATCAATCGATTAATAACCCACCATAGGTGTATACATCGATACATCGTAGTTGTATGTTTATATGTGAATGTGTGTGTGTGTGTGTGTGTGTGTGGTTGTAGTGCGTGCTGGTGGATATTACAGAGTGGACCAAAAGTCACTATATCATATTAGTATTATCGTGATTTATAATTCTGTAATAAATGCAGAAACTTTACATTAGAGTAAAACAGTTCAAGAATATCAGTAATACCTCACAACATGTTTTCTAACTGCAACATTCGGACAGACTCTATCAGAAATCCTGACTCCTAACCACACTATTGGGCTTGACTGACTTCTATCAGAAAACAGGCAACATATGTGAGGAGGATACACATTCCTCTCGACGTACGGATTTTTTTACGTCAATTTTGCTTGCTAATAATACTTTCTTTCACTATAGGTAGTATCTGATCTTGACTCTTGGCTCATTGTATATATTTATGTAAAAGAAAGTTAAAGTGCTCCCCTGTGCTTTGCACCACGCCATGAAGACGAATAGGAGGTGTGGAGTTAGAGCCTCACACTTTCGTGATCACGGCCGAAGGTGGGGGTGATGTGATCAGCACCACTCCCCTGGCCTCCTTTACCCCCAGAGTTTCCTCCAGGTACCCACCCACCTTATAGGACGCTGGGTGGGCACCGGAGCCGCTTTAACAGGTGGGAAAATCCAAGTTCTCCCACTCCGGGGATCGAACCCGGGTCTCTCGCATGGTAGTCAGACGTCCTAACGACTGAGCTAGCGCGGCTTAGAAATCATATACGTCAATCACACGCAAATAAAAACGAGAACTGTTCTTGTCTGGTCAATCTAAACACACACGTGTGCGCCTTTTCCAACTTTTGGAGGGCAAGAGAGAAATTTCGAGAAGAGAGTCTCGCACTTAAACCTTCATTTAATGTTACCTTTGGGACACAGTATGTATGAAAATGCTTGGCACAATATGTAGCAAAAATGTCCTTGCTCATTTTACGCCGAATAGAAATTACACAAAAGAAATCAGATTTCTCTGAATGGGACTCCAAGTTTTTTTGAAGTCGTAAAACTTGGCCCTCACATTTTATGTTCTTCTAAGAAACGATAAAAAAGGAGACAGAGAAGGATTGCTATGGGGACAAGTAAAAAAAAGTTTTTAATAAGAAAAAATCTTGAATGTTTCATAATCGGGTTTCTTGGAAAAAGGCCGATCCGAGAATTGCCATCTTCGTCTTATTGCAGAGATCGGTGCTGCGCTCTGCCGACCGTCCGCGGAATCTGTCGATCTTGCGTGATCGGATTTGGTTTCCTCGGATGCTGAAAGGAATCAAATGGATAGAGAGGCGCAAAAATTCGTTTCACCCTTTGGATGTGAAATGGATAGTGCTGGATGAGCAGGAAGATGGATGGAGAATCGTCACGAACATTTGCAGCTGATCTTTCGCACGTTCTTAAGCCTGCTACAAGACCATTCGTACTCTGAGGATTATCAGTATTGGTCAATTTGTGCTAGAACTGAGATTCAGACTACTAGGTAATGTGTGTTTTTTGCAAAACGCGCTAAAAGAGTTTGCATTTTATAAATATACAATTCAAGACTTTCAAGCTTTTAGCTAACGATATGAACTGAATTGAATTATGTGCCCCATTGTAAGAATTTGATGCTATTACCAGTCTATAAAAAATGAGTGGGGAGGCAGAAGGGACGGGAATATATTTTGAGGAAGCAGTCAGAGTTAATATTCCGGATTCTTGTTGGGAAACCTGATGGTAGGAGACCTGTAGGAAGGCCAAGACTAACATGGAGGGATGACGTTGAGATGGACCCAAAGGAAATCTGTAAGGCTGTAAGGATGGAAAAGATTGGATTGATCTTGCCCAGGGTGGAGACAGATCGATGGCTTGTGTTGCTGTAGCCATAAACCTTGTGGTTTAAGAAGGCTAGAAAGTTAATTAGTTAGTCAGACTTAATATACCCTTAATACCATACAAAAAATCCATGTATGGGCTAGAATAACATTTGATAACTTAATTTTTTTTGCTTGTCGTGAGCAGTACGACGTTCTGGCCAGCCTGGAGGGAGTCCCCGTGTCCACTTTAACACCGCCACTGTTCTCCCCCCTGTTTCGTCAAAATGCTTCATCCTAGTTTACACTCCTCTTAATGAACAGCAAATCCCGGAACCCGTAAAGTACATCCGGAGCACACTGGTTTGATCCGAGTGGTCGGATCAAAGCCGTGTCCGCTGCTGCAAACGGCTGATAGCTGCAATCGAATTGCCCCCTCCATACAGTCCCTTTACCTCTCACGTGTCCATCAGTAAGCCCTCTCAAATCACTTCTTGTTCAGAGGACTTGTTGTTCGCTTGCTCCACAGACTCCTGTGGCAGAGTATAATTGCAAACTGCTTCTGATGGTCACAAGAGTAATGTTGACATGCCCACATCGAATATTTATTGTAATACTGGCTGATTACCCTGCGTTGCCCAGGTATTTATTTATCCCAATCTTGTATTAGCCAGGAAAATAATGAATTCTAACTACAGTGTAAAATGTAACTAATATTATTTCATCGTGAATGTCACCAATTAGCTTAGATACTCCGAAAACTATGGATTCGACGCTAATCTAGGTCATTTGTGGCATTTTATTTTTCACCCCCTCTCCCCCCATTCCGATAGGTGATGAAGTTGAAGTTGAACCGCATTGGGAGTGTCACGTAAACTATGCATTCCATTCGCAACACAGCCTGAATGTTAGACAACCCGAGAAACACCGTCGTTGTGCGGGATTGCATAGAGTCACGGATGTCTGTTTGTGCGGAATTTAATATCGGTCGTTCTCGATTATTTTTACATGTCACCCCTTCCCACCCCATCTTACCCCAAAAATATTATTTCCAGATTGCAAGTGATACGTGTACCAAGTTTGGTTGAAATTGCTCCAGGCGTTTGAGAGTTATGCCGGAACAAACACACATATACACATATACACACATACATCCATTTATATATATATATATATATATATATATATATATATATATATATATATATATATATATAGATAGATAGATAGATAGATTCAGCCTTAAATATTATAGTGCTTGCTATTTGTTTCTCTATTTTAAAATTTTAATGAGTGGGAAAGAATAGGAATCACTAGGATGAAAATATTACTGAAGTTAAGTCTGAAGACAATCCACGTTGCAAGAATTGAACATTATATACTTGACACACACGCTATGTATTAACAACATTTGTTGCTGTATCCATGACCGTGTTTATTCAATGCTACCAACGCCAGAAACACTGCAGTTAAATTACATAGGAAGAGCCTCAGAATTGGAAGACAAACATGTTTCCATGGCAGGGAAAGATAACAAAGCTCGACAGGAGTGCGTGAGTGCATTCTGAGAGCAAGGATTATTACATTTTTACACACATTGATTTATCGTGGGATTGCTGTCTTTCGTATATCGCCGATTGGATTTTTTTACGACGGGAGTTGTCGCGTTGCTGCAGAAACGTGTGGTCGCATGCACGATATGATAAAGGTTGTAGTTGAAGCCGGATCAACCGATGTCACAAATTAAAACCGAATTTCGTGAGCAAGGTTTTCCAATTCGTAAACATTGTTTGGTCAGATATTGATTGTGGATCTGTTAGATTTTCATTTACCGGAGCACATATTTCATGCGGGATTATCAACAAGTACCCTTGCGGAACTGAAGGATGTGTCAATATAATGTTTGACTACAAAATGCAAAGGTTAATAGTAAAGAGGTCAAGAGTTGAATTTCTGGAGCGATTTCAGTGATTTGTTCAACCACAAACAGCGATTTTGTAGCTGGAAACCATAAAGGTGGACCACATATGTAAAGGATGCCCCAACAAGAACGCCGGATTTAATAACGTGAAAAAATCTATAAACCTATACTGATAGGTACTTATAAGAACCGTATAGCCAACCCAACAACAACAAGACAACAAATATAGACAACAGTAATTTAATAATAAGAACAGTGCCGCCAACCTGTGTCGCCCCTGTCAACACATGCTTTTTCAAGCACAAAACTATTCAATCTGTATTGTATTAATCTATGTTGCAATCTTTTCTTATAAAATGTGTTATTGTTAATGTTACAATAGGTAATGAATTGTTTAACTAAAATCAGGAAAAAATGCTGAAACTATAGAAATATAAAACAACTATGTAGTAACCATGGTAAATTGTAAACAAAATTATGATATAAAAGAGCTAGACTTTTGTAAGCCTACGGGACATTCTCCTGGTTGCCGAAAGGCTGATGGTTCAGGGGACGTTGCGTAATATGTTGCTTCAATCTTCGGATTGGCTGGTGTACTTGTGCTCCATTTTGGCGGATATTCTACAAACCCAACTCTGAATAAGGTGTTCTCCTGCATCATCAAAAGACCAGGGTTATAAACTTCGGGACAACTAATAGGTTTAGGCCTACAAGTTGTATCGGGTGAATTGTCTGTTTGAAAAAGTGTTTGTATAACATCGGAAGTTTAAATAAATCTTCGAGTAAAAGATCTTAATGATCTTTCATTTCAAACCTACATAGGTGATAATTAAAAATAAATCCTGCACCACAGACCTCGCAAGGGCTTGGTTCTACTAACCCTTAGAAGCCTTTGAGAAGTCCGATAAAAGGGTTTTAACCAGACTAGTATAAAGCCCTAAAGGCATTAGGTGCGTGTCAAACCCAACAACAAGAAGACAATGGCGCAATTAAAATCCGGAGTTCTTATTGGGACACCCTTTATATTCAATTACTATTTTTTCGTGTTAATCTGCGGTTCGTTTGATTGCCGAATATTCAGTAAGTAAATCTAACTTCTGCACTATAATTCTACATCACTCTCTATCCAGGAATAAGTTTCATTCAAATCTAAATTCATGGGGCCAACCCTGGTTAGGTTTGTTGAACGCTGCTGAACCACGGTGCTGATCACATCATCTCTACTTTGACATTGAGAGTGTGTGGAGCACCACCTCCATATCTCCTTTGTACCTTCATGCTACAGTGAACTGCGCACAGGGGCTAACATTTTTAACAATTTAACCTGCATATGCAGGAGTGATGGTCCTTCCATGGTTCGATTCTTGATTGGATGAATGAAAAATGCATAAGGTTCTATAATTCAGTAGGTTTTTTTTTCCGTATTCTATGGTTGGGAATTCGAAGTCAACATGATACTCTTGCTGTACCATCTTTCTCACGTTTTGTAAGTCTTTCACAACATGTATACACAAATCTCTTCTAGTTTTATGTAAAACAACATACATTTTAATTAATAATTGTTTGAAATGCAAGATTTATCTGTTCATATGTCACAATAGTGTTGTGTGCAAGGAAGGATTTTTAAGAGACATTTATCCACAATGTCACGCCCCCCTTAGAATACGTACTTTACTTTATAATTTATACCACCGCTACATAAATCTTAATCTCAGGGTTAATGGGTTCTTGGTTCGAGAATGCGAATAGGAAAGCATTTATAGCCAAAGGATATGTTTAAAGGCGAATCTATATTCTAAAACTTAACAACGTACAGATAAATATATGGCAAGTTCGAATATACATAAATTATATTCTTCTTATATATGAATGATTAAGCTGCTTCTTCTCCCTTCTTAACGACTTCTTCTTGTTTCATCAATTTCTTGTATGATAAATATATGAAAGGCTTCTTCTTCTCTCATCAATGGCAAAGTAGGAAAAAGACTTCTTCTTCTTTCACCGATTCTTCTTGGATTATAACCAATTCTTCTTTAACTTCTTGGATTACAACCCAATCTCGGAATACAACCGATATCTTCTTGGATTACAACCTAAATCTCGGAATCTTTAAGGGCGCCTAATCTGACAATAGCGCCTCCTTCCTAAAAAAAGAACCCAGGATCGCTAATATCCAGCCCTACCTATGGCCAAGTGCGACTAATAAGGAGCGCAACCGTAAAGTGCTTCGGGGCGTCTAATTTAACAACAGCGCCACCGGGGACAACCGATTAGACTCATTTTTGTAATCATCTCCTCACTTATTAACTTTCCTTAATCTTACGTATATGAATATATCCTTTATTATGATAATTTGCTATTTACAATAAAGGTAAAGGTAAAGTGTTCCCCTCTGCATAGCACCACGCCATGAAGGCGTATAGGGGGTGTGGGGGTAACGCCCAACACTTTCTTGATCCGGTCGTGAGTGGGGGTGATGTGATCAGCATCACGCCCCTGACCGCCTTTACCCCCCAGGGTTTCCCCCAGGTACCCATGTTATTCGACGCTGGGTGGGCGCCGGGGCTGCTTTCACCGTTAGAAAAGTTCCCGGATTTGAACCGGCCGGGGGTCGAACCCGGGACCTTGAGCATGGTAGTCAGACGCGTTACCGACTGAGCCACCGCGGCCACTATTTACAATGTGTCATTTATTTCTTCCATACATTCTTATACGCTTCATTTATTTATATTCTAATTATTATAATTCATATAATCATTTTTATCCTCTTCCGATTTCCACAATCAACTCTCTTTCTCATTCTTTGGCGCGCTGCCATCTGTCGTCGCTCCCGCTAACTATTCCGTCTCGCCTTCGTGATTGTGTCTGCCGATTGGGCACGTGACAACTATTAACTCACTTTTCTTGTAATAATAAGAAAGTCAGAAAAGATAAAATATAGGAGATAAATATTTCTCAGTCAAGAGTAACGGGGTTAACTACGTTTTCACAAGATATTTTCATACATGTTTCATGTTTAGCTGCGCTTCTCCACTGAAGCGCAATTTGACTGAAATTCTCAATTTGACTATCTTTGTGATCTTCCATTTTAGGAAGCGCAATGCCATACTGGGGTTTGATATTAGTTCCGCTCGAATTATATATGTTGTGATTATCGTTTCATACACATTTTAACGTGGCAGTATAAACATGCGATCGACAAGCGTTGCGACTATTACTACAAAAGCGCTATTTTCATGTTAATTTTGTGGTAACATCTGCTATCAGACTTGCCTGATAGGATCCATCCAATCGTTCCACATTGCGAGTGTGAGTCCCACGAGGATTCCTGACAAATAGTTGTCACTGTAGGGAATTCAGCAATTAGTGTGTCTTCAGCCAGAGTCTGTCAGTTGATTGGCATTGGATTCAATTGCATTTACAAGCATTTAAATGCGTCAGGGGTTTAGACGTCACGGATCAAACTCTCCGTGGTATCTAAAAAAATATTGAACTTCCAGCTCTTATTAACATGCATAGTTATTGCATATTATTGCTATCACACGTTGCTAACCCCAAACATTTTACTCACAACAAGATATGATATAGCAAATAACTCAAGTGTTTTGATGAATGTCGGAGTAATTTACATATATTTTTTAAAGTATTTTATGGTAAAATTTATAGTAGATAACTTTCTGGTTCATTTGCATAAAATTTATAGATCGAACACGGCTTGTGCAAAATCAAAAATAGTTTATTTATTAAAGAAAATGCACTAAAACAGAGACCTATTGGATTCTTATTTCACAAAAGACTTATGAAAAGTATCACATATGTTTATGTTATTACATGTTTTTGATGTGAAAATTATTTTGATAAATTGAGATTCTAAAGCCGATTCAAAAATCTGCACAGGCGTCAGTTCTCCGACAGAACTTACCCAAGACACCGTAGATATCTTGGCTCCCGGACAATATTTATCTAAACGATAAAACATGGGTCACACAAGCGGAACAGAAAATGAATTTTTGAGACATAAATTACACCTGCTGACATTACAGGTGGCCAATAAAATTCATGGATATGTAGACATAAGGAGGAAAACATAATTACTTCTCTTGGAGTGTGCTGAATATTAAAAATTGTGATGTAGTTTTATTAACTAGATTTTCCCGCGTTGGAGCCACGTGTTTAACCCTATTGACATATTACTGAAGAGTTGGAATATTAACTAAGCTGGAAAAGGAGGACATTTATAAATTGTAGTTTGTTTATATGTAAATTTTGTAGATATCATAGAGATATCTTAAGAAATGTGCAATCGCAAATGTTAATACAATTTACATACAATGAAGGTGTGTAATGGATATAGTATTACCTGTCTGTGTTGAGAGCGTTCGAAGCCAGATTCTTGAGACTCGATCCGACGTAAGGCAATGACTAACTTTATCAACCGGTTCCTTACAATCATACATTCGTTCGCGTTCGAATTGGTTATGAAGGTAGCGACCTGGAATATGCTAGTGTAGCAAGAAACCAACTATTAGTTTTTCCAACTTCTCATGTTGCGTAAGTAATATACGTATATTTGCTCATGGTAGAATGAGATTAGTATACGTTATAATGATGAAAAGCTTTCCAGTAACTAGAGTTATAATACTCTTCTAGTATTCAGTCGATAATCTCCGACCTCCGATAGCACGCTAGGAATCCCAGCCTGGACATGGGAGTTCTCTGTGAATGTCCCTTCATCAATTTCATCATATTTGCAGTCATCCTCATCTTCGCGATTAGTCAAAAGTAGCAGAAAAGCAAAGTGACATATACCAAATCAATCAGTCGATAAACTTATACTATAAAATTGCTGTGGTTCCTCAGCCTAACTTCTTTATTTAAGTTTTACATATTTATGCTGATTTTAATATTAATGAATAAAAAACTTGGGGGAAAGAGATTGAACTCTAAAGTGCAAATTAGTTCATTTTTCAACTTAGAGTCTATTGAGGAGATTGAGTTAATCTTCTTAGTTTCTAAAAATAGTTTTTCGGAAACAAACAGCAGAGAAACACATGCGGGCTCATGTGTGCTCCCTCTTGTATGCGGGCTTGATTGCAATAGACAACAAAACATGTTTGTTTTCAACGCTTGAATGCCTTGCGTGGAGGATTGAAATAAGGACGATTCTCAAACAATAAGGAACACGCGTTACTCGGTAGTTCACTCATGGTTACAATGTACTGCTGTTCTCTTCGAATATTTACAATGACTTAGTTAATGTTGGGAATACGTTTCTTTGGAACATCTTTGTGTCTGTAAAGAAGGAACATGTTTTTCCTTTAGCAGAAAGTACAGTACACAGTTACGACATGCTGTAGAGTTATGAGTACAGAAACCAATCGGTTCCTACAATACAAAGTTGTTTAGTGTGATCCCAACCACTATGTGCCTCCACCAAGAACCAAACCTCAGATTCCATCATTGCAATGCCATGATCAATTAACAACCTACAGCAATGAATGATTGACAGTAGAGGGACCTAAATAACAGAAAAAATGACACACACACACACACACACATTTATACGAGTATTATATGCACAATTTTATGACTAGCCATTGTCTTGATGATAACTTAATTACAAACTTTAAAATATATTTGTGTTTTATAAACTGGATATAAATATTATGCGACCATTACAATTGCTGTTAACGCATCATATAATCGTTAGATCATTTGGAGGTTGAAAAAAAAAACAACATAAAATATGCAATCCTGTAACATGCATATAATTAACAACCGAAAGTTAGCATAGTTAAACATAAAACATGTGGTTTCAGAGTACCCTACACATCTACTAAACAACGACAGCAGTCATAACACAAGGAGAAATAGCTCAAAGATATTTGTCTTCATTCTCAAAACGGATCACCGGGTACTGTAATGCTTAGTGATGGTGCCTTCTCGGAAAATGTGTCGTTTTCGAAAGGCTTAGAAAGACTTAAGTAATTTAAGTAAACATATTCATCGTGGACTGAATATTTTGGCATCTGATTTTACTGTATCCAACTGCAAATTGCTTAGCATTTCGATAGTACCAATTCTCCATAGGAAACAAAGAGCGACCTCTTATCTAAAGGGACCGAGTCGTGGTCAGAAAAGCCTCCGGAAGAAATATTAAAAAGAGTGTTGGATTTCGATCGGATTTCGCAATGAATTCCCCAACCTTATATCGACCGAAGCTAGATATGAACTACACGGAACTCGTGAAATGTTACTACAGGTAGTGGGCCAATATGAAGGACACAGAGGAATATACAGTATCATGGCAATAAAAGTGATGTGGCCGTCGTTATATTGCCGTATGGTCTAATTGTAGGATAATGGCACAATATAATCATAAAGAGCGTGCAGGAGGGATCGAATCGATAAGACCCTTTGAATAAATAACCAGCTTTTCATTAGAAAATGTACGCTGAGAACATATTCCTATGTGTGGTAGAAAGTAAAGAACATATTTTATGATCGATAATTTTCTCACGGTTAATGCAAAACTGACTGAAAATTACCTATTGGTTAAGTCATGTGATTCACACTTACCTCGGAGTTATGCTATTTGCGTTCACTCTAGGTAACGTTCAGTTTGAACGATGGGGTGAGGTGAAAATTCGCTTTCCATGTGTTATTTCTTAAATCCAATTTGAGAAACACAGTTGGCACCCCTCTCCGAGAATACATGTGCCTTCAGTGTTATTTTATTATTACTCACCAAAAAAATTCCATTATTATAACTGAATTTTAAGGGAGAAATTGTTCTAAAAGTATCTGCAAGTTTTGCTGGGAACAAGAATCTTTAATTATTGTCACAAGTATGTGTAGACTACAACGCTTTATAAATATTTCAAATATTGCATATATATTGGTATTGTTTGTACAACGAAACAAATTAATTGACTTCTATTCTGTAGGTTGGACCATTTAAAGAATTTCTGCAGTTTGAATACTGATTTCTAACTTGGCTAATAATTCTGTTTCGTGCATTTGGAACTCGTTAGCAGCACTCATTTTTCTCCTAAGGTACAATACCATTCTTGCATCATAAAATCTGCATAGCCTATATCTATTATCCGCCATTTTTATATGGTGACCAATATATTTTAACTGAGTGAGTAAATGAATGGGAGCAAATTTTCTCAAATTTATTATTTTATAGACAATTAACGCCCTAAACATGACGTTTAAAAACCATGTCGGTTACATTTCAAGATGTAAAACCTTTTCTCCTTTCCGACGGGCATTTTCAAAGCTGGCCGTCGCTTATCAGAGACACACGTCTAGGAAAAAACTTTGCTTTTGGATCATGTTATTAGCAGCATCAATAGCCAAAAATCCCCCGTCGACAAAAACAAATTTCACGCCTACGGGATTGTCAATTAAGTATCTATGTACACGCAGTAATTTTCCCAAATGGCATCGCACGTGCAAAAGTACATGGGTTGATAATGTCAACTGACAACTTTTTCTGTCAAGTAGGAAGCCCCCTGTCGTATCCTCTTGGATAACTTTGTAATGTAGGACTTTTTCTGCGGGAGTCTGTCTATATATGTGTAGGAATTATAGGCTAAAATCATAATATTCTCCCGAGTTATTACGAATGCCACTCACCGAAGTTCCATTTCGACAGAGCATCTGAGGAAAGAATTGAGGCTGGAGTAGTCGAGTAACAGTCAGTCTCTTTATCCGAAATCAGAGAGAGAGAGAGAGAGAGAGAGAGAGAGAGGTAGAGAGAGAGAGAGAGAGAGAGAGAGAGAGCAAGAGCAAAATCGAAACTGTGATGCATTTCAAACCCAGACGTCGCAATTAACAGAATACAAAACGCGCCAGTTTCCTTCAAACGAGTAACTGTGCAATAGAAATTGCGCCACAATGGACATAATCCACCCCTCAAAGAATGGAGGCGGTGATGATGGCGTCTAAATACTAATTTCGTTCCTCTTGCAATCTCCTGTGATTTAGCTTTATGGATACTGAACAAGTATCTGCATTTTTCTCCAGAGGGGGAAAAAGCTTGCATCTTTCTGACGGTATGGGACATCTCGTGCGTTTCTACATGTTGGAATTGCACAGATAAGGCAGAAGGGCGGTAATTCGGTTTTTTAATACTCTTGTAGTACGTTACAACCGAGGCGATGCAACCGCCTTTGTAAAAGATATAGAAACTTAAATTTTAGCTTTGAAATGAAAATGCTCTCTGGTGGACAATGTAAGGGAAAGTACATCTGGCATCATGACTTAGCCAGCTAAAGTGGCAGAAAAGTGACGTAAAATAAGAAAAAAAATACAAATCTGAGGAAAATACAAATAAATTCCTAACAATTATGTTTTTATTATGATGAAGTGTTCTTGCAAGGGTTAATAAAACCTAATAAAATATAACAAATATAAATTACAACATGAGCTAGAAAAGAGTAAAAATAAAAGACTGTTTGAAACAAGGGCATCTTAATATAATATACAGATGTAAATCTAATATAATTTTACTAGTTCATTCTTGTTTTAGCACAAGAAATGACAACCGAAGATTTTTAATTTCATACTATCATACCAGTTTAACATTATACGATCATGCTCTTCCTTCAGAGGATTTGCTTGCAGGGAACTTGTCAATTCCCAATTTACCTTACTGAACTTATTCAGTGACACGAGTTGTTTGTAAGCTCCAAGTTACTGCTTCTACTTTTTATGTAAAATCTTTTTGAGTTTTAAGACTACTTTATGCACATGCAGGCTAATCGGCACTAGACCTGCAGTTTAAAGTGGGATCCGAACCAGTATGTGTTTCCATTGGGTGTGAGATGATTTCCCTTATTTTACTATAAGATATACAAATGTGATGCATCGTTTTTCTGTTCCCGAGGTAAACCTATTAGTGTAACACGCTCCAAACGTATAGTGGAACCACAAGCAAAACAACCTGCACAGACCCGCGACTCCTGTGCATCGTACTCCCGCGAGGAGGGGAGGGGGAGAGTGGACCATGCTTCCTTATGGCCCGAGCTGAAGGGAAGAAGGGAAAGCTGCGCGGGGACTTTTCGTCAAAGGTTTTTTTTCCTTGTATTCGGTCTATGGCAGTCCGCTTTTGAATGCCTGGCAAGGCATTTCTCTATCTCGTGTTTTTTGTGTTTATGTGCTCCTATCTAGCATCGTGATAATATGAGAAGGTAAAATAAGTTACTTTAATAATTAAAATACAAATAATACTTGTATACGCTCATAGGCGTATATCGGAGGAAAGATTTTTTCATTTAAACTATGAACAGTTTGGAATCATGACTGGCCAGTTACTGGTTGAAAGAAATACATTAAGACCGGTCTATTCTGTATTTTTCTATTTTACTTCGCTTTTCTGCCTATTTAATCGTAACAATGATGATAAATGATAATCACCCATGTCCAGGTCGGGACTCGAATCCGGAACTTTCGTTGACGGGTTCGTGAGTCGACCACTCAACAGCGCTCAGCCACTCAATCTGCAATTGGCAGTGATTAACAACTGGAAAGTAAATTATTTGGCCAATTTACCCGTGTAGAACGAACAGTTTTCTTTCAAAATGTCCATCTTCATCGTCACGGTTAACCTTGAGAGACATAAGGACGACGTAAAATAATAATGAAAAACTCGTCAACAACGCAGGTTTTGTTGAACAGCTGTAGTATCCTATTCGATCCTTGGAGGAGGGCTTGGTGGTTCATATCTCACATGGAACTCCAGACGAAGATCAGCTTATTGATTTTGAACTGTTTTCGTTGGTGCTGCTACCTACTTCAGTCTGTGGCCAAGAAGGTCGTTGATGTGTTCGTATACTCGAATCCACGTGTGATTAACCTTTATATTCTATTCCTCTGCATATTCTGTTAATGTTCAAGCAACTATATGTAATGAGCTCATCATGTAATGGGTATTATTGTATCCTTCTTTTAACCAAGTATATTCGAGTTTGACCCCTGGTGGTGAAGAAAAATCTATATAAAACTATAGACCCATTCCTAATTAACCTCAGTGCATGTTATGAAATTTAAAAAATAAATATCCCATACCCCATTACCCATTAAGTACACACAGATTTCGCACACGCATTTCAACTATGGATTAGTGTATTGCTAGGTTACCAATACAACAATGGAATGACGGTGGTTGCATATATGACAGGGTCAAATATCAGGAATAACTAATGCCGTGAGACTACAATTAATTCAGTAGAAAAGAAAATATATTATTCTAAAATTATTCTCAATATTAGGTTTAAAGTGGATAAATACAATGAAGATTTTGAGTTTATTAAAAAATATCCGACAAGTTTGTCAAAAGTCCTGGTATTGGGCATGGGACCTCGTGATTACAAGGAGACAGAGTTAGTTACCCCAATGGAGGGCACTCCATAAGTTTGAAATGCTTTTAGGTGGCAGCTGAACCTGAAATACTTCCATATCTAGATAATAATAACCCCTGGCTCTACAGCCCGTAAGTACCTTGGCCTATCACCCGACTGCCAGTCTCCCTCCCACAATCCTACCTAGAAATGTGGAGATCTTCAACCAGTAATGGGGTGACGTGGGGTCAGCCGTTATAGGAAATATCCGTGACGGGGTTACGCTACTCACTCGTAGCTCCCTAATTTTCTCACGATAAGGAAAGAAAGAAAGAAGGCAAGGAAGAAAGAAGAAAACAAAGAAGGAAAGAAAGAAAGAAAGAATCTCTCTCTCTCCCCGGAGGACCCTTATCACTCCGTTAGATATTCTCCTATTATATGAGACTTAATATAAAATTTGTTTGTACGCAACGTATAAACGATATTTGTGCTACTATAACAAATATGGCACATAATTTTATAGTTCAAACTAAAGAAGTGCAGAATTTTGCTTGAAGTTTGTGGTAAGTCCATTTAATTTCCACGAAAATAGGAACTGAATCTGCATCGGAACAAATTTTAGAATGGTGGAAAACCATACGTATTAACATTCGCATTCAAGAATATGATAGGTACTTGAAGAACAGTCTTTTCCATAACTAACACGTATACGTAGTTTATATTGAATAAATGCTTTCATACGCATTAAGTATGTGATAGTTAACTACACATTATGTAGAGAAAATGTTAAGAAGTATATGCAAGGATTTTAAATATACCTTGAATTTCTAGATTCCACAATTGGCATTTTTCTGTCAATTAATTAAATTATCTACAATTTTTTTCTTCACTCTATAGATGTTAATTTGAATAGATTGTATTGCTCTTCGGTTTTGTTCAGTATTGGTTGTATCAGATTGATTGTTGATTCGAATAGAAACAGCATTTAATGCTTGACCAGTCTCATTGGTATGCCAGAGTTCCTGCTTCTACTAAAATTAAATTACACAATACGTGACTGAATTATCGAGTAAGACATCAGAAACAAGTAACAGAGAAAGCACGAACTACATAACATTTATGAGATTACACGTGTATGTTATTTCCCTTTCTGGCCATTAGAACTAAGCGTACATTACTTTTCATCCATTACTAATAAAACCAATGACGTTGCCAATAACTCGAGAAACCAAAAGGTTTTTAATAATTCAGAATTTCTATCAGTGAAATATTTCAACGAAAACTGTTTGTGAGAAAATGATCAAGATTGAATCGCAGGAAAATTAATATCTTTCAATATAAATTCATTATGAAAAGAGGGAACGACAAAAATCAATTTTGTGATGTTATGAAATTGCTATTCGCCCTATATCATCTTCAATTTTTTAAAAGGACGTCATTAAATATTCTCTCTCTCGCTGGCGAAGTGAAATTAACTTCTGGCAATACAATACAGAGCGGGATATACAATATAAATTCATTTCTGTCAAGCTGTTGCATTAGATGTGGAAGTAACACAATGTATCCACGGAAACGGAAATTTCATCCTTTTCGCGATCTATACGTAATAATAACCATCTTGCTTATTGTTGCACTCGAAGTCGCGGGGGAAATACTTTTTTATCGCAGAAAGAAAAGCAGAAACCCAGGAGACCTTTTACAAAATTAAATCTTGAAGTCCTTTCTTTTCTCTTATCTCGTAGCTGCAGGAGTTAAAGGAGAGGAGGCATTGTAATCTACTTAAGTGTACTTCTCTCATATTGCAAGAGTTTATTATAGACCACAATGTGTAACTAAAGTAATGCAATGAGTGAGAAACTATTATCTACTTCATAGAGGAGTGAGAAAATTGCAGAAAAACAACCCGGGTACTACAATCAACGGAAAAAAAACACATTGTGTCGTAATTCGTAAATAACGTGCATAGAACCGATACTTTACAGCATTATACAATTGCCCGTTATATCTTATAATCATTATGAACTGTATTTTGAGTAAATTGTTGTTTAGTACCGTTTCTCTTGATGTATGTAGATTACATTTGAGGTTTTAGTAGGACCAATGATTTTTGGGAATATTAATCAGCAAATCTGAAAAATAATAAGGATAATAATTGTAGTACTTAATCTTATATGTACAGTCATTAAAAATTGGACAGCTCCATCCTTCCCTGCAATGCGTTACGTGGGGTACTTAATTCTACGATGATAAGTGGATTCCAAATAGGAAATTTTCAATGGCAGCTTCTATCACCGCCGTAGAGTTAGGCAGCACACACAACGCCTTACAGGGAACAGAGTATTTGAGGATGTAGGGTCCCATTTTTATTGCCGGTGACTGTACGTACAACAGGTGGCAGATAGAATAGTAGGCAAATAGTCCATTACCATGTTCATGCGATGAGAAGTTGGAGAACTGAAAGACAAACATCAACGAGAAGACAAAGTCTGTTCTGTATCTATTGGCAAGTTCCTTAAATCATAACGAAACTCACGAACAAAAGTAACTGGTCTTGTGAACCTGGTGACTGTAAGAGCACACTAGGCGAAAGGGAGCGAGAACGTCAGTTGCAGTGTTTTTTTGTTTGGAAGGTTTCTACGTCACGTCCATCTGGAGACTAGTTCCTCTAATGCATACTTATTCACGTTTGAAGAGCAGTTACAGACGCTCATATATATGTATGTTGTGTTCAAATTATTGAATTTTTCACACTCGCGCACACTGTCTGTAGCCTGGCAGACGATCTTTACGGAACAAACCTACTTTCCATTCCGTGCGTTTTGTGCGAGAAGAAACTTCACTCATCGCATGGAAAACGACTTTAGGAATGCCATAACGAATGGCACAATCTCCACGCGTGGACTTTTGGAACGGCCAGTTACCTTAACTCTCGTTTAACTCGATAAACTCATGAGACTTATGGAACTCGCCCACAAGCCCTTAGTAATAGACAAGATGCGGGATTTGTCTATAATTGCTTACCTTGATGCAAGTATTTTCATGTTTAAGAACATGTGGGTAAATGAAAAATTAACATTAGTCTTAGAATGGTTAACCCTCTAGCCCTTTGTGCGAGTGATCCCGGGTTCGATTCCTGTTCCAGAAATTAAAATTCTCATTGAAAGGTCATGACGCGTGTTTCACACTCGATTCCCGAAGGTGACATCCAACGCGGCATCCAGAGATTGTACGACCGTGCAAACAAGTGTGTCCACTTAGGAGGGATGTACAGGGTGGCTCAAAAATCACCCTCGGTACAAGGCCACTGCAGCGTGCAACGTGGAAATGGTGATGACCAATCGTTGCCAGGCCAAGGGGGAACCACATTGACGCCACTCGCACGGTCGGCGGCCATCTTGATGTCCGCCATCTTGAATTCAACTTCAGAATTTTAAATGGAAAGGGTGTGATATGATATATCAAATCAAGCTAGAATTTTACGAGAAATGCAATGGTGAAGGTTTTTTTTATGTATCTTCAACCAGTAAAAAGTTATGACTGAATTCTTGTACCAATTTGCTCCTTTTCGAGGTGTTAGAAAAATGCCTTAAAATTTGTTTAGCGCATCAGTAATGCATCGAGATCAAAGTGATGTCTAGGGAGAGAAGTTCGCATGCCATTGCACAAGATTTTAATCGGATACATCCACGAAGAGCTGCGCATTATGAATGGTTGTCGCGAACAATTTCAGTGTGACGCTTCCATTGAATGAAAAGTCCTTCACAGTGACAAGGATAATGTTTATGTTCATAAGGAAGTTCATAAACAGAATATTCGATGCTTTTTATCTGATAACCCATTTTCGACAGATCAAAGCTGGTTAGTGCTGGTAAGTTAATGGTGTGGTGTGCTGTGTGGAACACGATTGGTAAGTTAATGGTGTGGTGCGCTGTGTGGAACACGATTGGTTAGTCAATTTTTCATCAACGGAACCTTAGATGCTTAGGGCTACTTGGATTTATTAAATGAACAGGTTTTTTCATCCTTGCTTACGGAAGAAGGTACTTTTTACATAGTTTTTTCAATAAGGAGGAACAACAGATGGGGACGTTGTGAAGCAGTTTCTGTCCAAAGTTAGTTATCAGATGGCAAGGGTCGCATATTCTGTTTATGAACTTCCTTATGAACATAAACAAGAGCCTTGTCACTGTGAAGGACTTTTCATTCAATGGAAGCGTCACACTGTAAATTGTTCGCGACAACCATTCATAATGCGCAGCTCTTCGTGGATGTATCCGATTAAAATCATGTGCAATGGCATGCGAACTTCTCTCCATAGACGTCACTTCGATCTCGATGCATTACCGATGCGCTAAACAAATTTTAAGGCATTTTTCTAACACCTTGAAAAGGAGCAAATTGGTACAATAATTTTTCATAAGTTTTTACTGGTTAAAGATCCGTCGAAAAGACCTTCACCATTGCATTTCTCGTGAAATTCTAGCCTCATTTGATATATCATATCACACCCTTCCCATTTAAAATTCTGAAGTTGAATTCAAGATGGCGGACATACATCTAGATGGCCGCCGACCGCGCGGGTGGCGTCAATGTGGTTCCCCCTTGGCCTGATAACAATTGGTCATCACCATTTCCATGTTGCGCGCTGCAGTGGCCTTGTACAAGGGGTGTTAAGTGACTTTTTGAGCCACCCTGTATACTGAAGAATAAACAATAAAAGCTTTGATTGCTTTCCTGTAAGTATGTTTTTCATTCCAGTCCTAAAATTTAGTAGACGCACTGTGTGTGTGTGTGTATATATATACACTTGTATATATAATGGAGATAACTTAAGTAAATGCCATCTGTTGTGAGAAGAGGCCATTTGGGGAGGCAACTTAACACGCTTCTTCGCAAAAGGAAGACTTAAGAAGATACGAATTCCGTGTCGGCAGGTGTGAGTCGAAACCATCTTAAGCCGCTGCTTTGTTATGCTTGTCTTGCTGCCTGCTTGCCTCCCTTCCGACCAAAGTTCGTGTCTTCGTGATACATGAAACGCCTAAGCGACTCCTTCTCATTGTGTCTCCCCTCGCACGAAAGCTTGTAAGTAAGAGTTTTTAGCGTGTGAAAGCCGAAACTGTCACCTCCCCTTTTCGTCGGGTCCTCTTGCATCCTACACGCTCGAAGCGGTCGATTCCCTTCCCTCGGGGATCGTAATGCACTACCTCGAGTGTTTTCCAATAGCTAAACCTTTATTTTCCTCGGCTTTCAACCTGTCCGTCACCGGCGGAAGGAAGAGGTTCCAAAGTTGGTTATGCAAGCGGCTTTCAACCTAAAAGAAACATGCGTTTGTAATAATTCCTGAGAGAGAGAGAGAGCAGTTTAGTGTACAAGTGTTTCAATATATCCTCTTCAATTCCTGGGTATATGTTTTGGAAAAGAAGACTATGCACAAAAAGTTGAAAACCTAACCCACAAATCCTAGAACTACTGTACATGAAAAACTTGATGGCATAAAGAAAATGTTTACTTTCATAGGTAAAAACAAATGGTTGTTCATTTGCATAAATTCTTTTTTAATAATTCTGAACAAATCGTGCACATTTAGTTAGAATTATCAAATAATTTACATTCTTTGGTTTACATTTTCTTTATAATTTTTTCGAGGATACTTTAAGAATGCTGTGTATACATATACACACGCACTACTATTTCCCAAAATTCTGGATGTGTTCAAAAATCGAATTATTGCCACTGTGGAGTCAGTGACAACGGAAATGCTGACTCAGTTTGGAAGGAGGATTTCGACTCTCGTTACTAACTTGTTCGTGTAAATATGAGAGGTTACATAGAACATTTGTAAGGAGAGACGAAGCTGAGAGCTACTTCCTTCCTTATCACTACTAGCTCAACATTTGAAATCAGATAAAACACTTTTAAACGCCCTGTACTTTTTCGACAAAGTGCAACTAACTTTAATGTCCGTTCATTTTATCAACTAAAATAGTTGCTAAAGGGAAACCTAAGAAATGGTGGTCAATTACGGAGAAACTGAAAGTTGCATGATCTTCGCCGATATTCTGGCTATGATGTCGAATTATCTAGGGTAAAGAGCAACCCATGTTCAAAGGAATTTCCACATTGATAGAATGCCAGAAGGGTCCGTACGCTAATGAACCCGTTAATAGCACAGAAAAGGGAAAACGCGGGCGGAAGTGTGCTCTATATTAGGTAAAAGTTGCTGTAGGGGAGCTGTGAAGCCCCTGTTGATATTGGGGAGTGGATTATGAGTTGTTTAATACGAGAACCTGCGCTTAAATGATGCTAGGAACAGAATAAACCAGAAACAGCGCCCCGCAAGGTACTTTCACCTCGATAATGAAGTTGCGGCTGTGGAATAACTCGGAGAGATGGAAGAAAGGGAATAATGGAGGAGCCAAGCCTTCGCTTGGTTCTTTCGCCCCTTATTTGAATGATATTTTTGAGTTTCGCATGCTCTTTTATGTCCTCATTGCTGCCCGTTCATCACTCCCTCAAAGTATTGATTGCGGTCCTTTTTTCCTTTATCTCCTGAGATTCCGTCACATCTTGGAAGTAGAAGAAAAAGAAATATGAATTGTAACAGAATATAAAAAATGGCACGAAAGAAGAAAAGAATGTTAGAAATGTGGGTAAAATGAAATTCCTAAATAGCAAAGAAAATTCGTCAATGAACAACTTACGGGTAAAGTGTTGTGCTCAAATTAATAATTGAAATTCAAGAATATGTTAGAATTGTGATTGGAAAGAAATATTAGAGTTTTGATAGAAATTTTTTGAGTTATGAAGAGAAATTCGTGATGAAGAAATTTTGAGCATAGAGTGGAGTCCTCAAAATCCGATCACTTTCAAATGAAACACACATAAAATCGAAAGTAATCATTTTTTTCGACACGAACTGAACAGCATCCGACAGGTACATCATTGCTACATACGTTCCCGAAACGCTTTTTTTTACATTTGCAAATTAATAAAGTTGCATATTGAAAACTAAAGGAACTACAAAATATTTTTTTGTAAAAATTTCCTGCAAACCTGATCACGTGTCCTTGAAAGCGGATCATAGGATAGTAGCTGAAATATAACTGCAGTGACAAACATATTTGTCCAAAATTTCACTAACACCTTTCACTACACAAAACATTTTTCCCTACACAACATACTTCCCACAATTGAATGTAGTTTTACCTTGTGCTTCAACACATTGTTCATGGTACCACGCTGAGCACCGCATGCAAGAAATCCAATCGGCGATAAAACTGTAATTTAAATCTGAGTATAACCGCTCACAAAATCCACACTTGTCGTTACCTTGACTTTCCTCTAACGATTCGTCATCAGAAATGGTGGAGCTATCAGTTGAAGAAATCCCGTCTCTCTTTTTCTATAATGTGATGTTCTGTCGCCGCTTAGATTTTAGCAGAACTTCTAGACTTTTATATGCTGCTGCAAGGTCTCGTAATTCTCTCACATTATTGGGCGATGTGACATGGGCGTCTTTCTTCTCTTGTTGTTTTCTCTTTCGTGCTGGCGTTGGTGCTTTTTTGGTGAGGGTACGATGTTTATATATGTGTGGTATGTGTGTGTGTGTGTGTGTGTGTGTGTGTGTGTGTGTGTGTGTGTTATATCCGTGTTTTCCTGTTTTCTAACATCTAATCATACATTCTGTTTACATATGGTGCTATTTTCTGGTTATCCGATTTGCACTACTTTTTATGATCCGATTTAAAGGATTAGTATAGGAACTGCAAAGTACCGCCTACAGGAGCAACCAATGACCATGCAAAAGTCAATGACATCGTATTTGTGTAGTATTCCTCCTATTTACAACACACAAACATCAACACCTATTACAACAATGCTTACCTTATGAGCTTAACCAAGTACTGAAGAAATATTTCACAGGAGGAAGCACACGCAATGGCCGACGTCAACGGTATGTTTCGAATCGCTTTGTCACAATGAATACAGAGTGAACACTGTAGAGTCAGATTATTTTCGGAACAGCTCTGGCTGACTGCGCGAGTCTAGCTAGTGAGCCTACCCACAGCGAGGAGCGTGAGGAAGAGGGTCCGCGATTGGTGCCGGGTTGGAATGACTTCAGTAGCTCGCTTGTTGATTGGCTGCTTCGGAAGTTGTGACTCGCTCCCAAGCTGCAAATGCACAACAGTCAGGGATGTTATGGAAATAATCTTACTCTACCCGTCCGCTACTGTCTGCACGAGGCATGGGGTCACTCAGTGAGAATAGTAAAATACATCACCACGCCATATGTTCAGTGCTGGAGACAGTAACCTCAGGGCGATCCGGTTTGCAGGCCGATCCGATTTTGAGGACTCCACTCTAACGAGAAAGTGGTTTGTGAGGTGGAAATATTCACGAGTGAAAAGAAAAAAAAATATTGAGAAAAATTCAGACAAAGGAAAAAAGAGAAAAACTAACATTTCATGTTGATAAATATCCAGCTTGCTTACATTTCGGAATCGTTTACTTCTTTTATTGTTCTGGTGAATTAACCATTATTGTTATAGTGCCCTTTCTATTTACTCTCACAACACTGACGAGTGTAGACAAGCGTTAAATTCTAGAGGATTTTTTTCAGGTGCTGTACTGGGTTACTAGCTGAACGTTATTTTTCCAGCAATTTTCCAGCTACGAGCAAATTGGCATAAGAAATGTTGCAGAGAATAGCTTTTATTTTCTTTTGCTCAGAAAATCCACGATTCACGAAACTTTCCTCACACGTTTTCTAAACTGACGATACGCCAGTAACATAGAAGTTTAAACTGTTACAAGTTAACGACAGTTAGTGCCCTGTTATCTACAGAACGTGCTTAAAGATGTGTCTGAACCTTATCTGACTGTGACATGCAGCCGAAATGGTGTCAGGTTCGATGTGAGCTTTTAAACTTTTGGCGCATCGGAACACAAACTAAGAGATTTATAGTCCATTTACTTGCAGGGAAAATTCAGATAGCTCAATATGAGGTTGAAAAATTACCATAATAAAAATGGCCAATAGGGGTCGAATTTATAGCAGACATCTCAATATTTGGTTGAAAAATTATTACCATGATGATAATGGCCGATAGAAGTAGAATATAGAGCTTGATATGATTAATATGAATAGGAAACAAGACAGTATTCCAAATTGTTAAATTTTATGCAGCAGCCTCTTAGAGAAACCTCAAAGAAAATTAAAAGGTCTTCCTGATTGAAATGATAAATCTCGACATTAAACAAAATGGATCAGACAGAAGAAACTTCTCAAACTCTCTACACATGAAATAAGAAACGGATTTTCGAACTCACCGATGGCGTAGTGGTAAGGTCGTCGTCTTGTAATTAAGGGGTCCAGGGTATAATATCGGTTGAAGGCATATAGTGGTTCCCACTTTGAAACTGTAGGCCCCGTCCCGATTAGTTTATCTGTGCATAAAAAGGATTTTAAACAAAATTCAAAGAACTGGACTTAGTTGTTTCCGTAAACTTGGAATGGGGCCAAACTGGCCAATGTTCCATGGTGGCAAATGTTTCTGTTATTTCATCATCTCCCATACTAATAATTGCGGACGTTAGTATGGATTATTAAAAAAAACATATCCTGTTATTATTGAATTCACTAATGTTCTTTTCAAGGGAACGTTAATGTTCCTATTAGTTAGGTTACTTTTCATGTAAAAATTTCGTTTGTTTATTCATGAAATGAGTGAAATAAAAGAAAAGTGTGCCCCTATTTTTCATCCCTTTCTGCTAGAGGCAACTATTTTTATATATCCTACAAAGTATTATGGTACAGTGGCCTATCGATTAGAGATGTGCTATGAGCAATGGGTATTTACGATTTTTTTGGCACTCTTTTAAAACTGGCTCTCCCCCAGAAAGTTGGTTATCTATAATAAATTCAAGTTTTAGAAAACGGATTTAACAAATGAAAACGATAATATTTATGCTAGGCGACAAGGCACAGAGTGCTTAAACTCTGTTATTGAAGTCACTGGCTGGTGTTAATGCACTTTTTCTAAAGATATTCAAATTATAGAGGGTTTGATATGAGAGAAATATGTAAGTAAAATGCACTAAAAGCTTAATATCAGACATTCCCCCCAATCTTATACCTATTACGAAATTTCTGACCATGATACTTGTTGGGAAACAAAATTCATTCAGTTGCATGCCTTGGTAACGCTAGGGAGTGTAGGTGAAAATGGTTCTTAAAGCGTATGTTAATTTCAAGCAAAATTTAACATTTTTTTGATGAAAATGCAAAACATATGATTACTCAAGATATGAGTTTACTTTTCGGATCACCATTACACTTAGTCCCAAGTTGCTACCGTGTATAAAGAAACCTGAATTTAAACCTTTGGGGAAAATACTAAGAGGTGAAAACTTGAATTCCAGACAGACGCTAACTTGCTGGAGTTGTGCGGTATCCTTTCTTCCCTTATATTCATGGAAGAAAGTCGTGTTTCTCAACTTTAACTTTCTTCTAATGTCATCTTTCTTCATTTCGTTTGGTCTCCTGTGACAGAAAGGGGAAGTATGATATGATATTTCTTTCTTCTTGTCTTCTTTTTCTAATTTCCTTAGTTTCCTTTTCTCTGGCATTTACGATGAGAAAATTCGCTGCTCTCTTTTCCTTATAAGATTTAGTATTTGCGCGCACGGATTTTTATGTAATTCTATATTTTATGACAAGATATTTAGTTGCATAAAAGCGACAATAGGGACGATGTATAAGTTTTTGTTTCACATATTTCTACGTGTTTATCATTGATATACATAAATCGACATGTTTGAAAATTATTTTTTGTGCTCACGTACATATTATAGTTTTGTTACTTTGCCATAGCCTCTAACAGATAGTCCTAAGAAGGTTTCAGTGTGATATAAGAAACAAGGTGTAAAATTATGGGAAGTGATCTGTATGGGACATGTTAATCTTTAAATACAATTTTGTGTTACACAAACAATTTTAACTGCTATTTTTTCATTCAGTATTTATCAAATTCATTTGGGGTTAGAATATATGGGTATTGGAATCTGCAATGAATATTTGAATTTTTGCACATTTTACTTAACTACTAATTTTATGAGCTACCACTTCACAGTATTACAGGATGTCACTTTCACTTCCTCACTTACACTGCTCATTATTTACGTTGCCTTTGTTTATTATCTCTCTCTGTTTTGTGTCAACGTTGAAAGTTTACACTAAAGCAGACCGACTAATTTGATCATCTGCAAATGTGGATTTTATAATAGAAGAATTTATATTACATAGTTTTGTATTATAAACAGTACAAAATTATGAACATATATAGTCACGTTTTTACCTCTAGCAAATCGTGGATCATGTTTAAATTTTAATTAGGTTCATTTAACAATTGAATGTCTATTTTGCTCGAATTTTCGTGACAGTCATAAAGGCTTGTAACGTTTATTCAAACAGTCACAAACTCCCTGGTAGGGAACAGCAACCCTTTCATGGTTCACGGACCTCAGATTAAGGACCAAGTGGTCTGTAACTTTCAAGTAGCACCCATGCTCGCGTATCAAGTTAAACATGACAGGAGAATCTGAGTTAATAAGGAACTTCGGAAGGGACTCCTGATACAGGCGTTGCCTTATGAAACCTTTGAATTATGCATTCGATCTTGGAGGGACGATACATTATGCAATACTTTCGACAGAGACACTCAACAAACCAAACACTTCAAAGAAATCGATGACGTTGCGTTATGGTTAAGGTGGGAAACCATGTAGTACAATACCCTGTCATTGTTGTTGTTCCTCAGCAACAGGGAGGCTGGGTATGGCGGATGCAGTAATCAAGTCTTAGTGGTGGTGAAATACTTGACATTCAATATTATTTTATGTGTTAGTATTGCAGAGAACTTTGTACACGCCTTCAGGTAAGCAGAAGCTTATTTAAGAGATTGTTTGTTTGTTTTCGTTGATCTCATAAAGGTTGATGTTGTTAAGATAAAGCGGCATGAAACCAGGGGATACGAATTCGAATTTCGAGCAGAGTTATTGACTTATTTATTGCGAAACAAACGTATAAAACTAAACGCTATAACTCTAAACCTGACCCTCCTTACCCTACAATTCCTGACCTACAATTCCGCTTAGGTCTAATGATGCATATATGATTAGATTAGAAGGGCCAGGTGTATAGCTCATAGTATTTCGTTTTGGCGTTTGTTGCAAACTGAGTGTGCCGCCGCACTAGACTTTTCATCGTCACCACACAGAAGAAGAAAGAATACTGAAACATAATGAAGTGACCCGAAAAATGAATATATGGGTTTATCTTATTGATAGAATATGCGCAGCCGATACCCACATTGTAACATCTTGACACCGCACATAATGTATACCTATAAATTATATATATTTTATTAGTGCTTCATAACACTAATATGATATAAAACCAATGAATAAATATACAAAGCACATTCTTATTCGGTTAAAGTAATACCTTGTGAATTACGATAATTAACAGTTACTGAACATACGTCGCCTTGCTAGAATAGCAACAGGAAGAGTCCTACAATGCTCTATTTCATTCTTGTTGAAATGTATCAAAACGTCGCCAGCTTCCGTGGAGGAGTGGTTAACACAGCACGCTACGAGACAAGGGGTCTCGGGTTCGAATCTCGGCCTAGGCATGAGTGTTCTCTGTGTGTCCCTTCATCACATCATCATCCTCATCTCCACGATTAGCCAAAAGTGGCAGAAATGTAAAGTGAAATAAAACAAATGAATCAAGTATCAGAAAATCTTCCAATATTACCGGTATTACTAACTTCACTTGGCTTCCCAATTCCCAAATTGACTATCAAAGAGCAAGGTCACCTTGGTAGCCATTGAGTACTCGACTCAGGGTATAGCAACTGAGTGCACTGGGTGAATATCACTGTGTGAATTTTCAACCATCCTAGTGTTTAAGGGTTAAGAGAGTATATTCTAGAGTTTCAGTATACAACAAGTTGGTCACTTTACTGAAACGTAAGTTCACTTAGTGTTGCGGAGCAGTAATGTACCGTTGTTCTACACAGCAAAGGCACAAGAACAAGAAATTGGAAAAAATCTGGAACTTAAAAGAATAGTTCAAACATGCACTGCTTGAAGCTACAGTAAAATTTACAATATTCTGCCGTTCAAATTTAACAGTCTGCCTGTTAATTTATAAAAACTGGACACAGCCGCTTTTTATTTAAATTTGAATATTTTGTCAATTATCATTCTCTAATGATTATAATTTACAGTTGCGTGCACCATAAATATATGTTTTAAAACCGAGTCTCTAATATTACATTAATTAGGTTAACTGTGTAATGTTCGGAAACATTTTAAAACGGTCATGTTCGGTTTTAACGGTAGCTGGATGGCAGCGAAATTGACAGTCTTAGACGGTCACTAGGTTTTTTGCAGTCCGACTTTCTTCGACTGTTGAACATTACGCATTAGTTCGGATTTCACATTAATCTGTAAGACCAGTCCCAATTAGCCTATCGGAGCATAAAGTGGACTTAATTTTTTTAAGTCATTTTAAAAGCATCCATTACACACAATGTTTCATTGGACTTAAATGCACAAATGGTCACGTGCAAATTGAGATTCTAATCTAAGTTTGCTGTTGAGTAATTTGTTATAATTAAGTGTTACAAGTAATTTAGTGCTTCCAAATACACATTGTGTAACATATAAATTTGTTATTGTTTAGCGAAAAATATAGGTTTTAAAGCACTTATAACTGGGTATCGTAAGTACATATGTACATAATGCTTCCCTATTATCTTTGTAGTTATATCTCTTTTCAGTTTATTTATTTATTCTTCTTCTTTACATAACAACAAATGGACGCATTTATGCCTTACTCAGGATTCTAACTCGGGAGCTTTCTCGCTGAAGCGCACTAGAGAAAACGAGCTACCTAGTCAATTCTGCCTTCGCGTGATTTTAGCTTACTCTTTCTCTCTCTCTCTCTGTTTTACCTCTGCTGAAATTGTTCCAAGCGGTGAAGCTACAACGGGATTTACCGCCTTTGAATTACTGTTGACGTCGATGTCGTCGAGTTTTTCTCTGCGCGGAGCTGAATATTTCATTACGTTTAGGCACACACAGCAGCAGCGTTGCCGAGCTCTAACCCACCTTGAAATAGTCTTAGCATCCGTGAGAAATGTTCACAAACATTTATCACCCCCCCCCCCCACACACACACACATACACATACACAAAACAAGAGAGAGAGAAAGAGAGAGTGAGAGAAATATAGAAGAAATGAAAATAGGAATGTGGAGAGAAAATGTGATAAAGAGGCAGAGATAGAAAAGTGGTAGAAAGAAATAGAGGGAGATAGAAATATAAATTGATAGAAAGATAACAAGAAACAAGAACAGGATAGAGAAAAGGAGTAAATAAGAAAGAAAGAGGAAATGAGGAAGAAGGAGAGCAAACAGATAAATAGATGAAGAAAGGGAGAAAGAGAGAGAGACAGAGAAATAGAGACAAGGGAAAAGAGAGAAAGGAGAGGACAAATAGTTAAATAGATGAAGAAAGGGAGAAAGAAATAGAGACAAAGGGACAGAGAAAAGAGGAAAAAACAAGAAGGAAAGGATAGAAGAAATGAAAGGCTGGATAATAAATAGGCCAGTCATCAAGGGATGAATTTGGGGTCCAATAAGGAAAAAAATTAGGGAAAGTTGGAACAAATTTTATTATCTTCCTAAAAGGATTCTTAACAACATATAATTTTGCACCCCTGTACCACCCCGGCTTTGGCCGCCATCTTTAAAAATGGCGCCCAAAATCAGTTTTTTGCAAATATCTCGCTTGGAAAGCACCTTACAGCAAAAGAGGTTATGATGAAAAATAATCCACATAACATTCTCTACAAAAAAGGTTTTGTGCATTTTTGTTCTAAGAAGCACCGGTAGGGTGCTAGACGAGCGAGTAATTTCACTTATTTTTCTCCACTCTATTTTGCAATAGCGAAAGACAAGGAAACTTTCTTACAAGGTAACTTGAGGGCTTATTATAATACCTATTCTAAATGTATGAGCCGCGGTAGCTCAGTCCTGTCGACCTCCGTGGCGGAGTGGTTTTCACAGCAGGCTGCAATGCCGGGGATCCCAGGTTCGAATCCCAGCTAAAAAATGGATGCTTGTGTATGTCCGTAATGAGAAAAACCTAGAATATTAGTAAAAAGTGATATGTGTGAAAGTTGAGAAAATGGTGAATGACGGGAAATACTACCGCATAGGAGTATTCCTTGAGAAAAAAAGAGTCGTTATGGAATCTGACCACCACGTGAGAGACCTGGGTTTGATCCCCAGCGGGGGAGAACGGAGATTTTTTCTACCTGTTCAAGCGGCTCCAGCACCCACACAGCGTCGTATAAAGTGGGCACCTGGAGGAAACTGGGGGTAAAGGCGGCATGGTGCTGATCACATCACCCCTACCTTCGGCCGTGCTTAAGAAAGTGTGGGGCCCTAACTCCACACCCCCCAACTCCAAACCTCTGCGTGAGACGGAACAGAATTGCGTTGTGGGGGAAAAACTACTGTAGCTACTAGTTACAGGAGCTTGTAGTGAGATACGAAAGGAGCGGGAAATAGGAGGAAGATGAGAAAAGACTTGTAAATAGATAAAGAAAGGGAGAAAGAAAAGTGATAAAGAGCGATAGAGAAGGAAATGAAAACAAATAGGAAGCTAAAGTTAGGAAGAGAAGGCTGAAGAGAAGTTTACCAGCCAAGATGACTGCTACAGAACTCAACTGAAAATATTTTGTCCGCACTTGAGCCCACTCGAATGAAATTCTCTTGCGACACAACCGAGAGATTGCAGAAACTGGTCGAAAAATAAAGCTCAGTGGGTAGAGTGTGAATTTATCCAGCTTTCTACAATAGTACATCCCTGCGTGCCAAAACGTAATGAAAGAACCGTGTTAGCATGAACGAGCCACTTGATATGAAAGAGTATGCAGTTATGAAAGGCTGCCACTCAAAATATTACGGGTATATTTCAGTTAAGAGGAAGTGAATTCTAAAGAACAGGTATGTTGCGAGGTTACATTATGTAGCAAATTGGATTTCTTTCATTCAGTCAAGATTTAATAAAAAAAATCCTCCGAAAGCGAGTCAACGCTTAAATTTGCTTAGCCACGATTTCCATTTCAGGGTAACGTAAAAACAATCTAGACAGGGAAAGCATCTTCCTGGGGGGAAATGAATTGGAAGAAAACAAAGAAATTTGAGAAGACAGTGTCGAATCCCTGTGGGAGGTTCTCGAAATGAAATTAAGTTCGGGAAAGCGGTCGGCTTCCTGAAAGCTCCTTCTGCAAAGAAATGAAGAAAGTGTCTGATCTATCTATCCCATTGAATCTTGCATTTCTAGTGAGAATGAGTAAATAATCTCGGCTGGAAGATAAATTATTCTTTGAAAGTTGGCCAGTGTCTTGTGAAAACTAACAAAAAAGAAAAAAAAAATGTGGATCTACTGTATCTGTTGATGCACAAGAATTGTTTGCGAAAAATATCTTGCACCTATTAACTCGTTGAAGGAGTTGAATTTTTGACAGAATTATCCACTATTTTTGATCATTTTCGACACTTCTATCCATCATAATGTCCACTCATACACTGAAAGTTCTACTACTCAGTATTAGATATTTTTGGTCACTTGTGTACAGATGTAGTGCTAAGGTGTGCTAATTTGGATCCATTTTGCTATTTTTGTGATTTTATGTGAACATTTCAGACTTCAAGATACCATCGCGTTGGTAACATAATCTAACAAGCTCTTACCTATTTCCTGGAGAACGTCCTACATTTTTCTGAACGTTTGGGTCATGCTTGCCTTCCCGGGTTTGTCTTAAACGGTTGGTTGCATACTTCTGGATCGCCCTGTATATTAAAGTTACTCTAAGTTTGGATCATAGAATGCTTATTAACCCAAGTCGAGCCTACACGTGTCTGCATTAGATTTAATTAAAATCTATGTAACACGACACTACCCAGGAACAAAAATAGTTTTTCATAGTGTTATTACTCTAAATTCTATTATGGAAATTAAGAACGTTTCAAAGATAGAGGTTTTCTTTATCGTTTTAAAGACAATCCTGATAGAGAGTTGTTTGAAACCCACAAGAAATATTTAGAAGTGCTTCATCTTACAGTCAAATTCTCTTTGCCTTTTGAGTTTTGAAACTGGATTTTCCTGGCTCTAGTATACACAAGGTTCATTCCTCCTAGAGAAGAAACTCCAGTGAAAATACACACAGGAGATTCTAGGCCTCCTAGGCAAGTTGAACGATCAGATGAAATCAACATAAGCCCATGATATATCACCGAAGTTGGGCAATCGTGAAATTTTCTCCACACTCTCTATCGCCTGAAACAAGCTCCGCAGAAGTCGTGCTTGTTGCGAAAGTAGTGAAAGTTATTTGAAAAATGTTCCCTGGAATCCTCAATAAATTCTGGCAACAATCGACCGGTGGCCTGGAGATCAACAATATTAAGTCAAAGATAGAGAGTTCTCTTTCTCTCCTCTCGCGAGAGATAGCAACTGAGTCATTCCCTTCTGGAGCATTGCCCTCAATAATTCTCCGTTAAATCGCAATTGCAAATATTTTTCCCCAGCAGTGAGACCCGATCTTAAAACTCTGAGGTAAAAGTTAAAGTTCCCCGTGCATATAGCACCTTGACATGAGGGCTCGTTTTAGAGTAGGTCATAACGCATTCTCGAAGTCGACCATTTTGAAGGTGGTGTGACCAGCATCAAGCTAAGGCAGCCAGAAGTCTTTACCCCCCATCTCAGGGTTGCTCCGAGGTATCCATTGATTTGAGGCTGGATGAGCCTCAGAGCCGCTTTATGTGGGGACGAGACCGGGACATTTTCTTTAAATTCTGAGGTAGGATTAATCTCGGAAATCAGAACATAGTTGCCCTTGTTATGGGATCATTAATACAAACCACTAACATGTAATTTACTGTATATTCTTCTGGCTGGCAATGGCAAAAATCTAGAGGCAATATACGATGAAAGCATTTTGGGATGGTTAGTTTTAGAAATTTCAGCGTTTCCCTAATTACTGTAATTTTCTTCTGAGTTTTAGCATAGTTGCAAACATTAACGCGGGAAGGAACGAGGTAATGAAAACTACAGAAAAATCCAGAATCAATTTAGTCAGTCAAGATGAATGATTAATTGGCGGATTTTATGACTGAACACATATCGCAGAGATCGAGAATGAGTGGAGCCATATCTCCGCCTCTCCATATGTGAGTTCATGGCACGTTGCAATGCGTAGGGAATAGCCTTAGCTTTTTAAAATTGAAAGAAGACATAGGAGGAAGAACATGTTTTACCACTCATTTGTGAATGTATCCCGCTAAGTTTCGCTACGAAGGCATTTCTTGAACACTATAATAAATCCCTTAAAACGATTAAAACGAACAACTAGATACGTATGTGTGGATAATGTATTTGCATGCGCGCTGTGTGCGCACGCGCGTGTAGAGAGAGGCAGAGGAGGATGGGAGGGAGAGAGAGAGATGTTTGTTTACCTACCAAACCAAGTCATTTAGTTCGATGAACAACATTTAGTCAGTGGTTTCCGAAAAAGTGGAACAAAACTTTTTAAAATGCAGTACTGAACGTCGAACCCACATACATATGTATCTGTGAAACATGCATAAACAAGGATGTGTTCAACTATTCTTTCTATAGTTGCAACCACCACCCAAAAAATTATGAACACGATATTGAGCGGTTAGATGTAAACATCAATATGTATGAACGGATGAGTTCGTAGTAGGTTTCTTCCTTCTTCCAAATATTATCTTCTTTTCTACATACCTACTTGACAAAATTTAAGAGGCTCAAATCTAGCGGCCAAGATTTTGCCGTGGCCTTCATCAGTCACTCTAGGTGAAAACTGACAACATAATAACAACAAGGTCATCTCTAAGGGCATGATTGTATGCCGTAACTTAAGTCAACGAAGTCGGAGTTCAGGTGCTGATCGACATTGTACTTAGTCACAAATACGTATACACTATACTTATTTCTAATAACTGTAGCGCTCAATATATACTTACAGTTTAAAAATGCTTCTCAAATTTCAAATCAGAATTACGTTCATTGGTTGATTGATTGAATTAGGCTATTTTACGTTGCTTTTCTGCAACATTTTTAGCTAATCGCTTCGATTAGGATGAGTGATGATATGATGAATGGATGAAGAGACACTCATAAAGAACACCAATGCTCAGACTGGGATTCTAATCTGGGACCATTGGGGAAAATTAAGTTCAGCTCGAAATGTTAAATAATTTTTGTACCGCTCAGTATTGTAGAAAAACGTTTGGATAAACGTCCAAGCGATTTTGCTTCTGAATAATCCTTAATCCACACCAAAGGAGGGATTTGCGATATATAGAAATGTGCACAGGACCTATTGAATAAAGATCAGGAACACATACACACACAACAACAAAAAAATGTCTCGCCGGCTCCCGTGACAGAGTGGTTAGCACATCGCATTACGACGCCAGGGGTCCCGGGTTCGAATCCTGGCCTGGGCATGGATGTTTGCGATTGTCCATTCATCAGTTTCATCATATTTTCACTCATCCTCATCTTCGCAAATTAGCCAAAAGTATCACAAGAAGAAAAGTAAAATAAAGGAATTCAATCAATAAAAACTAAAAAAAAATCTCATTGCTACATGTTGATACGTGAACAAATTTTCTCTGGACAGAACCCGTTGTTAAGCCCTCAAAGACTTCTTTGTAGAGGTCCAGGAACTGAAAAGCGAGATCAGAGCAAGAGAAAGAGAAATTGTACGTTGAAGGCAACAAAGAATACAAGAGAGAGAGAGAGAGAGAGAGAGAGAGAGAGAGAGAGAGAGAGAGAGGAAGAGGAAAAGATGTTGAATACCTTTTTTTTCACAAACAGAAACTTTCGATAAGAATCCGAAAGTAGATTAAAGGAGATGCCTTTTCCAAGTATACTTCATATTGCTTCAGTTTTCTGAAGGAAATCCGATCCATCTGGAATTACGAAATCTTTTATCGAGTTTTAGCCCTTTTTAGAGACCTTTTGTGCTGACCGTATTTACACATGCTTTTCGGCAAATATGATTAACTGAAGTTCACGAATTATTGAAATGAAATATTCTGTTGGTCTTTACAAAAAGCTTGCCTTTTGAAGTGTAGTTGCTGTGTAGCTTTAAAAGAGAAGCCATTACTGGTCTCGAAGTTAGAGATTTGTATCCCGTATAAATTTCAAATGCTATTATTTATTGAGTGATACGGGAACAGGAAAGGATTTTTACTGAGCGTTTTATGTAAAAACGGGCTCTTGATTTTGTATTTTGCTTTCACTCTTCTTTGCATTTCTTTTACGGAATAGTGAAATAGTAGTTGTTAGACTTGCATCATATGGCATTTTCAGGACAAAATACATAGATTTACAATTAATTGTTCACGAGTAAATGCTACGTAATGATTGTATTCTCTCATTACAAAGTTGCATTCAACGTTTTGTATGTAGGATTGCTTCTTAAAATGAGTTTGTTGTTCGAAATTTTAAAATTGTTTCTTATATTGTGTTTATTCATCGCCACTAATGCCCTCATAATGATTTTATTTCCCCGAAATTGTAGTACAGGGCTAGCATAAATGATTCATTTTGAAAAGGCTATATTTTCAAAAGTATTACACGCACCAAGTTTGTATTGTGTATTCTCCCGTCGACTAGAATTTTGCGTCAACATGCAGGAAGCATTGGAGGACGAGGATTTCGCAGCCAAGTTGATAGTCAGCGATGAAGCAACGTTCCACTTATCCGGGAACGTGAATCGTCATAATGTGCGATTCTGGGGTACGGAAAATCCACATTCAGTCGTGACAGTTGAAAGAGATTCGCCAAAGGTGAAGGTTTTCTGTGCAGTGTCACAAACAAAGATGTATGGGCCGATTTTCTTCGCTGAGCAAACTGTGACCGGTGAATGTTACCTGGATATGTTGCAGTTGTGGTTGTTCCCGCAACTCAGTGCTGACTTCAGGGATTTTGTCTTCCAACAAGACGGGGCACCCCCTCATTGGAACATCCCAGTAAGTGACTACCTAAACGATGAACTTCCGCATCGCTGGATTGGGAGTATTTGTGAGGATGACCTAGCTTTGTTCCCCTGGCCTCCCAGATCTCCTGATTTAACACCCTGCGACTTCTTCCTGTGGGGGTACGTTAAGGACATTATTTACGTACCCCTACTACCGCAATCCTTAGTCGAGCTCAAAGAACGCATCAGTGCTGCAGTGCAGACCATTGACAGGACTACGCTACAAAACGTATGGAATGAGCTCGAGTATCGTCTGGACGTTTGTCGTGTAACCAAAGGGGCACATATCGAACATTTGTAGAGGGTGTATAAACTTGGTGAGTTTGTGGTTCTTTTCATATATCTTTCATGAGTGTACGTGTAATACTTTTGAAAATATAGTCTTTTCAAAACGAATGAATCATTTATGCTAGCCCTGAAAATACTCGAGTGAATAGTATTGAAATATTTTGTTAGAAAATATAAGTGTTAGTGATTGGCGGAGAATTTTACATAAAACTTTAAGCAATAAGCCCACTTTGTTTATATGGAGTAAGTGGAACCGAACCGACATTTTCAAATGGAATACAAACCACTGAAATGTACTTTAATTGGAATTGAATCTGGGATGCCTTGATTACAGGCGATTATGTTTGTTACTTCGCTATAGGAGAGGTACAGTCACCGGCATTAAAAATGAAATATTTGAAATATTACTTCCCTGCAAGGCGTTATGCGTGTTGCCTATTTGCTATTAAAATTCACTTATCGCCTTAGATTTAGGCAACAAACTTAACGCCTTGCAGGGAAGTCAATATTTCAGGTGTTTCATTTTTAATGCCGGTGACTGTACCAGTAAATGAATGAGAAAAACAGACATTTGTTTCAGTATTCCGATTTGAATCAGTACTATTGAAAAATCGTACTTTTATTCCTTTCTTCACACAGCTTATTTTTTTTAAAGAACCTCTTATCCTTAATCCCGCCAGGGCAGATTAGCATAAACATGAGTTTTTTTCTCCGTAAAGCTACTTACCCCTCTAGTTTTGAGAAGTTCTTGACTGCATCAGTCGTCGATGCGTCCCATTCTCAGAGAATGGATTTACCTACTTACGGCACAGCCTTGATGTGACGCTTGAGAAACATCTCATCTTCCACTGTACCTATTAGCTGAAGAACCGTCGTCTTCAAGAAATGGCGAAAGTTGAAATGGAAGAGAGATTAGAAGTCTCCGTCTAACAGCATCCCAGGAACATCACCCTCCATTACAAGCGATTGGAAGTAAGCGGCAACTTCTGCAGTACGTGTACGTGTTTGTGTGCAACGTATTATTAAGTTTTTCAACTCTTTTATTCCAAGATAAGATTTTTTCCTCAGATGTTGGCAGTTTCTAGATTTTTTCTAAAAAAAAAAATGAGCTGAAATGAGATTCGTGGGTAATAAATTTCTAAATTAGGTGCGAAACTTTTGCAAAATCTTTGCCATGTGGTGCATCTTCGAATAGAGTTCTCAGAGTTGGAAAGTTCACTCTCAACAGTACCACCAACGAATGTACAGTACAAGATAAAGGTGGGTGTAAGTTTTTTTGTGGTTGTTTAGTCCTCACATAGCAATGTTTAAGATGTAATTGATTATCCAGTATTCAGTATTGCTATCCTGTATATTATGCAAGGGATTATACTTCCTTGTATTACTAGGCTGCACGGCAAAATCTTCTCATTTGAATACCACACAAGAATGTGCCATAATTGTAACCTTCAGTGTACTGTACAGTCACCAGAAAAATGAGTTGGAGACTTGAAGTAAGAAAGGAGAAAAGCAAACCCTTATAAGCAAGCAATTGAAGTACATTGTCACATAACTTGCAATGGCTTAACTTAATGTCAATAACAAAATAATACTTTGTATATAAGTGTACGTTATGTTTTAATCCATTTTGAAAAGAGTAACGCATTGAAAAATCTTGGGACTTTGAATGAATGTCAAAGAAACCTACATGATTGTTTTAATCCATGGTAATGGGGGAACGTATCATGTTATCAAGGAGCCAATTTAATATTGTTTCGGTTATCTGAACGTTACGAAGAGTCGCTATCTTCCAGCTGGTTTGGCGTCTGGCAAAGACGAGGGTAAATTTCCGGGCAGAGTGATCTCAGATGGAAAATTTTCCAGCTATTTTCAGCCTGGTTACCTAGGAGGAAAGTTGAGGAGTAAAGGCGACCTGAATATGTGGTGGTCACATCACTTCTAGTATGGCCGAGAACGAGAATTTGTGGGGTCCTACTTCCATTCCACCCTGCGTGACTTCATTTCACGGTACAATACACAGGTGATGTGTTTACCTTTTACCTGCATGTTATGGGCTCGTATAGATTGAGTAGTGGTTGCTACAATGCTCTGTGAACGATTTTCTACCTTCATCGTTCGTTCTACTGGTATTAGTAGCAATTCGTAAGGTTCCTTTAGATGCCAATCTGTGTAACACCCTAAGAACTTCATTCTTGTAGACTAACGAGACTCTTGTACCACATGCATATTTGTAATTGTCGCTTTATCTAAACTAACGGGCTTTGGTTATATTACTTTATGTAGGCTACTGCTCCATAAACTTTACGTATAATTGATGAAAGCAACAAATGGATAACCCCAACGTTTTCAATAAAATTTGCTATCTATTCACTGTTTATAGTACCAATCAACATCTGATCCGGTCACGGCAAATTGGGATGCACAATACATAATTAGAAAAATCAAGAACCGATATACATTAGCGATCTGCATTCTATACTCTGTCCCAGCTAACTGTGGAGCAAGCAAACGAAAACAAGTCTCTGCGCAAGCAGTGACGCGAGACGGCTCCACCAATGAACTCGTCAGAGGGAACGAGATTGCGTGGAGGAAGGAAAGCGACTGCAGTTACCAGCCTTCGCAGCCGTGTACTGATTCGCTCCGCCCACTGAATTTTCCTCCTTATCTGCTCCTATGCGCGGCCTTGGTGGTGATGAATAATACAAATGGGACATTCGGTAGCGAGTTCTTGAGTCTGCCAAAGAAGCGTGATAGCATAATGGCCAAAAGTACGCAAACTGTCCTTATTATACACCGCAAACATATTCCTAACTTACTTAAATATACATTATCTCAGTCACAGAGTTAGCTGATGGAGAATGGAATAATTGACGAAAATTGGGTCCGAAACTGAAAGAATTAAACGTAAAAAAGTCGTTGGCCGACCTGTGTGCCCATTCCAGACATGGCCTTAGGGACGCAGCTGGATCCACTCATTTGGCCACTTTCGTATGCAGGACTCCCGAATAATTCAGGCATTGCTGGCGCGTTCGACATAGGGAAGATGTTAATATTCTATTTTCACAGCAGGCGAGAGCGTACTCGGCTCTGAATGTTTGTGTGTGTAATTCGAGAGTACGAAATGCCGGAGGGTTGATTTTCCAGTTTCCCCGCGTGGAGATTCAAGCATTGCGGGCGGGACGATTGTTTGACATTATTTGCCCAGGGAGGAACGCAAATTCGTCCGGATACATTTGTGCCGCGTCGCAAGGCAAAGTTGCTGATTCGGTAGACCTTTCTTTTGTAAACCTAATTCTTACGACAAGTTGATTTAGGGAGCGGTTGTAAAACAGCAAGTCGTTAGTGACTTTCGGCCAATATGGACAAACCCACCATGCTCTTCTATTTAAAATATTGTCCTCTTCCGGTAAGTCAAAGAAAACGGTAAAATTGTCCATTGTGCATTCTACCGTGTCATGAAGACACACAGAAAGTGGCGTAAAATCGTCAGTAAAATCACTAAAAGTCAGTTTTTCATCTTAGTCTGTAAGTTGTCAGTTTTTTAAAAAAAGGCCAGTAAAGTTAGTATTTTTTACATGCTTGACAGTCTATTTTTCAAAAGAAATGTTTTATTGCCTTATATAATTTTGTACAATAATGTAAACATTGTCTTATCGTCCATACAAGTGTGTAATGGCTGGTTATGTGGATGGTGGGATTTCCAAAAAATATTTTTTTAAAAATGAAATCCCACTTTTACTTTTAGAATGATAATTTATTGGCATGGTGTACGTCAGTGTTTGATCAGGTTTCTTTGTTATTTTGGCCAGTTAAATCCGTAATTTTTACCACTAGACTAGTTTTAACACTTGCATAGGGGGTGTGGAGGTAAGACCCAGCATAATATCGATCCCTGTCAGAGTGGAGGGGATGCGATCAGCACCACGTTCCGGCCGCCTTTACCCCTCAGGCTTGCTTCTGAGTATCCATCTATGAGAGGTTGACTGTGCCCCAGAATCGCTTCATACATGACGTTGGAAAAATTCCACCCCCTGGCCTTCCGCGTGGCAGTCAGACATCCTACGACTGGACCAAAAATATTTCATATTTTTCTTATAAAATCCTACAATAAGATCACAGACCTAATTTTCTTTATTAACCAACAATCAATAGAATAAAACATATTTTTGTAATATTTTAAATCTCTTACGCGACGTTTCGGCTCGACGAACAAGTGGTTTATGGAAGATGTCTTGCTCGTGAAGGCGCATGGAGTGTCTTAAGTGCCTGAATCATTATTTCTACTCGAGAGCTCCTCTGTCTGGGAAATGACCAGGTTTGTTTGCCTCATACTTTCATCTTTCACCTAGTCACTATTCATCTTCATCGATTAGCTTAAAGAGGCAGAAAAAGGAACGTTGAATATCCAAAGATGTAGAACGACGTCACTATAAGGGAATATATTTTTACTTTTCATACTTTACTTCGATTTCCTGCCCTTTTAAGCTAATGGTAATGGTAATGATTGATCATCAGATCATTAAGAGACACCAAAGGCACACATGCCGAGCACAGGGCTCTAAAGCCGCTTTAGACGAAAGCACTTCCTTTAACATTTTTGCTAGCATAAATGCTACGTAAATGCTTCCAAAAATGTTATAGCACATAGTACTTTAAGCGAAAGCATTTTATAGAACATTTCGGTTAGCTGTTTCAATTGCAATGTACAATACATACAGCACGAAAGGCACGTCGAGTTACACCGTCAATGCTGAGTGCACGGTGTTTACAATTGAAAAAGCTAAAATATTCTTCCATGCGTGTACAGTAAACGTTGTAAAGTATGTAGTTAATCAGCGCCATTCTTCTCTACCTAAAACCATTTAGTACGAAGCGATATTCCTCTCTGTTGAATAGTTATCGTCGCTTAATAGTGTGAAGTGACACGTTACCGCCATTACATTTGCACTCGTGACCATGAGGTCGCTTCTGATTGGCTACGCTACGAAAAATGCTACGGACCGAGCCTATCCTTGAGAAATGCCATGAAATATGCCGTGGCATCTGAAATGCCATAAGATTTCTCACTTTACACGGTAGCTTTTTGATCATGGCATAAATGTTAAGAAAAATGTTAAGGAAAATGCTTTCGTCTGAAGCGGGCCTAATTCAGAAACATTGGCGGTGTAGAATACAACTCGAGTGCTCGGCCGCAGCGATGACTACCAAAAGAAAATGAGAGATATGTCTGCTGCCTTCTTCCTGCCTCTCCCTAAAGGACAACAAAATTTCGACAATTAAGCCAGATTTTATCGAAAATTTGAATTCCTCATGCTATAAATAGAAATGTAATAAGTGCGATTATATCCATATAAAGCATCCTATAGATTAGTGGGCTCCTGCGTAACTACATGGTCAAAGATCTAGCCTTTGTTGTGGGCGGTTCCAGGTTCGATTCCCGGTGGGAGCACTCACAATTTCGGCGTCGTGAGGACAATTGGGGAGCTGATTGACAAGTTGTAACGGGCTCCGGACACAACATTCAGAAAACAAAGGAGATGGGGTTCGATACGCTGACCACACGTCATCCAATGAAAAAAGCCGCTCTGGGAGGTTCTGGCCTCTAGCGGGTTGTTGCGCCATGGAGTTGTTTAGTTAGATCAGCAGCTAATGCTGCAGCTTTGTAATCAAGGTCTGACAAATATTCTTGTCCCTAGAGCCACAACGTTGCTGTATTTTCCTGTAAAAAAAACACATACAAACCAATTAGATGTTTATAATGAGAATCTACAATGAATTATCCCCCCTTTTGCCATTTAATTTCCCATCTCTCGGTTTCCTAATATTACCTGGGAACATCACCATCCCTTTACGAGTGCCATCAGTGTATCGGCATGTCACATCAGAAAACGATGCTAATCACCCGTTACGGAGCAATTTGGACTTTGAACCGTATCCTCTCTTCATTACGCCACGGATGGGAGCCCTTACTCTAATTGGAGGAAAGGATTATTGGAGCTGGCTGGTCGAGAAATATAATTGCCGCGAGAGGAAGCTTATAGGCATTACAATCCCTTGCCTCTGTTTATGTATCCATTCTCCACACACGTAGGAAATTGCTTCGTATGTAATCCTTATAGGAAGGAGGACTACTAACAGCTTGAGGGTGAATTCTCGGAGATAAAATGATCGAGATAGCGTGCAGCTATACCACGAATGTTAACACCAAGAATACCGCAGGAAGGATATTGTTCTGAGCGCTCCGATGCCTCAAGAACAAAGTGCCACTGGTATGAGAGTAATCCGCGGAGAAACTTTGCGGAATATGGGACAGACAATAAAGATAGAGAGAGAGAGGGGAGAGAGGAATATTTTGATTACATGGCACGTTCGGTGTATTTACTCAGACAAATACGCGTTGAACGTACAATGATAGTACGCTTGTTGCCTTCAACACCCAACGTCGAGCAAATGTCTTTATTTAGTACCGCCTCCATTTTTCTTACGCAAGATGTAATTGTTCGTAATTATTGTAAGCTAACCTCCAAGTTATTCTTGGCAGACATGCGAAATTGTACTCCTGTGCTGGTAAATCATAATTGCTACCTGTCAGAACCAATGTCAGTCGACAAGCAGCTCTTTGTTTGAAGACCTGTGTGTGTTACATGAGTTACCAACCAACTTCGCAGCTTGTACATAATTGTGACCCGTGAACATGAAACATCTTAATTTCCAACGAGACTCGAATGAAGGATCTCTCGGACTAAATACAGAAACTAATAATTAAGCTGCATTTCAGAAACCGCTTAAAAATATTGAATACACGACATACATGCCATTGAATGTTTTTCATATTTTTGCTTTGTTTAGAACCTCTGATTAACTGCAAAAATAATGTGAAGAAAACTGTTTCCAAAAATACACAAAAAAATGATTGTTAAAACAATTGGTTGAAAATTTTGGTAAGCATAAATAAAAAATATATTGTAGTTGTTACTAAATTTGATAACTTTGAGTAAGTTGTTGGCATTTCTTAGCGAAGAAACTCATTTGGTAGGACATACTGAAGAAATGTGCTTTGCTGACTGAAGATCATTTGTTTGTCGCCTATTGGAGTTTGATCACCAGCAACTATTTTTGACTTTCCAAACAAAAATAATTTATGTTTTTCTGCGTTGGATTGCAGGAAATCTGATTTCTTCTATTTTCTTACAGTTGGATTGTCTCATACTTCAGTTTTCCCATTTAATTTATTGTTACGCTTAATATTAGTACACGCTCTATACTATATCACGAGAATCTCTGGAGCAAGGAGGCGCATAAAGGGGAGAAAGCGAGTGGGCGGAGCGAAGCAGTACACGCTGCTGCAAATGGCTGGGAACTGCATCGCTATTCCCCCTTCAAGAAATCCTGTTCCCTTGCACGTGTTCATTGGTCGATTCCTCTCGAGTGACTACTTGCACAGAGACTTGCTTTCTGATTGAAACCCTTTTAACTGTTTGCGGCGATGATTTAACAAAAGAGCACGTAAACTATGTAATTTATTCGTAATGATAGTTTCTCACAACAATATGGACATGACTGATTCACAACAAAACATTACTCTATGGTAAATAAATACTTTTGAAGATAATGTTTATGCTCCAAGAAATTTATGTAACGTTTCTATTTTTTCTTGAAAAGATTTTTGTGGAATGGAGGAGCGGGATGCATTCCTATAGCCCTTTCCTTGGGTACATCATTTTTTATAAACGCGTACATTTAATTTCATTTTATGTCTATAGAAGAAGTCATCTATAATAAATATCTAATTTTGAATTAGTTCCCTATTTTTTTCTAACAAAGGGCATCTTTACAACGAAATTTTATTTTTCAAATGTTTATGACCGCACTGCCACAACGACTTAGAATAGTTTGCTTCGCTCTATGGTACTGCATCACAATGACGAAATAACAAGCGACATTTAAGCATGTGCATGTCGTGGACCCTTAAAACGCCACGAGTTATGCACGGTCTGGTTCCCATATACACGAAAGGAAACGAACATTAATTCTCCATAGTCTCCAGATGGACAGTGACGTAGAAAAATTAGGGGCGAACACACAATTTATCCAAAGTAATCACTTGAAACGAAGGCATCACTATAAATCATTGTAACAAGGGTAAGATGCATGTTTCTAGAATCAAGATAAAAATTTAAAGCTTTGAATATTAAGCTGCATGGTTGTTTATGCTTTCAATAAGCTCTGTTTATAATTTTCATTTGAATGCGGAGGTACGCTTGTAGTTGCAGGTGAACTGACTGTTTTTTATCTACGCGAATAAGAAGAGACAATTTCTAAATTGATTATAAATATATTACAACTTCTCTGTAAAATCTAATTGAGCACTTTATGTGTGGATGGTTAACTAGTTAATTTTTTTGATAAGTATATGTTTATTTTGTCACTGCAAATTTTAGTGACTCACCATATCAAGATGCAATATCTCGGAACCTTATATATAACAATAACTGCATCATATAACAATTTTCGACTGAAAAACTTTGTTATAAGCCTGTCTGTTGTAATTATTATCCATTGTTTGTTTTGTTACTTTATAACCGCAAATACGTGTAACCGTAAGATCTCTTTGTTCCCGAATGTTCAGTGACAGCTGAAGAGAAAGTGTTCAGATTATAATTTCCCAGGTATTTACCTGATACTTAGTTGTTATTTACGTATATTTTGAAATTATTAGTTATTTCTACTCGATACATAACATTTATTTTGTGTATCTTTGCATGAACATATCGCAAATTTTCGTGTGAGAAAATATTTTAATGTATTGATGTTCTAAAGAAAAGCCAGACCGAAAACAGATAGAATACATTTTAACCTAACCATCCCAACATAGTTCGATGTGACACTCCGGGACTCGAACCCGGAATTTTCGGTGTTTCAATTACTCAACACGTGGTCGCATGATGATAAACCTTTAAAAAATTGCAATTGGTTTGTGGAACTTTGTCTCCAAGAATAAGAGCAAATATTCAGTTTGTTGTAGGTGATCCATACTTTCCCCAAACCTTCAAACATCACGAAATAAACATAACGTGGCAGCCAAAGTACATAAATATATGAAAATTATTAATTTGTGTTATTTTACTTTGCTTATCTGACACTTTGTCTAATTGCAAAGATGAGAATGAATGCAGATGCGATAAGAATGATGAAGGTACACAAACATACTATATGGACAGCACACAGCACGAACCCCACAGAGGATTATAATGCCTGTGAGCCCAGACACCAGAGCCTCGTTAGTCTGCAAAATGCAGTCCACACTGTACTACGTAAAAAGCATGTTGACATTTGGGTGTCTTCAAAAAGAGTCACATAGGCTTTGATGTACTAAAAATTCGGAAAAGGATCCATCTATCCTGATTTGTGAAATAAATGGAAGAACAAATGGAACAGCTCTCAAAAACGAGAAAAGAGGACATTGTGTAATATGGAGAACGAAACGCGATGTATAAAATAGAGGAAGAAGAGCTTACAACCCATTGGCCAATAGCGCTGTGCGGCTGGTAACGAGATTAAGTGGAACAGTGGAGGGACAAAGAAGGATGCTTCGTTAAACAGAAATAGAAAGTAATGAATGGTTGGCAAAAATAATGAATGGCGATGGAAGGTGATGCAAGACGGAAAACAGAAGCGAATGCATGAAAAATGTGAGTTAATATTTTATGTAGTGCATCAAAGAGGTTTTAAGTCGAAATAAGTAAAAACTTTACGTAAATGTGATGGTTGAGCTGTTCACTCCACTGAAGGGTACGTTTGCAGGGAATAACTCAGAAAGTACTTGTTCCAGTCAAGAATCAACAGTCCACTAATATAGTCCAGGGGCATTTGTAATCCCGTGGGTTTTTGAATGAAGGGAATATATGACTACCGGTAATACGTTGCTAGTGTGGTACACATTAACTTGCTACCGGGTGTTTTGCTCGCAATTGTGGCAGTAGGCCTGTGTGACGTCATAAATCCAAGATGGCTACCGTTCATGCACTAACTAAGAAAATCCATCATAATTCCTTTAATAGTGGTTTTGGAAATTTTTTTATAGATACATGTTTTGTTCAGAATTGATTAAGAAATTCTTACAGTTTTTTTCATATCTCGCACTGTTATGGAGATATATCTAGTGAAACTATTTCGCGCCCTTTTCTGCAAGGATTCTATGCATATTTTACACTTTATTTGACATTCTGGCATATAAAGGGGGAAACTTACTGGCTGTGATTTTTTTGGATGCCTACTATTGTGGCGTATTGCCTGTTTGACATCATACATCCAAGATGGCTGCCTCTGCAGACATTAAGAAACAAAAACGACCCTGTCTCCTTCACTCCTTTTTGTTGTTTGTAAGTTTGTTGGGTTTTTACACGAAGAGAAGACATGTGTATGGAGGATGATTTCATTTCGAGGCATGCAATCATGTATTACTGCAGGTGTTTTGCTGGATAATGTGTCAGAGACCATACATGACTTCCCAAATCTCAGATGGCCGCCTTGGAGGTTGTGCACATGAAATTTTCCAGAGACATTTTCTGTTAATAAATAACAAATGAAAATATTAATTTTTATTATTATCATTATCATTACTATTATTATAAATATTACAGTAAAGGAGTAATAACATCGCCTGCGAATTGCGGATTGTCTTTTGAAATTTAAGCAGCTCACCTGTCATGAAGATTAAGAGTGGTTGTAATCATTTCGGAAATATCATGTCATCAATGTAGTCACTTTATTCAAATTCCACGTCACTCTGATCTGAGTCTTTGCCCTGCAAGTCATTGTTTTTCACACTTTTCTTCATCCGCACTACAAAGACACAGTTCAGCACGTCGCAGGGACTGATTCCGGCATATGCATGAACATTTCCTCTTTCCGCAACCACATGTCAACTGTAATCTTCTCTCAAGTTCTAGGTAGTGTGAATATGACAAGAATGATCTTTTTGTCATCCTCATTTTCTTCTTTCTCCATTCAACAGCCTATTGGACTGGGTAGATTTGGATGTTTCTTTTCTGCTTTCATTTCACTCCAATACTTGGAAGTATTTTTTACTTCTCGTTTTTGCTACTTTTGGCTAATTTCAAAGATGAAAATGAAATATATGATGAAATAGATGAAAGGACAATCACAAACACATATGGGCAGCATACAACTCAAGTCCCATGGGTTCAGACGCCAGAGCATTGATTGATTGATTGAGTTGGTGTTTTTTAAAGTCCACTTTATGCACAGTAAGGCTAATTGGGACTGGACCTACAATTTAAAGTGGGATCTGAACCGCTATATGTGCCTCCACCGGGTAACGAACTCGAACCCCTTGATTACAAGGCGACGATGATACCACTGTGCCATCGGGGAGGCCCTAGACGTCAGAGCAATGTTAGTTTGCAAAATGCAGTCCAGGGTGTACTTCGTGGAAGTGAGGTTGATATTTGGGCGTCTCTTACACCTCGAATATGATGGCAGGGTTTGTAAGATGACAGGATTTTGCATGACACCAAAATCAATTATTTCGGCAAATTACGATGGTATCTGTTCGCGAAAAGGCTCACGTCTTGCTCAAACCAAAGTTCCCTTCACACTTTTTATCAGAAGGTGTTATTTCCAAGTATTGGAGTCAAATAAAAGCAGTAAAGGATCATCCAAATCTGCCCATCTCAATAGGCTGTTGATGGGAAAAGGGAAAATGAGGATGACACGAAGATCATTCCTGTCATATTGGCACTGCGTAGAGCTCCAGAGAATATTGAATGAGGAAGTCACAGGCGACGTCATTACTCATTTACCATAATAAGGTAGTGTCCAAAAAGTAGAAAAATGGAAGGGGAAGATCTGCACCATCACCATAAATAATCATCAAGGAGTGTAACTCACTTTACGCACATAGGCAACAGCACTACTAATGTCAAATAGGCCCGTGAGTGAAAGGTAAACAAAACACAACATATCAGAACAATAGTGCCTCGTTCTGTATCGAACGCTCATTGTGATCGGAGGACAATCTGTTGGTAAAGTGTTCAATGTACAGTAGAGACATGGCGCAAAGACGTCAGCGAAGAATCATCGGACGTCTGGAAGCAAGTCAAACACAGACTGAAGTCACGGCAGCGTTGACTGTGCCACAGTCACCTACAGGCTTTGGCGACGGTTCCAAGACACAGTAGATGTTCATGGTAGGCCAGAACAAGGTTGTCTACGAGTAGCAACGCCACGACAGGGCCGATATCTGGCTTTAACTGCACGACGAAACCGGACGATGCCTGCAAGACAACTGTCCTCAAAGCTTCCAGCCACCTCAGGGGTTAGTGTTTCTCTCGCCAAACTGTGTATCGGAGACTCAGGACAGCTGGTCTCTATGTGTGTCCCGCTTGATCCAGTGCACAGAAGGGTCCGCTTACAGTGGAGTCACCATCATGGAAATTGAACCCTGAACGAACAGAGGAACGTGCTCTTTCACAGATCAGTTCGGATTCAGTTTCCAAAATGATCGCGTCGCACATTCATCTGGAGAGAACCTCGATCACGATTTAATCCAAGGAATATCGTGGAAAAGGATCAGTTTGGTCGAGATGGAATACTGGTATGGGAAGACATCATGCTCAATGGACGTACAGAGCTGTACGTCTCTGCTGGAGGTACTCTTACTGCCCAGAGGCACAGAAACGAGGTACTCAAACAACATGTGCGACTTTTCAGAGGAGCAGTCGGTTCAAACATCAACTTCAAGGGTGAAAAGATGATAATACATGTGCGCTTCGAACCAAATTGGTGGATGACTTTCTTGAAGGTGAATAAATCCACCGCATGGACTGGCCACTAAGGACAACAGACATAAATCCTGTAGTGTCTTAAGGAGACGAGTTAGCTCGCGATCCTCCACCAAAGACATTTCCAGAGCTCCGCACTCATCATCATGGGAAATGGAACCGCTGCCTGTAGAACTCTTGAACCACCTTGTAAATAGCGTGGTACGTCGTTGCAAGGTTGTTTAGCTGTTAGGGGTAACTTCATCCCATACAAGCATCTTTTTTCGTCAAGGAAGTATCTTCAATTTTCTTCTCTTTTTGCATGTGTGTCTTTGTACTAAAAAACAATTGTTAATTTCATGCATTCTACTCTATTGTATACCATATAACGTTTTGACTAATTTTCACTATGTTTTATGCAGTTCTGTCACTTTATTAATAAAACATTTTCTCATCTTAGTTATGGTTAAATTTTTTGGACACTACTGTAGTTATAAAAATTATAATAATATCTTAGATTTCGGACGTCATGTATTGTTTCTGACACATTGTAATACACGATTGCATGCCTCCAAATGAAATCATCCTCCATACACATGTCTTCTCTTCGTGTAGAAACCCAACAAACTTACAAATGGTCAAAAAAGTAGTTAAGGAGATAGGGTCGTTTTTGTTTGTTACTGTCTGCAGCGGCAGCCATCTTGGATGTAGAAAAGGGCAAGAAATAGTTTCACTGGATATATCTCCATAACAGTGCAAGATATGGAAAAAACTGTAAGAATCAATTTTATTTCTTTTTCAATTGTGAATTAAACATGTATGTATATATTTTTTCCAAAACAGCTATTAAAGGAGTTATGATGGATTTTCTTAGTCAGTGCATGAAGCGATAGCCATCTTGGATTTATGACGTCACACAGACCTTCTGCCACAATTGCGGGCAAAACACCTGGTAGTGCGTTATTGTGTACTAGCAACGGTAGTCATATATTCCCTTCATTCAAAAACCCACGGACTATAGAAATATTGACATATTCATTTGAGCATTTTAACCTCTAATAATACGAGGGAGAGTCAAATGAAACTCTTAAATGCCCGGCAACAATTATAGGACAAACTATACACGGCTCAAATTTACTTGAGATATCAACTGTTGTTTACAAAACTACTTCTGTGCTGCAACCCTCATCAAGTATGCTTCAAAACGCTATTTTGTCAATTTAAAGATTGCGCCTCATTTACACATTTGCACTAGTGAAGAGAAGTAGTTTCTTGCCCTCTGGAAGTGAGAAACCTATTGAAATTCTCCGGCTAGTGAAAATTCAATATCCATAGCTATGCATGTCTACCACACCAGCAAGTTTACGAATGTAGGGCAATGGTGTGCCACTTAGCAAACAGATGTGTGAGAAATCCTTAGCAGTGGCAAATGACTGTACGTGTATATTTTCTGACAATTCGCATTCTTTCTCTTAATTCCTTAAGGTATACTAAGTAGTATGTGAGAAAATTACGTAAAATCTCTCCTAATTCTTCCTTACAATAATCTTGTGCAAAAATGATTCCATATATAAAAGTTTACTAAACTTTAAAAGTAAATGTGCGCTTTATGCGAAACAACTAAGGAAAGTGCTGTTTCTATTGCTTTGCCCAACAAAAAATGCGAAATGCACTTTACATCATGAACTTTATTTCTAGAACATATATCATATCTAATTTTTAATCTGTTTTGATAGTGATTTTTCTGTGGTTTGAAAATCGTGAGCACAATACTTGGATGTGAGCTCTTTATTGTTTAAAATAATGAAACAAAACACAACAAAATTTTCGGCACTTAAAAATCGCGGTCAACCCTGCGTATATATTTCGTCATCAGTATCCTCTGGAGTTCCTAAAACTTTGTATCTATTGCGTTAGTAGTAGCTCTCCTCTCAACAGTCAACACCAAGAGTTTTATCGCTCATAAAATGATAATAGCATCTCGGTTAAGTTAAATAGCTCTTGTCCCCAGGCACCATCTTCCGGGGTAATTTTCTGGGACTACTTTCGTTCAACTTTTCCTCAACTTCCCCCCAAGAATCCGGCCCACAGTTTAAAAGTGTCCTTTCCTCCGGAGAGGCGGAATAAACTTTAATGCTGACAGAAGGACGTAGAGGTGACAGAGCTGGAACGACCTTCCGTTTGTCGGCGGCCATTCAGTTTAAGTTTACGAATTAAAGGCAGTTTTGGAGTGTTTACGGCTTTGTTGTCATGTTTTGTAGCCTCCTTCGTTCTAGATCTCCAAGTTGTGTCTTTATGAGCTGATCTATCTCGGTGTCATCTGTCTTCCAAGTCTCCGTCACCGGGATCCGCTTTATTTCGGTTCTTAATCTCCTGCCTCCTTCTTCTTAATCGATTTATCTCCTCCCGATGTTACCAGGGGGTCGGAGCGGTGGGATGCTGTGGGATTGTAACACGGAAGATTATTTGCTTTCGCTGGGGAATAAACTTTGCAAGTTTAGGCAAGCAGCTGCCATCCTGAGATTAACTAAACAAGGACATCTCCACAAATTAAAACTCGGAAGCTCGCAGCATAACGAAAATAGCATTGATGAATGATAAAAACCAAGCTGAACACAGGTTTGCTCATAAAATATGAAGATACAAATTCAGATGGAACAGGCATACAACACAGGTGATGTGATCAACAACACGCTCCGGCAGTCTTTACCCACCAAGTGCACCGAATAGTTTCTGCGTGGTAGACAGATGTCCTACTGACTTATTAACATCATTTTCACTTTCTGTGAAGAAAGAGGGGCGAAATAGAAGAAAGAGAGATAGAAGGAGGGAAGGGATAGAAATAACCTAAGGCGAAGGGAGAGAGGAGGGAGCAGAGTCATCTTTTTCTTTCTTCTTAAAGGTGTGGCATTCAATAGTCTGCATTATTTTCAGTGTGATGAAGGACGACTGCATTTTCAAAATTGTGCAATTACGTACCTCACACTATTTACATTGATAGATTTGTTATAGTCTTACCAGTTGTCTAAAATAGATAATAGCAGGACATCATTATAATCTTTTCCTCTTCAAATTTAAATCTGTCATAGGTATATTTAATTGGAAGCTTTTTTGAAAAGTAGCTTCCGGAAGATTGATTGGTTCTATTTTACTTCTCTTTTCAACCACTTTTGGTTAATCACGAAACTATTGCTCTTTTCAAATCTTACGGCGAGCACTCTAGAAGCGGGCAGGGGAAGTGGGGAGCGGGGAAGCGACCAATCCAGCACGATAAGAAACGTAGAGGCCAGTAGAACGAGTTCCACGTAGTACTTTTTCCGGCCGCGTCGAGTCTCTCGGCTCCACTGCTGTTGTCTGGTTGGTCTGTTGCGTAATTCCCGCTCCCCACTTCCCCTGCCAGCTTCTAGAGCGCCCGCCGTAAGAACTGAAAAGAACTATAAGATGAAACTGATCAATGGACAATTGCACACACAAATAAAACAGCACAGAACACAATCCCCACAGAGGATTATACTGGCTGTGAGTACAGACGCCATAGCCTTGTTAGTCTGCAGCACTTCAGTCAAAGTATAACACCATTAAGCCTTGTTTGCATGATATGAAAAACTCAATATGCTGACCAAGGCAGTAATTTATTTTATTATAAAACATAAACTAAACGTAACGTTTCAACCTTCAAGCAAGGTCTTCTTCAGACTCTGCACCAAGTACAAATGTAACAAGGTACAAAAACAGGACGATATATATACTAAAACATTACTCCCCTCCAGACTTTTAGAAAGTTGTTCTGGAACATTCTAGCAGGTGGCTTTCCCTTGTCAACTGTACTTTCACCTAAATGGCTAAACATATTTACTTCCATCTAGAATGTGGTTGGACTCTTTATCTCGCTCTCTTGTCCTTTCTTTCTTTATTCCTCTTCCTTCTTCTCTCCTCTTTCGCTCTTGTCCTTTCCAGTCTTTCTAACATCTTCTTCCATTCTTTGTTTAACTTCAGTCTCCTATTCCAGTTCATTGTGTCTTCTTCACCTTTCTTCTCTATTTCCTTGGCCTCCATCCATTTTCTCACTAGTATTCTCTTCTCCTTGCCTATCTGCTTAGCTTCATCGCACTCTATGCCATGTCCTGTTTCTCTCTTGTGTTTAAATATCGCATTTCTCTCTCTCTTAAGTTGTACATCATCCCTATGTTGTTTCAACTTGTCTTTCAGCCTCTTTTTCGATTCTTCTATGTTCACACTCTGACATTCTTTACATTTCACTTCGTAGATAATCCCTTCCTCTTCCTCTTCTCTGTTTTACTTTTTCAGTCAAAGGTGATTACACGGAAGCGACATTGACATTTTAGTGTTTTTAGAAAGGATCACCATTTACAACCCATCTTTTTCCCGGGTTTGATTCCCGGTGGAGGCACATTGTACAGTAGGGTGGAGTGAAATTTTTTTTCTTGAATTTCGTTATGCCTGTAGTCAGAAAAGTTGCATTTTGGTGTCAGATAGTCAAATAAAAGAAATCAGCTCTCTAGGTCAATTTCTTCTGGTGCGCCAAGGCCTCCAAAGTTTTCATATTTCCACTTATTTTAGCATATTGAAAGATACATGAAGATTTTTTTCTTTTTTAATTTCGAAATGCCTGTAGTCAAGAAAGTTGAATTTTGGTATCAGATAGTCAAATAAAAAAAATCAGCTCTCTAGGTCAATTTCTTCTGGTGCCCCAAGGCCTCCGAAGTTTTCATATTTCCACTTATTTTGGCATATTGAAAGATACATGGAGAATTCTAGATGTGATGAAATTATATCTTCATATCCGCCTTTAAAAGCAAAATGAGAAAAACTCAGGAACCTCATGTTTCAGAAATTAGTGAAAGTGTTTCTCACCAAGTGGTAGGAATTTTGATGAAAGCTTCATTGCCATCAGTGTTACATCAGCAAGTCGTTGCAAAAGTGAAAAAACTTCACGAACACTATCGAAATCTCTTAAAGCCCTTTAAACGTACACAAAATGAAGAAAACTAGAAGAAAAAATTGCATTGTATTGCACACATGCTAACTCTACATTATTTGATATATCGTGTTGCAAGTGTAAAGACTTTTCAACCTGTGTTTGTTCTAGAGAGAAGAAAGTACCTATTCAAGAAAGAGAATTTCTTTTGGATCAAAGAACTAGAAAAATGTTAATTGGAAAAACTGATTTAAAAAAATCCAAAGAATTTGCAGAAGAAGCAAGCAAGAAAAGCTATGGAAGAAGCAAGACTTCAGAAACATTTGTCAAGCTGTAGTGTCAATGCTGCTACTAGTGGTCCTCAATCAAGTCCATCAAGGAGGAAGAAGGTTGAGATACTGACAGCGACACGAGTAAAGTACTTAAAACCAAATCGGAAATGCCCTCCACTTCAGCGAATTTCTCATTAACCTCAAACGAAACTCAAATGCGGTTGCCTCTTAACAATTTTGCTAGAGAGTGTGACAGACATCGCATATCTGACAGAAGTGCAGCTAAAATTGCTAGTACAGTTCTTCAAGATGTAGGTGTTATTAGTGATGCAGATGTTTCTTAAGTGATAGATGGGAGCAAGGTTAGAAGGGAAAGAAGTAAAGTCAGGAAAACAGCTGCTGATAGTTTGGATACTCTGACTGGATTGTATTTTGATGGCAGGAAGGACCAGAGAAGAATTAATGAGAAGAGAGGAGTGAAGAATTATGGCCGCGTAACAGAAGAGCATGTGACTTTAGTCCAGGAGCCAAATTCCAAGTATATAGGACACGTCACTGTATCACTATAAAAAATGAGATCTTGAGCTTCTGTGCTAGGAAGGAAATAAGTATGGACGATCTTTTAGCTTTTGGATGTGATGGTACAAATGTGAATACAGGAAACAAAGGAGGAGTTATTGTTTTACTCAAAAAAGAACTTGGTAGACCCCTCCAGTGGCTTATTTGTTTGCTGCATATAAATGAACTCCCACTGCGCCATCTCTTTCAGAAAATTGATGGATTCACAACTGGTCCAAAATATTTTTCTGTGGAAATAGGAAAAGCTCTACAAACTTTCGAAAAACAACCTCTTGTGCAATTCGATCCAATAAATGTCCCTTCTTTTTGTCAGCTTGTTGGGAATGTTGACTTTGAAGACTTAAGTACTGATCAGAGGTATCTCTATAATTGGTGTATTAGTGTAACAAATGGACACTGCAGTGATGAATTAGCGAATCGCAAACCAGGCCCATTAAACCATTCTAGGTGGCTAACAACAGCTGCAAGACTGCTAAGGTTGTGTGTATCGACTGATAAAACCTCAAATAATTTGACAACTCTTGTGACCTTTGTGGTGATGGTATATACTCCAGTGCAAAGATATGGATTTTTCTTTTCAACTATCAAGTCACGAGCATTGATGAAAACATTTCACACTAAGAAAGAATATAAGTTGTAAAAGTAATTAGTATTACGATATTGGGCTATATGTAAGTGTAAAAGTTTAACATTGTTACATATTTTGGGTACTAATGGGTACTTGGGTAGTTTATTTTATGTATTTCGGTAGCACAACTTTATGGTTGTATTCAAATATCTATTTCTTGCACTTGTTTACTTAGGAAACAGGGTATTCTATGTTTCAGTTCAGGAAAATAAATAAAAAGTTATAATTTTCGGTGAGTAAATGCTAATTTTCAATATGAAATCTTCAGTGACCCTGGAGCACCACTAAAAATCAATTCTTTTTTCTGAAATAGTTAGGGTTAATTAACTGTATAATAACACAGCTTTTCTCACTACAGGCATCTTCATTTTTTGAAAAAAAAAAATTGCCCTATATTTTCACTCCACCTTATTGTACAGTGTAGGTCCAGTCCCGATTAGCGTATCTGTGCATAAACTGGACTTAAAAGCACATTAGATGTATGTACATACATACATACATACAGTGCTATCTTCTGGAGATACGAAACTGTACGCCGTACCATACCTGAACCTTTTTATAGGTGAAAATAAAACTATTGCTCTTGTGCAGTGTTACGGCGGGCGGCCTACATGCTGACAAGGGAAGTGGGGATCGGGGAAACGACCAATCCAGCGCGATGAGAAAAACAACAGCGCGCAGAACCTACTCCCTCCCGCTACGTCGTACCTCTTAGCGCCACCGCTGTTGTCTTGTTCGTCTGCGGCGTATTCCCTGTTCTCCACTTCCCTTTCCAGCATGTAGGTCATCCGCCGTAAGACTAGACAAGAACTATAATTACATGGTATTTTAACGAAAGAAAGTGTGTGTGTGTGTGAGGGAGTGCAGCTGCATGCATGCACGATCATTTATGAACATATTACAATATTTTGAATAGTTGTTATGGTAAACACAACAAGCCAAATTGAAAGCAACCGGAACCTTGCTTCCTAGAAAAGAAGCGCTGCATATGTTCACTAATAACGTTTATGTCAACCGTGTCCTTTCAATTTATTTGAAGTTGGCACCACTGGTCACAGGTCGGGATTGTTCAAACAAGGGACTGCGAGAACCACAAAACCGAAATGCGGAGAGAAGCAGTTTACATTATTGATAGCAATTAAACTACACCCACGGTGATTAATATCCACCTACCTTTTGAAAAATTATACATCGATTTTTAAAAAGGAAGGCTTTGAAGCGAGGGGTAGGTGCGAAATATCCCTTGATTGCATCTCATTAGGCGACCAAAGCACTTTTTCTGCGGACCAGTTACCACAAGCCTTGTTACCAGTTACTGGAATCGGTTAATATACTGTATATTGGCGTGTTTTCCAAATGCTGCGGTTTGCGTAAAGTAACAAGGCATTAATTTCTACTTTGCGAACACGAGAAGCGAACTGTCAAAAATCTTGACAGGAGATGCGTATCACAATGCTGAAGGATGCTTTGGAGAGGAGTATCAAAAAACCTAATAGTGCAATTTTTTTCTATTCACAAAGAACACGACCGTTAAAAGCTTCGAGGAATGAAACATTGGCAAGTCACTGGTATGTTGAGTGGAACAGCTGGCATGCAAGCTGAGTCAATATGTTGTGAAGGATCCGCATCTAAAAAAGCAAATCTTGGCATGCGAACAGAATTCCAGCACACATCCTTTTCTCGCTTGATGCATATCGTCCTGTGTTTCAGCAGTGGAGTGCGAAATCGCGTGTACTGGAAATGGGAAAATGTGCATGCAAGTATGCACTTAAAATGTCCAAATTTGTCGGGATATTTAAGACAGAATGTTGAAGTTGAAGAGAAATGGCATAAAATATAGCATGGACTAACAATACAACACACACACACACACACACACACACACACACACACACACACATACACACACATATTCAAATAATGCACATTACAACATGCTATGAACAGGGCCGGATTTAGACGAAATTGGGGCTGATGCTTGACTAAGTAAATTGTTTAATGTAAAATGATAGCATTGACTTGAAATCTTCGGTGAACAATAAACACAACGACGTTATAGTTACGTCACAGCGAAAAGAATAATAGTAACTGTATAATAAGTAACACTGTGTCTAGGCGTCCGAAATTGGAGCTCCAATTTTCATTCTAAGATTTATTTTCAGGTTAATATAGCAAAAGAAAACTGTTCAGCTTTCGGAAAATTCTCGTCTGTTTTCATCTGGGCTTATTTCAGGAATGGGCCTAATGCTGCAGCATCAATGGCACCCACCATAATCCGTCACTGGCAATGAATACATTTGAGGAGATGTGGAAGTTGTCCCACACATTCACAATGTAGGTCATTTGTGGAGGTGATGTGATCTTCCGGTTACCTTTACCACGGTTCCCCCAAGGTACCCATATGTTTGAGGCTGGGTGAACATCAGAAAAACTCTCTTCTCAAATCACTAAATTCGGGAATCGAATTCAGATTCCCCCCGCAACAGCTGGACGACCTGTCGACTAAACCACTGCGGCTCTTATGTGTACACCACTGCGGCTCTTATGTGTACATATTCAGAATGTACTGTATCATTATCTGCTTTTCGGCACTCCTCAAGTGCCTTATCGTATGTAGCCAAGGCTGACACAGAAAATACGCACTGTACTTATTTTCATATATACCTTTACTTATGTTTAATATCTCAAATTTTTACCATTGTTTAAACAAAATCATACAGACACTTTGTCATAGGGTTAGTCTTTTGCCAGCCATATTTAAGTAATGCAGAGCAATCATGCAATGCATATGCAAAACTCAATATGCTGACCAAGGCTGAAATTTATGCGATATTTAAACACACGAGAGAAACGGGACATGACATAGAGTGGGATGAGGCTAAGCAGATATGAAGGGAAATAGAGTACTAGTAAGATAATAGAAGGAGGCCAAGGAAATAGAGAAGAGAGGAGATGAAGACACAATGAACTGGAATGGGGGGCTCAAGATTAACAAAGAATGGAAGAAGGTGTTAGAAAGAGTGGAAAGGACAAGAGCGAAAGAGGAGAGAAGAAGGAAGAGGAATGAAGAAAGAAAGGAAAAAGAGAGTGAGATAAAGAGTCCAACCACTTTCCAGACGAATTAAAATGTTTAGCTAGATCGCCTGTCAGGTGAAAGTACAGTTAACAAGGGAAGACCACCTGCTGGAATGTTCCAGAAACAACTTTCTAATAATCTTGTGTCTGGAGTTGAGTGATTTTTGTGTATATATCTTCCTGTTTTGTACCTTGTTTCATTTGTACTTGGTACAGAGTCTGCAGAAGACCTTGCTAGAAGGTTGAAACGTTACGTTTAGTTCATGTTTTAAACTAAAATAAATTTCTGCCTTGGTCAGCATATTGAGTTTTTGATATCATGGAAACAAGGCTTGATGGTGTTATAACATGCAATGAAATAGAGCGGAAGCGGTTACAACCATATTCTGAGAGAAAGTTTCTAACGTTGCTAAGACGGCACCGATATTTATTTACAACGCTGAGACGTGTTTGTAATCCGTATCTTTGCAAGCTGCTTTAAAAAAGAACGGAGACAGAATTAAAAATTTCTCATGTTTTCAAAAGTTCTACCTATCCAGAATAAAGTATGCATTTTGTTCCTTCATATATTTAATCGATTCTCCATTAAAACCTCGCTATTGAAATTAATATAGAGGAGCGTAAAAGCGACGTTTAAATACCTAAAGACATTTATTTTGGTATCAAACTGGCTACTTTATATCACGTGCTAGCTGCTTGAGGATTTTATTTTGTGAGAACGTAACGAAAAGACACGAATGTTGGAAAAAAATCTTTAGTCTCTAAAATACCAGACCTGTTAGAGTTCTATTCGTTTGCCAGGAAATAAAGCACCTTCTTCTTTCCTGATACACACAACAGCAAGAAGTGTCTAATGTGTTTTTATACCATTCTGACCCTCCTGTCGTTCCGGTTTGATTACATTTTAGACATGCGGTTCATATGGAAACAACATTTCTTCCATGGCATTCTGGTTTTGCGCCCAAAAGCTGACATATGGTCACATCAGCTGAGAGTTTGCAGTTCTTTTCTCAAATCGAATCAAGCTTCGACGTGATTTTGTAGCGGTTGGCAACACTGCGTGCGTGCTAGTTACTAATTAATCCATTTAAAACTGGGCATCAATCATTCTTGCAGCAAACATAGGACGTATAAAATGTCACCACGAACATGTCTGAGTTCTGGCGTGCTTCTCTATCATTGCCCGCTACGATTCTTAGCGGGCTACGTCCCTACGAAAACTTTTACGTCGTCCAAACTTTTCAATGGAAAAAGGTGTTATATCTCGCAAATTATAAGAGATATTGAAATATGTCTAATAATATTCCTTGTTCCTTTTCGTTCGCTAAACATATCAGATTCTCTACAATTTTTTGTAGAGGAGTTAGGAAAAATAGGAGATTATGTGCTTACATGCATCTAACTTACATTTATGAACCCCCACAGACCATTTGATCGGCATTCAGCCAAAACACCAGCTAGTACATTATTGTTCACTTTGGTACAACGTAATCCAGTAATCATCCCTTCTTTTCAACATGCAGTTAGTTTTCCTCGGTGGTCAAGCGAGATGAATGATCACCAAAGGTTCCAAGTTCGAATCCTGGGCTGAACATGAGTGTTTCTTTGTAATTTCCTCTCCATAAATTTCATCTAATCACCAAACATCCTCACTATCGCCATTAGCATAAAAGGCCTGGGGATCGACGTAAATTGGGAAAAATGTAAATGCTCTCAGCAATTGGCTGAAAATAGGAATTTCCAGTAGATATTTATTAGAGTTAGTGTTGCAGCTATATCTTTGTTCCCAGGAGATGAAATATGCCATATATGTACTTCTGCTGTTTTATTTCTCAGCTGTATACTGTTATACACTGCACTATTAGAATTCACCGCTGCTTATATATAATATACCAAAGTTACACTAGACAGTTTATGGAAATTACTGCATTTTATAGCACAGAGAGCGACGTGTTTTTGCGGTGTAGACATGAAACGATTTCGCTTCTTTTGTGGTTGTCTGTTTCGTGTTGATCTGTGACCCACTATGTGTTTATATCTTACCTTATCATCACATGATCTGCGAGATTGCATGGTAGTGCGTTCAGCACGTGCAATTTCTTTGGCCACGCTAAAATCAAATGAAACAGAGAATTTCTGAAGTTTTATTGCTTTTGAGTTGCGTCACGATTTGCAGATTGTACTGATATAAGTGGCATGCAAGACAGTGTTTGAAAATATATTTTTAAAAAACAGCCTCCATGATGGATGGACTGGCTTTAAAGTTTTACGTGCGATTTAAACCACGGAAGATTGCTCTTGTATGAAATTTAACCCAGTTCTATCAGGATAACCAGTTTCGCAAGTTCTTGTAGATGTATTTGCAAATACTTGGCGATCAATCGGAGAAAGTACTGCGAAGTCTGCATTTGAAATAATTTAGTATCTTGATTTGTTCGCTGACATAATGAGTCTGTTCATCGAGGTGCTGGATTCACTGCCTTGGCATTACAGATTTAGAAAATCCTCAATTGGACACGGGCATTCCTTCCTGTCTGTTTCTTCATAAATATAATCCAACGCTTTATCACTTGTTCATACGTTCTTTTGTAAAAGGTATAAGAAATTACGTTACATATTTCATGAAATATAATACTTCTTACAACTTCTTCCATTTGCTTTGTTCTTACACTTCACATTCTCCCTTTTAGTGTTTGTTTTATGAACGACAAAGTTAATTTCAAGTACATTTTTTGCTCATGTAGGCTAATGGGATCTGCATCTACAGTTTAAATTGGCAACCGAATCACTGTACTGTGTTTCTTTCGGTAATTCAACTTGGCCTTCAATATAAGGCTATAATCACTATGCTATCGAGGAGGCCATTAGTGATAAAAGAAAAATGAAGGTCGAAAGGGTTAAAGAGATGCAGCCCAAATTACCTGCAAGTAGATAAGATTGCCTCTCCTGTAAGAATACGACTTAGGCAAACACTAAAAGGAAATGCAATATCTTTCATGTTACTGCACTTACTTTTAAGGCCTACTGTACATATAGACGAGAGAAATATTTTAACCGGTAGAGATATCCAATCAGAAAACGAGATCAAGGCTTGGAAATGGCTTCCGTTCGTCTCGAGCAGAAGAACTTATTGAAGTATCTAGAAGATGGAGACGGCTATCAAGCATTGATTTCCAAGTTATTTCCTGTCACCATCTTAACACTGATGAGCGCCATTTACGTTCCAGGTAGAGCTGCGCTACTTCCTATGGGAACTGTGACTGCATTTTTGCCAAAAACCACCGAGCATTAGGAGCGGAGAGAGGTCCCCAAACAGGAAGTTGGCAACTCTCCCATATCGACGAACGTTAATGGATTCAACGTTAGCTTCTAAGCCACTTTTTCCCTTCAGTTTATTCCCTTCCCATGGGGAGAGAAGTAAACCGAGGGATTATCTTTCACTTTTCTCCCCCTACTTCATAATTACCTCATTTTCCCCTCCCCTCCATCCAGCGTCAAGTTTTATGGCGTTGTTATTGCTGACTTTAGACGATGAAATTGCTGGCATTAGGATCAAATGAAGAAATTTGATAGCACATGATGCACTCCGGAGTGATATGTTAATGTTTAGACCTGCCGGTATCCATGAAAACGACAACTGTGGAAAGAAGAGTAAGAAAAGAATTGTGATATCTTGAAATCGTGGCCCGCTAATGTTTCCTTATTTGTATCCTAGATGGCATTGCTTTTCCTCGTAGGTAAATAAGAAAAATCAGAATTCTGATCCCTGTGTAGGTTATCATTCATTAGCACATCGTAATGTGGTATTCTGTAGGTATGATGCAAAGAGCTGAAGAACAAGACGCTTCAACCGGCCTCGAGAAGAATCGTAACTGTCTAGTAGTTTAGCAGCAGTCTAACAGATGTCTCTATCCTAGAGATCGGTTCTTTCATCATTCTAAAACACTGACAAGAGTCTTTGGGAAGAGCCGATGAAAGAACTCGCTCCCGCCCGGAACTTCTGTTATTGTAAGATATTTGTTTCGAACTGTTTTGAAACAAATTTTCAGCATAAATAATTTAAAACGTATTACAGATTGTCGATCTGTCGTGCCTGTTGCGCAGCTGTACCAGTAACAGCGATCGTGAGCAGACTCTCCCATAGGCCTCGTAGTTTCGCCCTTGATCAGAGGTGGTAGCACTACACATGTGATGCGTACTACACTACCTGGGACATTCTATAATCGAGGTGTCTTTTTCACTCCACTATGGGGTACCTTTTATATTCAACATCGTTCAAACTTGTTATCCTATTCCGTTCTGATTTTTCTCTTTTCGGTCAACACAGTCTTTTATCACGATTCTTAGCCTTCCTTTCTTCCTTCTCTCTCTGTCTCAAACTAGATCATATTCCAGGTATTCCCAATCTTTTAGACCCTGCACCGTTCATCATATGTCACATTTTCCATGTGACACCTCTCTATCTAAGATTTACGAAAATGCTCAAATTCGATTCAATGACATTCAAACAAAAATTAGCCAAATATCATGTGAGAAGAAAATGATGTGTTTCCAAATGATTTGTTCCATTCTTAAAATTATCCGTACGGAAAATTTGGAGTATAGTAGAGTACCCATAATTCAAGATGAACGGGCTCGAGACTACGTCGAATTACAAAAATACTCGATCTTATATGGAATTAGCCTAGGAAAACCGTAAGATGCGAAAGAAAAATATGACAAAGAATTACGTGAAAGTATGTGAAAAATGGTCTTAGGAATGTTGTATTTACATTGTGCAGTACAGTACTAACAATAATGTTAGGGAAAATAGTTTACAAATATTAAACTTATATTTTAGGATGTTGTATCATTTACAAGCAGCAATGTAAAGTTTCGTCTGAATAACAGATTGTCGGAGGTGTAGCCTCTAAGTGCTGTTCTATATTCTATTCCTGGAATCTGTGGAACAAGTCCGCGCATAACGGCAGAGAAAGAGGAAAAAACAAGTAGACGGAGCGAAGCAGTACACACTGATGAAAAAAGCTGATGGCTGCAATCGCATCCATCCAATCCCGTTCTCTTACACATGCTTATTGGTCGAGCCTTCTCGAGTCACTTCTTGGCAGGAACTTGCTTTCGTTCGCTCACACCAGAGATTCCGGGGACAGAATATACGTAGCGAATTGCTGATTCCAACACTGCAATTTTTTTGGTTTTTAAGTCTTGTTTAGTTTTTGCCCTACATTATATGGAATGTTGTATTTTCGAGACCCCAGGACGTCGTAACGCATAGTTTGAAAACATCCAGTGCTATAAGGTCAGCATAAACTTGTCTTTCTATCTTAATTTTCCTCATTTTACCTCCTTCTTCTATTTCTTTAGGTTAATTGCTAGGACGTTTATTTGATAAAACTGTGATGGGACTAATATAAATCAAAGGAACGGCCATATCCACGAGATAGAATCGAAATCAGAACCTTCGCTTCGGGTTGCGTGAGTCCAGAAATCAATGCCTCAGAGGCACCAAACACCACTGTCAGTTCTGTGTATTCTCATTTGCTCACGATGATATAGGGGAGCAATACTGTGAAAACTAGATCATGATGTTCGTCCTATATTTCCTTCAATAAATGAAATCTTATTACAACAAGGGCTCGGATAATTATGAATTACATGTTTTGTTCTATTAACATTTCTTGGAGCAAACCAGTAAAATGGCGTTTCATGCCAAATTAAGTTTAAAAACGTAATTTTTACATATTTTATTCCACAAGTACTCATATTTACATATTTCCTGACATTTTCAGATTTAATACATACATATATATATACACACACTACAAAATGAATGGCTCAGAGCAGACATCTTTGAAAATTTTCATTCAACAGTCGCTTGTCTGGAAGGTGTTGAAGGATCAGTTGAGAACGCGGTGAAAAAAAGAAGTCTTTCGTTTTGGGAAAAATTCAGGGTACAAAACAATTTTGGCTCTTACAGGGTGCTAAGTTGAGGTATTATTTTCGACGCTTTGGAAACTTGAGTACAGACTCGAATGTTTGTGCAAGTTTAAATATGCACCATTACTTTGTGCGAAACGGAACGATCATTTAAGGTTGAATCATACGAAGTGGTTTCCAATAGGAATGCCATACTTGGCGCAAGACTGACTACCGGCTGGAAATGATGGCTGCTAGACTGGTTTTGACGACTAGACCGTTTTCTAAATACAGCTGGCTTTCTCTGCTAAATTCTGTGGTAAAAGCCAATCAGAGCGAAAATTTGGTCATATGAAGATAATCTGTAAGTTTGGCAAATATTTTTTTTCCTGTGGTTTCCGAGTATTGGATGATTTTGTTAGCTGCTCGATGAAAGAAAACCAGAGATATGGTGCATTCGTGTTCATTAATATTTAGGAATTATCCAAAGCAATGATATTTGTACACGACAAATGTGAGTCTCCGATAATGAAAATCCTTCTTATTACTAATATATTAAATGTATAACATGTTTAGTTCAACAAAATATTGTTTTTATGAATGAATTCTGCGAATCTCATGTATTAATATAATCCGAGTTCATTAAAAAACTTGTTGAGTATACACCTTGATTGACATATTTTCTCTTCGAGCCAATTTCTAGCCCATGCTTTTTTATTAGTTTTAATTTTAAATAACAACAGCCTCGAATAGCTTGCCCATACCTTTAGCTTTTCTGCTCTGTGCAATGCCTTGTGGGGACAAAGTTTAGCAGGTGAGCAAGTACTACGCAGCTAGTCCAACAGGATATCTAGCCTTGTGCGATTCAGGCATTAGTTAGCACAAAGTCCTGTTAGGCGCAACAATAGAAGTTCCATATTTGAAACTTTCAAATACATTTGGTGTTCCTTACTATTATTGGGATCGTGTATTGGAAAATCAACAGGAGCGTGTAAAATTTTGTATTTCTGTTGGTTAGTCTGACTTGAGAAAGTTGTTTAAAAAATATGAGAGAAGTTTTGGTATTAAGGTGTTTTGGGTGTGACATATTTCTTACTTTTTGAGCGGTTTTAGTGCATATTTTTGGATATGCCATACATATACATGTACATATTGTACTGTTTTTAGTACATAATTATCAGGGCCATAATTATAACTGTTTCGTAAATTTTAAAACGTACGCTTTATGAAATTTTGAATGTTTCAAAACTGTCTCTTTTGTTGAGTAATTTGGGGACATACAATGGAATGAATTATAGGCTTCACTCACCAAGAAACGTTTTGAAACCCTGACATGGAAAGACCACCAAAGAGTACAGATTTCAAATAATTTAGCTATATCTCATTGAGCTTAATAAATTCTGCGTTTGAAAGCAGGAGAGTTAGAGATTAGATTCTCACGGCGAGGAAAAAGCAGCTTAGTAAAATTTTTAATGCGTGTGATTTTGTCCCATTAGAGCTCTGGTTTCTAAAGGCTCTTCGGAGGACTTGCCATATATTATTCCTCACGCGGTGATGTTCTTCGACTTTAAAAAAAAGCCTGGAAAGTCTTTTCTGTAATGGTGGGCTTAACAGCGAAGAAAAAGGAACAAAAATCCGATTGATCTGCTTGGAAAAACTCGCTGGGAGTTTTTAGTTTTGCGTGTTCTCCTACTGTGCAGCTAATTATGGAAAGAGCAAAAGGAAGTTAATTGGCTGAAAAATGTTAATGGCATGAAAATTATTATGAAGTGAATGTTTTCGCGGCGCTCCTTTTCCGCTCCATGCCCTCACTTTCCCTCTCGCGCGTTCATTGGTGGAGCCCTCTCGAGTCACTAGCCACCACGTCTAGTTCGCTGCACTTTTTGACACTAGGTGTAGTGTAGTGTATCCTGATGTCAGGCTGGTGCAAGGAAATGACGTTCAACCAAGTAGACGAATGCCTGTCTGCTGCTTTAAACGTTCATTTGATTAGTTAGCACGCACCACGTGACCATACAACACACATTACAACGCTCCAGAACGTAGTGTAGACACTAAATGCACTTCTTGGCACCAAATCAACAAAGTAGACGAGTTCGGCGTTGCACCTTGTAACCAGCTCGAGTGCAGCGAACTTGACGGGGCTACTGCCGGATCCTGTGGCCGAGTTGTTAGCACATCGCGCTGCGACGCCAAGGGTCCCGGGTTCGAATCCCGCTCGGGCTTGGTTGTTTGTGAATGTCCATTCATCAATTTCATCGCTCATCCCCATCTTTGCAAATTAGCCAAGAGGCACAAAACGCGAAGTAAAATAAACTAAATCAATCAAATTGACGGGGCTACTACCTGCGCAGAAGACCTGTTTTCGTCCTCTTGCTCCGGAGATTTCCGGGACAGAGTGTAGGCGTTCTGCGTAATCCCGAGAAACTTTAAGCTTAGATCTTTCCATCACACATGTTAAATTTTGCTTAGTTTATTGTAAAAAAATCGCTATCGGAAACCCACATGGTGGGTGACTTTAAGTTTTATTTCTTTTTTTTTAAAAAAATGGGGTAGACCACTGATGCACTGAGCTTTCGTGTGCACTACTCTTTTATCAACTCCACTTCTGTGTAGAGATCCTTGCACGAGAGAACGCTATTCGTCTTGATTTTGCACATCTCACTTATCCCCCGCATCTACAAGCTGCTCCTTTATTCTCCAGTTGTCTTTTTCTTCCACCAACCCATAAATTCTAATAACCTTCTCTCAAACGCACGTAAAGCATTCTCCTCAACTATCATTATCCATTATTTCCACGCTATATTACAAGTCTTGCTAGAGTATAATAAATCCTGTAAATTCTCTATTGCGGAGTAGCGGCCTCAATTGCAGAGTGGTCAGGGTCACGCTCTCCGAGGTCAGAGGTTTCAGGTTCGAATTCTGTTTAAGGTATGCATCGTGGTATGCAGGTTGATCGACCACCATGAAATTGGTGTTATTAATTTAAAATTACAATTATATTGATTGCCAATGACAGAAATCGCATTCTAGCTGAATATCCCCCAGCTAAAAAAAATGAGTTAGGTCTAAGATGTGAGTGAAAACGTAGGAGACAGGGCAGAACTCCATGTTTTCGGTTCTACCATGTAGCTCAAAGAAGAAATGGTTCCACAAGTTTTCAAAATTCCAGAAATAAGATTTTTATGTGATCTTAACGACTAAAATTTGTTTCTAAATTCCAAAGCTTTCTCTTCCATTAAGAATGTTAAAGTTAATAACGCAGCTCACTCGATAGTCACTAATCTGGTGTATAGATTACAACAATAACATTAATAATAGTTGGCACCAAAATTATTTATATTTATTATTAGTTGATAATAATTAATATACTTATTATTAATAATACTATTTTTTTTATATTAGCTATCTGACCTCCCCTACAAAAGTTACTGGCGACGCCTATGGTATGCATGTATCATTGTGTTTGTCTTCCATTCATTTCATACTTCTTCATTCATCATCATCGTTACGCTTAATGCAAGGAATAGAAAAGCGACGTAAAATAACGAATAGGAAGAAAGTATTCTTTATATTGCTTTCCTGTGTAAAATACTAGGTTTTGTAGCGTTAATTTTTATCGAAACGTGACATGTTTATTACCATACTAGTTTTTCTGATATCTTCCGTAACTACATTTTTGCTGCTTATTTTCGTTCCCGAATTGTATCTTTTTTCTTTATATTACCATACAGGCTTATATTTAATCGATTGATTGATTGTTTTGGTTTATTTTACTTCGCTTGTGTGCCAACTTTGGTTAATCGCGTAGATGAGGTTGAATGGTGAAAAGATGAAATGGATGAAGAAATAATCACAAACATACATGGATAAAACAGAACATTCTTAGTTTGCAACAATGCAGCTCAGGGTGCTTTTATTTTAATATATTTCATTGCTCTTTATTTAATCTTCATACTGCTTTCCAAAATATAGAGCTAGTTTGCCAAACGTTCAACAACAGAAGCTAATATTTCTCAAAATAATAACAATGCAAGATATGCTTTGTAAATTTTCACATCGGATTGCTCTTTACTGCAAGACCTTAATATACATTATAGTGTCCTTGAATTTCAGATTCCCTGGGTTCGAATCATTTAGTTTTTGGTAGTTTAAGGTGCTAGGTACTTTTGGTACACTAAATTATTCAGTCTTTCAAAATAGAAATAAGGCTCTTTCTTTCATTCCGCCAAAGTTTATGCTTAGGGTACGCTCCTTTTAACGCAATTTAATCGTCTTTTGTGGAAAGAGTTTTCTTTCTTTTGTGTTTAATCGAGTAGACAGAATAGCATAGTCTTAGTTTGAGGTTAATGATGCAAGCTCTGCCTTGTGTACTAATTGAGTCGTTTGTGCTTTTTCTCAGTCACTGCAGCCTAATTGACTCGAAGGACAGTTCCTATCTTTTCCCCAAACTCAATTTTCCCATTTCAAACTCCATTTCTTTCTGGTTAAGAAACTAGCACTGTACAAATATGCAAAAGCATTTTAGTAGAATATTTCCTATCAATACATAATATACAGTACATCTCAGAGCAAATATAATACTTGTTTTTTAAATCATCGATGTATGTCAAGGGTTATCTATTCTCGTTTCCAACTTCATATCCTCCCTAGCCATTTTCTGGTTTTGGATTGTTGTTTTTCCTCGCGTTTGTTGACAAGAAAGATCGGCGTATTTGCCCAATGACATCCGCTTGCGCTGATCTCGTCTACTTTCCAAATATTTGCTACTTTGGCGACATCCTTCGCTTTATGGGGCTAGTCTCGTCATATTTACGAAGTCTTGCGTATACTCCCAAGATCGCGCGGTGGTTTGTAAAGCGCAGCCCTCTCTAAAATATATCAATACTATTTCGTTGGGGAAAAGTGCATAATTCATTTTCATTCAATCTAATCTTAGAGCCACAGAACGAAGTATATAATATTAGTTCGGTTTGGGTGGTGAGGAACAAAACAATTCTGTACACACTCTTAGGTTCCGTCATTTCCACAACGAGCTTCATAATTATTTAATATTTTTAAATATTTGCTTTTACCTTTCTACTAAAATTCCTGTACTTTTCAGGTAGTTTGAACAAATATTCAACAGACTTATCCAACTAGCACACGAAGATACAAGGCAAAGTTCCTTTGTTTTTGTTATTTACATGTTTTCTCTTTAATTTACTTATCAGTTTCAGATGAATGCATGTACTTGAGTAAAGTTACATTTGCATCATGCATTTTTATGACAACACGTGTATCGTTTAAGTTTGTTTACGAAATTATATACATACGGTATGCGCCAAAATATACAGTACTGAAACTCGCGCATCTCGAACACGTGGTTGCGTTTGTCGGCGGGGCATAGCTCCAGCTGCACGTGTTCGCAGTAGTGAAAAGGAAGTTGTGTTGTGCAGTTGTTGTTGGAAATAGGTCTCTCGACGGAGGAGCATAGTTGAGCATTATTTCCGCTCATACGGAAGCGGTCGTGAAGGTGGACCGAGTTTGAAAAAGGTGACTGGTCTATATGCAACCCAAATGACAATCGTCCACTCCACATGCCCTAACCTAACCTAACCTTAGGTTTCCTGACAGTTATGCAACCCAAAAGACAAGATTGTTATTTGGGTTGCATATAGACCAGTCACTATATTGTAACATGTCTTATACTTTTGTTCATCTTTTCATTTCAGTACTGTATATTTTGGCACATACTGTATATGTGTGCATACATACAGTACAGAGTGTTTCCGTGACCTTGAATCAAACTTGCAAGGTGGATGGAGACTGATCCAAGTACCAATATGAGATAAGGAACCTCAGTCCGAAAATGCTCCATTAAAAAATTATGAGCCAATACTATTTGGGGCTTTATATGACAGTGGAATAAGACAACTGAAAGATGCGGCTTGTAGATTCGACACGGACGTTACTACAGTGTATCGTAGCACTCAATGAAGAAAACGTTACGGTAATTGTTCAAAATGGCGGCCCCAGCGTCGCAAGACGCTCCGTCGTATCCGCTCTGGAGTAGTTCTGACGATATAACAAGGATTCTTGTCAACAGGTCCTCGTCACTCAAACGATTGACGATTGAGTACTGAGCCGAGGGACACCCTTTGCATTCCCTCCTGGCAACTATCCTTGCTGCCTGTAATATCTTCAGAATGACTATGGCGATGTTACAGCAGATGCGACAGAGCTTCTTCACCTACTGTAACAGTTTCGTCGTAGAGTGCTACGGTACACTCTAGTAACTTCCGCATTAAATCTACAAGCCACATCTTTCGCTTGTCTTATTCCACTGACATAGGAAGCCCAAATAGTTTTGTCTCATAACTTTTTAATGGTGTGTTTCCGGACCGACGTTCCACATCTCATATTGGTACTTTGGCCAGTTTCCATCACGAACCTTGCAAGTTTGAATCAAGGTCACGGAAACTCTCTCTCTCTCTCTCTCTCTCATATTGTAGCGTGACGTTGGAGTCACACTTCAAAATATATATATATATATAAAATATGATATATATATTTCGTATTTGTCATTTTATTATTTTGTATCGATTGTGTGCCACGGTTGGCTAATTGCAATGACCAGAATTAATGCTAATTAGATGAGATTAATTAAGGGATGTTTATAAAGAACACTCATATGCATGCCTGGACTCGAACCCGGAAACGTACCTAAGTGATAAGATTGTGATTCAACAATTCAAAGCTCAAACACAAATACACTTACAGTACATACATTTTTGTAGTGCCAACCCAAATTTATTTTTTATAATTATTATGACATTGTTTTGCTTTTTATTTGTCTTAGTTCGTAGTGCTTTCTTTCCTTGTTGCATCCAGTTGTTTATTAACCATAACAGGGGGGGGGGAAGCGCGCCCTATTACGCAACGGTCACGAGTACAGATGGCGGGTTTTCTGAATGCGTCGTGTGTGTGTTTAGCTGCTGGATGTAACTGACCTTCCAGAGACTTTAAAAATACAATACTGTAAAAAGACGAAATCAGGCATTTCGGGGAGGAGAAGGTGACAGACAGAACAGGATAAAGTGGAAAAGAGCAAGGGTGCAAGCCAACGGAGGTGACAATTTAGTGTACCTGTACCGATCGATTTAATAGAACGCATTGTATGTAGTGTCGTGTCGTGTGGGAGAGGTGGGATCTGAGTAAACTGCTGGCTGAAAGCTAGCGAGGAACTTCATTCGATTCGGTGAGCGATGAGAAGCAGAGCCGCACACCGCCCCACATATCACCAAGAGGGTGTCAGGAGAGCAGCGGTCTAGAGCCGGATTAGTGAAGCTGTATCGAAGCTCGAAGCCGGTACCAGCAACATCCAGCCCAAGCTGACAGGTCGGTCGGAAGGGAACTTACCTCCTGGATCCGAGGCCAGCCGCATGGGAAGCCATCCTATTCATCCCTGTCCCCTATGTGCATTCCCTTCATCAGAGACTGATATGAAAAAGCCCCTAAAAAAGACAATATCCATTTAAATACTCATTTACGGCGGTCTACAAACTGAGTGCAAACGTTAAGGAACGCTCTGTATTAAACATAAACATTGCGTTATGTTCTAAGGGACACCACAATACTGATAATAAAGTAAGGGATCTTATTACTATGATTTGTCGCCATAAATGGCTTATTAAGGTGTTCTCTATGTTACATATACTCTGTTTTCTTTCTTTATTCCTTCACAGGGAGTCAGGGTAAAACAGTTAAAATTAATTTTTAAAATGTTTATGGAAAGTACAGAATAAGTATCTATAAAAAAGGTTGTTGTGTCGCCACAATAGCAACTGCTGGCTTCATACGGATTTTCACTTATCCTTTCAAAACAACATTTATCCTTTTAAAACATTATTTGTGGCTTACAGGTAAGTTCCCTAGAATTTATATCGCTTAATTATGGCCTATATGCATATTTTTGTTTGCAGGAAATGTGAAAATTTATACGTTGTTCTGTTTGCATTAGTTGGAATGCTGGAATATCGATCATATGGTTGCTAAACACACAAACCTTTAGGGGACGGGGTCGTTCGGTTTCCCCCGCCCAGAACTAATCGTCGACACCATAATATCTTTCCATTTAGTAACGCGATTGTAGGGGGTACGTTGCAGACAGCCACAATCAATTCGTCCCAGTTCGGTTGCCTAGCAACTTGTCGCTTCGCACTCTCCACATCGACGGAGCAACAGGTCTTGACGCACTTAACGTCACCCCTGGTGCGTGCGTGTGTACGTTTTTTTGCAGTGAAGAATAACTCTTTGAGCCGTGTGCAAACGATGTATTTATTTGTAAATGAACTTATATATATATATATAAATTACACTTGGATACCTGGCGTAAAAATTGCATCGTATCGTTCTAATTTTTTAAAAAAAACATTACACAGGCACACACATACATGTTAGAAATAGGTGAAGCCAGTATCATAATAAATGAGGACGCATTAACTGAGAATGAAATTCATATGCTAATACCCGTAAAATTAATTTTATTTCTAATTTGTTAGTAAATAGACTCAAGACAAAACAAAAAGTATAAACTACTCACATTTTGCGACTTGCGGCCGCTAGTTTTGAAAACATGTGCGTCCACATTTAGTATATGTCTAAATACTAGACAAAAATTGCACTGTCTATAAGAGCAGTTATTTGAGTTCACACTCACCTGGCGTCGACATTTGTTAACGTTTGTCAACCTCCGCGGGGGAGTGTTTATCACAGCGCGCCGCAATACCAAGGGTCCTGGGTTCGAATCCCTACCTAGGCATGGGTGTTCTTTGTAAGTGCCAGTTCATCAATTTCATTCTATCATTTTCACGATCACCCAAAAGTGGCAGAAAAGCGAGGTAAACTAAACGAAATCAATCAATCATTAAAATTGCTATAGATTTTGAGCTCCCATCCCCAGGAAAATTACCTCGCCCTTAGAAATTATTACAGTTACCCCTGATAACGGTTATATAATACTTATTCTGGTTGTCGTTTTTGTATTTCTACGACACAACAACGCTGCTAAGAAAATTGTACAAAGTAAAACATTTTTTACAACCTAATTTATACCTTTCAATACTTCTTTATTGCTTTTTTGCTCATTGAACGTCGGTTTTCTCTCTGTAAATTAGTGGAGGACGGTGAATATGAACCTGATGTAGAGGTTAACATCAAGAAACGTCACAAAGACTAGGCCGGTACTAGAACTCATACGTTTCTGTGGCGCTCTCAGTGTGCTTCACTATGGGCGGTGTACTCTATCTGGGGAATGTCTGAAACAAGGTCGCGCAGAAAGATCGGAAGGAATTTGTTTGAGCGAAGCAGTACACGCTGATACAACCATCTGGGAGCTTCAATCACTTCCCCTCCACTCAATCCCGTTCCCTCGCACGTGTTCATTGGTCGATCCTTCTCGAGTCACTACTTGCGCAGAGACTTGCTTTGGTTTGCTCACTACAGAGATTCCTGGGATATAGTATAGCCATGCTGTGTTTTTTTAAATATATAAATTCAGTTGGGAATGCAAGACAATAACTTTTCACACTCTTACAAACAAACATGTTAAACCGAATCCAAGAAAATTCTTGTTGGTTTTGTTGTTACCATTTGACCAACGTATCCCACTATTTCCCGAAAAATCATCTCTTGCCGAACCACGCCTGGCGCTTGACTAACATATCCTTCGTCCCTCTCAGGATCACAGGGCTTCCAGGAACAACGGCCCAAGGGAATTTCTCTCAGCCAGCTCCTTTAACTTCGACCTGCCCCGTCCTTCTTACCTTGGCTTTCTTTTCTGCCATTTTTCGTTCTTCTCACCTTTTCTTTTTCTTTGTAGATCCCGCTCTGTCTACAGTGTCACTTCTTTTTTTAACGGACGTCCTCGGAGAATAGCTAAGTTATGAACATAAATCTACCTCGAGATCTATTTTTCATGATATTTCATCAGGAATATATGAGCCTTTTGTTTCTCAGTATTAGTTAAGTTAGTAAGTCTGCCTCGAAGAGTCTAGAGGGAGTAAGTATTCAGTTCTAGTTTACTGCGGGCCTCCCCGATGTCGTATAGGTAACGTCGCCATTGTAATCAAGAGGTCTTGGGTTCGATATCTTGTGGAGGTACTTAGTGCTTCGGATCCCACTTTCCACTGCAGGCCCAGTCCGAGCCCATCTAAATAAAAAAAGAAACAACACATAACATGCCTACACTTCCTTTTATCTGAGTCTTGTGTTTAACTCGCAGCAAAATTCTGGAACAAGAAGAGATGCAAGGACAGAATATAATTTGCGGCTGAATACAAACTGGGAATTTCGTGAGTTTTGGAAATTATGTGTGAATTTTTAGCACCGGAAATTATGCGTGTTTTCCCTCACATACATGGATAAAAATACTATTTTCAATTCAAAACGCACCTTTGCACTTTTGTGGGGAAACCTTTTTCATTTGTCACCTTCTAGCTGCATCGAAGGTTTATACGTACTATTACTTTGAGACGTAGACGGTAAAGAAGGATGGGCGATCATTACTTACTCTTCCATTAATAAACGACTTATTGTGACTTGAATGTCTCAGTGTAATTGGTTAATTCTAGATTTCAAGACGGAGGATGAACGCCTTTGTTAAGTTTAAAAGAGTTGATCGGTATTACGACTTGCATTAATTGACTATTTTTGATAGTTCTAGACGACTCAGGTGAGGTGAGTGCTTAATTTTGGATGTCAAGGAGATAGGGAGAGATCGTCTTTGCAGACATTCAAGGAAAATGGAGTTATCCATCGTCACTTGGTCTTCTGACGATTGTTAGAGGGGGCTCCATGAATTTTTACTTACTGAGTAATATGTATGAGGGTCTATTCGTAAATGTTTAGTACAATGTTATAGGTTTTGTCTTAAAACCGTAACACTCAAAGTACAAACTGTTAACACAAATTAATTTTCATTATAATTTTCGCCTTACATTTTGGAAAAATTCACTTGCAAAATCTGGAAATATACTTGAATTTTATCCGGAGCCACCGTAAATCCCCCCCCCCCACCACCACCACCTTTCCAATTTAATGTATGCATTTGCTATTTTAACAATTTTTCCCTCATATTTCTAAGCTACTTTCTCCAAGACAATGTACTTGAAAAACTCTCCAAACTATTCGTCCCGGCTGAGCCACGAACATACTTTAAAAATAGAATTTATGTTCTATTCCTCAGTTTTATTGTGCTGCAACCGTGTGCTATTTAGTCTCCATTTTAGGACAAAGTAAATGCTAATGTCTACTTCACTAGGGGAACTACTTGTGGCAAGCCTTTGAACCTGTCACATGGAAAGTTTCTAGTATAGAGAAAAGTGCCTCCCGCTGGAAGAAGGGTGTACCGTTGCATCAGCATATTTGGGAGGCAAATCTCCCTTGCGGGAGCGCCTAATTGTAACCCACGGAGCTTCACGGGGCGGCCCTGCCTTGGTGTCTGATGGTCTACGGAAGTGCGAGCTCAAGCCCAGGGGCACCATATGGTAAAACTAGGCTTCAGTTGACCTTCCACATAATTGCATTGAAACGCCACGGGTAGCTCACACATTGCATGTCCCTGGGGTTTTTAACCCAGGTTGCAGTTGTGGAATGCATGTATGCACTCCCCAAACACAAACACACAAGCCAGAAAAATGAAGGTGGAGGCAGGGGCGTGAATATTTTCTGGAGGGTGGGGGGCAGTCAGATACCGCTAAATTCTATAAAAAGTGCCTATTTTGGTTTGAAACATTTATTTATTTAGTTTTTCTTGTTTCCGGGAGTAGGGGAACGGATCGGGCAACAGTTATAACTGTCTTGGAATGTTTGTTGTAACTAGGGAAAGGATTTTAAGGTGCAAAAGTATGGTCGGGAAACGTAAAAAAAGGTTCTGAAAACGATTTAAAAAATGTGCTGACAAAATGCCTTTATTCAATGCTCTCTTTTTCTGCGCCTTCTGTATATAATGCGCGCGGACCGCAGAGAGAACTGGCGCGGACCGCGTAGAGAACGGTGGTTCTGCCGAATAGATTTTGTTGAAGTTTGTGTTTTCTCTCGCGGGTTTTGCTACATTATCTTGTGAACTATTGGGGCTGCAATATCATTGTATAGCTCTGTTCTGCTCTACAAAATGAGACAATAGGATTTTATGTAGCTGGTCAAGAAGAGTGAAAATCGTTTATTTTTCTGTCCAATTTTTTTACCAAAACATGAAGAAAATGGAAGGGAAAAGGTGCTAAAACATGAAAGAAGGGGTAAAAAGGGGATAAATGTGCTAATCTCACGAAAAGGTGCAACAAAGTGTGTTTATTTTACTTGATTTCATGTCGTAAAAAAACATATCTCAAACGTTCGGTATGAGAACAGCTATATTTTTGGAAAGATGTTGCACCTTAAAATCCTTTCCCTAGTTACAAATAACAAAAGAAAATCTACGATATGTTTTGCGTTGGGAGTACAACAGTATGCACAAGCCAAGTAAGCCTAAAAGTTGATTGTGACGCGAAGGATAGCTATAATCGGTGTTAATTTTGGCTTTAAGATTATGGTTTTTGAGTTTGGTTTTTTTGTTACTAGAGTCGCTTTTCTTCCACTTTTAGCTAATCGCGACGATGAGATTGGCTGATGATAATGAAATTGATGAAGGGACACTCACAAAGAGCACACATACCCAGGCTGGGTTTCCAACCCTGAACTCCTGACGTCGTAGCGCTGTGATAACTCCGCCACGATTGTAGGCTTAATATTACGGAGTCGGAATGACAGTGACAAGATGCAGTTGGTGTTAACGATATAACTATGTAATACTTTATGTGCAAATTCAGTCTACAAGTATGCTCACTAATGTAGCTGCGTTTGCACCGGAAATTTTAGGTAAGATGAACATTTCACTGTTATAATCTAAGCAGTTTGGTAGGTTTAAATTAAAACTACAATTAAAAAGATTAACATTTAATCAATTTGAAAATAATTTGTTTTTCAATTGAAGAGGGCTTATTTTACAAGATATCTTACGAGCTTTCGAAAAAAATTAGTATTGATTTAAATAAATGATAAACTCTCAATCTAAATTTAAGAAAAAAGTAAAGATGGAATTTTGTCTATCTCTCATCATATTCAAATCATATCATATTTATAAATTCCTTTTAAGTCCTAGACTACTGAGAAAATCTCCAGTTACATCTTTCGATGACGTTACTGAATTAATTATAATTTGAACTCAGAAAACCGAAACCATTTGGAGCCACCCTGTCCCCTCTGGTGATGCCAGTGATAGACAGGCCATGCGGTGTACCAAAATTTGTCACTATGTCTACAGTATTTGCCGAGTAATTAATGTAATATGTATGCGTGTTTGTGTCCATAGGATATTACTCACTCTCGGAAACAATGTAAATTGAAGACTAAAATTGGAAAACGCTGTAAGTGCCACAATAATTCAAACCTCGTATTCCACGTTAAACTGTGAAATGTGCCATGCTTTATAATGTGGTATACGTGAAATGTGGTTGGTAGCCCTGTAAGTAGTTCAAAGGGCGTGTGAAGAGGTCACAAGTGTGAACGTTCTTACGAACTGATGTGCTGAACGATGCGATTTCCCAACACTTTTGCTTTTGGCACTTACAACGTTTACCACTTTTAGTCCTCAATTCTTAATAATGCATAAATCTGGTATTTATAGTTTTTTAAACCCTTGATATCACTGAGCAACTAAATCTGAAAATACGGAATAAAGGGAACAATTATCAAATAACAAAATATTATCGATAGTTCAAATTTGTATAAGTCATTTAGTATATGGAAATGATAATGCAGGAGATTTTTTAAACAATCACAGATCAAATAACCGAAAAATCTTATGTTTTTCTCAATAAGAATATATATTATGCGTTATCTAGGCCTTTAGCCGGGTCTCGGTTTTGAGTACAGTACTTGTCTAGCCACGTTGTGTGGAGCATCTCCTGTGTATATCCCATGTATATTTTTGTGCGTTTATTTTTAGGAGGGTACTCAGTGGGGAATTTGATAAAGCTGTAATTGTTTACGAATATTAGCATTGTTCTTTCGAGGTTATTTCTGGAAGGTTGAACCCCTTGTTTGTTTCAATGATATGTTATCTTCTCTCATCCTGGAAACAAATAGATTTTTTTTTATTTGTCTCCATTCGCGTGAAAACATCGCCAATAGTACAGGGATGAAAAGTATTTAAGACCGAAGAAAAATTAATTCCTTAAGCTAATTGAGCCGTTAGTTCTATACTCTATCTCGGGATTCTCTGGATGAAGGCCGCGCATAACGGTAGAAAAGAGGAGGAAGCGAGTGGCTTCTTGCACAGAGACTTGCTTTCGTTTGGTCGTTCCAGAGATTCCAGGGACAGAGTATACTTTTCTGGAGAAGATGAGGCCAGCAACACGAGAGAGCAACTTCCTTTGTATTGTAAACAAGTAAGACTGATTTTGTCTTTTTGGAAAACAACAACACTTTATCTCGTCTTCTGGACATGGATCCACCGGTAACACCAAATATTATTCGATAATACTATTGAAATTATTGAGTAATATTCTGATGTTTACACAATTCTCTCAAGTTATTCTTTTTATAACCGAGTTAGTTACCGCAATAATCCCATTAATCTACATTAGGTTTGCACGAAACACACGGTAATGTTTACTTTATATTTTTTAGACTAAGGCTTTGATAAATGAATATGTAAATATGTGGCGGTTCCTGTGTGGGGAAATCCCCGGTTTGTTTGCATTAACCGCGCTTTGCTTTGAAAGTTTCCAAAGCCCTTCACTCCGAAAATATATTTTCGAAATGAGATCTCTTTGATTGCTCCCAGATCTCAATATTTCTGCTCCACAAAGGATTCGGAAAATCTGTTCCCGTCATCCAATGAGCGATAAAAGCATCTTTCGAAATGCATTTGAATTTCAAAGGAAAATTGAGTGCAGTGCCGAAGCAGAAGAGGAAGGGCATCCGTAGAAACAATCAATGACAGAGGGAGCTGCCGAATGCTGCTAATTATCTTTTCTTTCTCCCTTGAAAGGTCGATGACTAACATGCACAAAGGCAGATGAAAGTCGGTGGTTGGAGCGGGGGTGGATACAGGAGAAGATAGGGGGTTGGCGGAGGAGAAAACTTAAAATGTTCACAAGACGAGACGCCTACATTTAGCCCCTTGCACTGTTTCTTCAAGTTAATTAGGAAGTTAATTAAACAGGGAAAGTAGCTACAAAGGAAAGTAAATGAAGTTATCACCTCCTGAGCTATTTTTTTAACCCTGCTGGGAGCAGTACCCAGTGCCTCCCGAGATGAATTTATCGACAAGCTTATTGCATTACTCTGAGGTGCTTGGATATTATAAGGAATCAAGGTGGTGTTATAAGGTGCGGTAGGTGTACAGAAATAGTGTTGCTGGACGGAAAAGTTATAGAAATGGTTCGTTTAAGGGACGCATGGCATCATATTGAAAAATGGAGGAACAAACTATTTTTAGTTATGGAGAAAAGATACAACTTATCACAAATACTCTATTGCCAGTGTAGGATGCATAACACAATGCAATAATGCTGATGATTCCGTAAAAGTTTTGAATTCGAAGAGATTCTAGCAAGATAGAAATCCATTGGAGTGATAACCATTACAAGTAAAGATGATCTCTCTTTCAGATCATTTTATGGACTCCGCCAGTGCACAGTGATCCGGAATTCCTAAGAAATCGGCAAAACTCTGAAGCTCGCTATTTGATTCCTGAATCATTACAAATGTGTAAGATTAGCAATTTTAAGGGAAAATGGACACTTAGGGTGTACAGAATTTATGCGAGGTTGATTATTTAGAGTTTTTATAGAAAAAGTAAAATATATGACTAATTATTTCAATAAACCCTTGGAAACACAGTAATACAAATCAAGGCACTTGAAGACAGAAATGCATTCCCAGAAATAGATAAAATAATATTATAGATAATTACGATATAATGATGATGATAATAATAATAATAGTGAAAACATCGTTAAAATGCATTTATGCATAATAAATGTTTAACGCCAGGAAAACAGACTTCCCATCAAACCACTTTTATAAAATGTTAATGTTTTTAATGCATTAAATAATACGTATTTATTCACAAGTTCCTATATGCCTTTTCTTCTCCTTCCTCCTTCAAATGTACTTTGGTTGCGAATGTGAGTTCCTTGGACGTATTTTCCAGGTGGAGTTCTTCAGTTCATCGCTCTTTATTTCTCTCGCTACTTTCTTCAAAACCGACACACGGTTTTTCACAGTGCATAGAGTTGAAGGAAAAGCAACTACAAACACCTTACTCTTTTTTTTCATACCAATTGAAATTATTTTAAAATAAATTTATCTTCTATCCGGTGACATTTTTCTTATGTTTAAAATACTTTGCTGCAGAACCGCGCCAGATCAACGCTAATCTTTTTAAAGCAATCTTCAGAGATATAGTCAATATTTACAGATCATAACACGAATGAAACGAATGTTTAATTTTATCATTCCTATCTTCACCAGATTTTTCATAAAGGACGTTTTGTGGATTTCCATAACACATCACTGTTAACTCGTAATGACGCACGTATGGGTAAAATTACCCATATATACTATATTTCAATCTTTTGCAATCAGTGTCCGAGGCCACTCTTCTCAGTACCTTTCCAGTAAACCCTTCGGGTCCTTAAATTAACTGTGAGACTTCGTTAGTTCCGCTCACAGGCCGTAGAAACACTGCCTGTGTAAATTTTGCCCACACGCGTGCTCATACTTTTCGATTTGGTGTTTCAACATGTTCTTTTTTCTCATGTTTTCAATTGTGTAATACAATGAAGATGTTCAAAATTATCAAGATTTGCTCCTGAGTAATATTTACCCAGCGTGGGTCCTTCCGTTGTAGCGGAAAGCAGTCTCGTCACACCAAAAAATCATTCGTATTACGACGGGGGGAGTGTAAGTTCGTATTTAGAAGGGTAAATTTAGAGTCAGAATGACCATAAATTTGGTATTTGTGAAAATAACATTTTTGGTGGTGTTAGGGTGTCGTTGGGAGTATGTGGATAAATCAAGGTTACATTGCACTGCTGTTATATGTATTGAGCATCAGGTTATAGATTAATCTGGAAACTCAGATTTAACAGCGCCCACACGTGTTCACGTTTGATACAAGACTGCAAGACGACCCATTAACAACGGAGTACGCGTTCACAAATAAGCTAAATTAGCCAAAAGTAGCAAAAAGTAGCACAATGCTTATCCCGTACCGCTTTCACGATACTTTACTATATCCTTTGTTTTAGAAATCGTCACGAGACATAGCGGCGAAAGCTATGTTAACTCAATACAATTTTTATTTTAAAGTAAAAAATGAAAAGAGTATATTTCATTTTAATTCAAATGTTTCTGTGCATTAGTGGGTTTATCTAGCACAATTATAGTGTTCGGCAAAAACATTGCAACAAAAAGTCTTAAAAATAAGTACAAAATGTAGTACGAAAATTACATTTTCACGAACGGCCATTTCGTAGCCCGAAAACGACAACAAATAACTGATTTAGAGATAAATTTTTCTGGCAATTTCGTGCCGCATTTAGTTTTTTAGAGGACTATTCACATTTTTTCCCCTTACCGAAAAGTAAACATTTCTAATTTTGCCGAGCTTCTGGCATTCTGAATCACTGTGCAGTGTAAGCAAACCAATACAAGGGTTGGAAAATAAGCCATTGCGACCGCTAACACCGCAGCGGCATGACAAGCCGCACAAGCCTACGTTCGATTGGTGAAATCCTCAAGCGACACGTCGCTTCGGTATGGAATCTCCCTAAGGGTTCACTCATCTGTCTAGAAGAGGGACTCGAGACGAAGGAATTACAAAATGAATATTTTTCAAAAGGTTCTCAACGTGCGAACGTTTTAGAAGCCACTTCTCCTTCACAATTGGCTTATCAGGCAAGGTCGCTACCTGCGCGCCCAATCAATTCCCTCCAGATTCCCATTACCACTTCCTCCGTCCGTTCGTTGAAGTCAGCATAGTCTTCTGCATCAGGAGTGACTTTCCCGTTCTTTCGGTTGCCCGGATAGCTCGAAGCATAGATTAACCCTTTCCACCTCGTGGGGCAGTCAGCGATAATACTACCCCCCCCCCCCCCGCCTTTTAACCCAATGGATCGTGGGTGAGTTTTGCGATTCAGGCAACAATCAGCAGACTGAACTCGCTCCGGAAGCTGGAGGCATTTACTGCAAAGTAAACTCTCCGGGCTGGGTTTTACGATCCGGCGCCGAGAGATAGTCGTGGGAATAGAACTAACGGTGGAAAGCCGTAACGTTCGGAAGGAACAATGCAAAGCAAGACCTCGATGCAATTAGAAAGGATGCTGAGAAACCGACCCTCCAGATAATAATTGAACGTCTTACAGGAGACAGAACCCTGGTTTCTACTTGATGGATTAACTAGAGTGGTAAAGTTTTCTCTAAGGTGAGAATTAGTGGGAACTCTCGAGTTTTCTCATTATCTGTGGATGTGGATGTGTGAGTTTTGCGAAACATGATATTTCCCTAGTATAACATTGAAATCTATAGCAGCGAGCTATCCTGTAGATAGTAATAAATATGAACATTTGAGGAAGAGTAATCGGATTTGAGCCCCTCAAAATGTTCTCGCCCCGCCCCCACAAGAATATATATTTATCGATTTATGACTTTCGTGACATTTAGAATATTTTATTTTATGTACTTACAATTTTTAGTACAAGAATGAATAAAGTTAAGCGGTGGTGTGAATATACTCGGCAACCAATCTTCATGACATGGTCGAAAAAACACCCTACTTCACCATTACAAACCGTGAAATGGGAGATGATGATGAGTGTTTTAACATTGTTTTTAGCGTTGTGAGAAGAGCGGGCATTGTCCACTCTCTACAAGCAAGTTTTTTAAAGTGTTTTCTTACCTTTATACTGTGTTGTGTATGCTCTGTGTCGGTCCTTTTACAACCTGCACTTTTAACATTTCTCAAGAGGCTTTTTTACACCCCCTTTTTTACTCTTAGGTAAGGATTTTAGATACACTGAAGGGTGAAAAATGATCGACGGACCCAAAAATTTTAAATCCTCCTCACATTTGGTTACTTCAAGAAGCTACCGGTTTTGAAAAGCCATAAAACAGCGCCGATGGGACTCGATCCGCTGACCACGTGCCATCCATTGAAAATTCGTTTGACAGGCCGTGACTCTTTGAGTGCTATTTCGGCATGGGATTTACTTCATGAAGCTAAACGTATGTTTTGGAATCGTAATTTCTAGTCACTTAATTGTAATCAAGGGATCCCGGGTTCGATACTAGGTGGAGGCACATAGTGGTTTGGATCCCACTTTAAACTGTATGTCCAGTCCCGATTAGTCTTACTGTGCATGATGTGGACTTAAAACACGAACTCAATTAATCAATCAATCTAGTCACTTAATCTTACATCGAGAGCTTACTGATATTAATCATTATAACTTCTTTTCTTTGATGCAAAGAAATTCTCTCAAATTTCTGTTTTCCAAATTCTTCCTTGTGTCCTTTTACAATTACAATTTTGTGCATTCTGACTCGAGAGGTTAATTTTTCGAACAACCAAGTAGCAGGAAATATTCTTGTTCTTTAACTTAATCCTTATAAATGACTCACAAGAAAGCTAGTTATTGTCGATAACAACATTGTTGTTATTTGTCAGCTACTGTTTTCTATCTACAATCCCATATTTATTTAATACAGTTCTTGACCTTTTGGTGTACAATACATGTACATTCACACTAGTTTGCGTAACTGCGAATTTACGTCTTATTGTCTTATCTATTTGAAGTCAACATACGAGATTACTAAACTCTCTATTTGCATTTAATTGCACATAAAGGATATCTGCTTTGTAATAAAATGTGTGTGTCGTGTACTCTACTCTGGTTAAGAATTTGTAAGCATTAACCTCATGAACGCGCCGCCACCGTTATTGTAAAAGAAAGCTTGGACGCTTGACAAATTTCTGAAGCCTTCAAAATTGGCAAATAGAAAACAAAGTTCGCCGACTTCCAAAACTCCAATAACGTACCTTAATGTGGAAACTGGAAGCAAGCCAGGGTTGTTTTCTTTGAGAGAGTTTCACCATCAGCTTTCTTTCCAGATTCGAAAGGGTGCAAAAAAATTAATTCATTTCAAATATCTAAGCAGAGAATTTCAATCGGAGTAAGGAGAAATTATAATGTACGAGGGATATCCAGAAATTAACTCACGTTTTATAATAAAAAGAAGACAAGTGAAAGTAGACATTTTTTATTATATACATTTTAAAGCGACACTACACTACTTTTCGACATAGTCGCCGTACAAGTTTAGACACTTATCATAGCGATGGACAAGCTTACAAAGTTCATTGTCATAAAAAGTTGGCGCCTGTGACATCAACCATTTTTGAAGCCTGAAGGTCTGCGTCGTCATCAAAGCGCTGCGTTGCTAGCCAGGTATTCATATGGGGAAACAAGTGGTAGTCACTTGGTGCGAGATCCGGGCTATATGGCGGATGGTCGAAAACCTCCCAATGAAAGGCCTGTAAAGGTTCCTGCGTCCGGTTGGCCGAGTGCGGGCGGGCATTGTCATGGAAACGGCGATTTTCACGAATCTTGTAATTGATTTTTGCGACCAGTTCATCTGTCACAATGCTTGGTCGCCCACTTCGGTCTTCATCGTGAACGTTTGTGCGCCATCTTTAAACATGAGGCACCAACGCCTCACTCCACTTTCACTCATCACATCTTTACCGTAAACTTCACATAGTTGTCGATGAATGTCAATCGGTTTAGTGTCTTTCGCCAACAAGAATCGTATGACCGACCTCACTTCACAACTGGCGGGATTTTCAATCGGACCACTCATGTTAACAATGTATTATGAACAGAGCAGAAGTGATACGAACTTTACACGTCCACAGCTGGATGCGCACTGAACGGGCGGAAGTCCCTGCACAAAATGGCGGCGGTCGCCCCGCCCCTAGAGGCACCCCGCCGAAACGTGAGTGACTTTCTGGATAGCCCTCGTACATAGAACAATCAGGCCAAGAAATTTGGTTCCACAGGATCTTCTAGTTGCACCTACTTGCAAATAATATGCATATTTAATAAAATTATTTTAGTACTTGATGGACGAAGAATTACGATGTGTGAGTGTAATATTTCATAAAAAGCATACATAGATGTATAAAATTGGTACATACCTCTCTGTAACTTAAGGGTTTCTGGGTTCGATTCCCTGTAGTAGATGTGTTCAGAGGTTCAGATCGTCTTACTGTTATTTCCATCCCTAATTTCTTGTCTGTTCATATCAAAACGAAATTAAAATATGTTAAATAATTTTATATTGCTCCTAACGTAAAAATTAATTTCATAGCTTATCGTAATTATACGTATAAAAGTAAATTACGAATCGCATGAAAACAATAATGCAGTAACTATATTTTAATAGTTTACTTTTTCCTTTCCAGTGGTGAACTTTGTTGGGAGGGAGTATTGGTGAAGGCACAAGGTAAGAAAATTAATTTATTTATGTATCAAAGTTTCATATTAATTTATACCTGTAATCCTAATGTTCATGTTTACGGAGTGTATAGTTATCTTTACTTACTTTGCCTGTTTACCTTGTCATCAAATAGTATATTTCAGGCTTAAAAGAAAGCAATGTAAAATTTACAATAACGGAATATTTAACACAATCTTCTACCTCGTTTTATGTTCAAATTTTATTATTTTGATGCCATACGTAAGCAGCCAAGCACAAAGAAAATATAGTAAGGAGGAAAAATAATTATTAAAATTTCTGTCTCATCTTGCTCCGAAATTTAACAATATGCTTATGATTAATATTTTCCTGGTTTTCTCTGCATGGCACACATTCACTCCAATGCTTATTAGGCGGGAATAATCTCTACCATTTGTATATACAACAATTGTGGCTGCGGTGGCTCAGTCGGTAACGCGTCTGACTACCATGCTAAAGGTCCTGGATTCGATGCCCGGCCAGTTCAAATCCGGGAACTTTTCTAACGTTGGAAGCGGCCCCAGCGCCCACCCAGCGTCGAATGACATGGGTACCTGGGGGAAACCCTGGGGGGTAAAGGCGGTCAGCGGCGTGATGCTGATCACATCACTCCCACTCACGACCGGATCAAGAAAGTGTGGGGCGTTACCCCCACACCCCCTATACGCCTTCATGGCGTGGTGCTAAGCACAGGGCAGCACTTTACTTTTTTTTTTACCTTTACAATTGTGGAACATTTGACGTGATGTACTAGATGGCATTGCATATTCTTGCATAATGTAAATGTAATACACTGCATACTAGTAGCGTAGAAATCTTCCAAGTACCAGACGTATGCTACAAAGCAAGAAGTGTATTAACCACCTCAGAGAATATGAATGAAATCATGCTATTTGTGTATTACATGATAAAACCCCAAACGTGCGGGCTTTCGTAAAGGCATCTTCCTTCGTAAGGCAAGAGAGCTGTTTTTGTCTGATATGAATACTGCAAATGGATCTAGTTCGCGTATCCAGATATATGTAGGTGCTCCACGAATGTGTTCTCGGAACTGGTGATACAATCTTGTGTGCTACTTTAACATGTCGTTTGAGATTACCTGGAAAAAAGGCGGCTTTATGATGCAATATAAACATGCCAACACAGGTAGTAAATCTGAACTTATGGCAGGCGATTCAGCATTTTAAAGGGAGGATGCATGTTTTTGTATGAGTAGGTATGCAGATATGTGTTTTTGAATATGTTTAAAGAAGTATGGAGAACTATAATTTGGATTCCACTTTAAACTGTATGTCCAGTCCCGATTAGCCTTACTGTGCATAAAGTGGAATACCAAATCAATCAATCAATCAGGGGTGTAAGGGGTACCTTCCATGTAGGCGCCCAAAAGTCAACCTCACTTCCACGTAGTACACCCTGGACTGAAGACTAACGCGGCTCTGGCGACTGGCCCCATAGCCAGTATAATTTTGTTTGTGCTGTCCTGTGATTTGTCCTTATTTGTGCTGAGTGCTGCTTTACAGCCTCAGCTTTTAACTAAAGTCAGAAAATTTTAATGTTTTATATTTTATGATTTTAGTTATGCAACGTTAGAGTTGTTATGTGTAACGATAAGGGGCTGGACCCCGTATAATGTGAAGGGTGCAAAATAGCCTTAGTGCTGACGCACCCAAAATTTTAAATTCAAATCAAATCAAATCAATCAATCAAACTATATATAATTTGTGAGATAGAGGTATTGTTCAATTAACAATATCTTTATGGTTGAATTTGAACCCTGAACCATAGTTTTGCATTAGAACATGTATGTGTTCATTTCTGACTACATTTTTCCATCCTGGCAAATCAAACTCGCAGGGGATTTAGCGCATGAGTTGAGCTACAATTTGACAATAAAGCTTTTGAAATATGGTGCATAGTTTAATATGAGAGAGAATAAAAGTTTGGTGGAGGTGTAATTTGCCACATTTGTGACCACGAGAATTGCCGTAAATTTAGAACTTTCTAGCTGATGCCTCGGATGACTGGAATGGATATTGTGTTTGAGTGAAATAGATCAACGCGTTTTATCTTGCGCACACCTCGTGTGATATTGAGCTGAATTTTTTTTTACAGCTAAGGGGCAGCTTTGAGTAGCAATTCGAAATAGACGCTTTTCAATATGGCACACTTTGCAATATACCATGATAAAACTTTGGAAAATGCATTTGATGCGCGGAAGACATATTCTCAAAAGAAAAAAAAACATTTATGTATTTACAATAAACTATAGGTAAGAGAATGATGAATCGAAATTACTAGTTTTATAAATGTTCTTTAGCTCTTTGAATGTTTGCAAGAAATATGATTTTCTTTCAAACTGTGAAATCTGTAACACATTTAAATGTCTTGAAAATCATGACTCATAAGCTACTTGTCGAAGTACTTATGTATGTGACGCAATTATGTGCTTCCCTGGAGAGGATAAATTATCTCAAACGATTTTTTTTACTACGAATACTATTGCTATTTTCCAAAGTGACGATTTATTTGAATCAGTTCTATACATTGTCGGTAAAATTGGTTAATTTCGAAAATTTGTACGATACAGTGGTGCACATTGCTGTATACACAGCACTTACTGGTTTGAAATGCAATTTGTAACAGAAATTGTACTAATTGAAACGACAAATATGGTTCGTTCAGTCATCGACTCGCCACTTCTGCACAGATAGTTCCGTGTTTGAGTCCCGATCTAGGCATGAGAGTTCCTTTGTGAGTCCCCCTTAACTTATCATCGTGATTAGCGTACACACGCAGAACAGCGACATTAAACTAAGAAAAATATGAAAATACCATTATACCATTTATTCTTGTATTCGAAGTTCTTTTTAGGAAAGTTAGGCTTATATAGGAGTTCAAAATGGTAAATTTCTCGTATCGGACAAACGTATTTCTTCAAATTTACAGGAGAAATTACTTACCGAATGCAGTTTCTTTATACTTGAGGAAGTTCGGAGAAGTGTTTTCTCGCATCGTTCATTTAATTTTGCCGGTAAATCATCTATTTTTCGATATAAATGTGTGGCCGATGCACGAAAGCTCTTGCATCCATTTACTTCCAGGTGGATGTAGCCTATGTGTGATGACGTAATCCAGGTCAGTGTTCCCAAACACGTGTTTTTGTAACTGAACAAGGTACGTTTCCGTAAATGGTTTGTGGGGCTATGTGTCAATGGTTTGTGGGGCTATGTGTCAATGGTTCGTGGGGCTATCTGTCAATGGTTTGTGGGGCTATGCGAGAATGGTGTGTGGGGCTAAGCATATTTATTTCGAAACCAATTTTTAACTATTGTAACCTATACGTGACCCTACCTAACCTAACCTTCCCGGAAATGGTTCGTGGGGCTATGTATGAATGGTTCGTGGGGCTATGCGTCAATGGTTTGTGGGACTACGTAGGTATTTTTGGGTGCAGTGGGGGTGGAAACACTGCATGCCGAGTACGGTAGTGAAACTGTGACCGCCATTTTGCGTGTTACTGAAGGCAAAAAGAAACGAAGAAAACTTACTCGATATGTCGCAAATAGAGCTTATTTCCGTGAAATAAGCAAAATGCCACCTTCAGCAATGTTTCTCAATGCAGAAACCGTAAGTACGAATTTTCAAATTAAATGAACTAGCAAATTTCAGCCGTTTGTCCGATACGAGAAATTTACTGATTATACTCACTTGAAGATCAACACTAAAGTGGCCCAAATCTAGGTTTTACAGAAGAGCGACTTAAACCTATTTCACTTCTTCCTAGACGTGGAGTTATCGCCTGAGATGGCCAATCTAGGTTTTACAGAAGAGCTGCTTAAACCTATTACACTTCTTCCTAGACTGACACTGACCTCCTTTCAAGCCAAAATGCGTCGTATTTATACTCAAGTTTCCAGCCTCGAACTCCGGCTTTTAGATAATTTCTGATACAATATTCTGAATTATAACAGATACATATTTAGAAGATACATAGTTTTGCTTTGAGTAATTTACAAAGAAAGTTTACATATTCATTTGAATTAACAATTATTTCTTTAACGTTGATAAACTTCTTACATTTTGGAAAAATTACAAATTTAAACGTTTCGCCATTATCTAAACACAATCTGGTTAGTTCATTAACATTGGTAAGCTTTGATTGGCGGGTTTATATTTACATCAGAGCATTATGCATGTTGCGTTAAACGAACTGACTTCATTAGTATATTACATAAAGGTTAATTCATTAGATCATAAACAACCTGATTGGTGCGTTCACGTTTACGTCACAAACTGAGTTATACAACATGTAAATTTATAAACATTATCAAGCAATCAAGATGATACTACATCTTTTAACATGTACATTCACAATCATAACGCAAAGTTACAAAATGTGCAAGGACGTAACAAGTTTATGCGATACACAAACTTAACTTATGACCGAAATCTTTCTTTTCTACAAAAACCTTGGTTGTTCGCACCTGTAGCTGTGAACACACCGACTCAATTTCCGAGGCGGGTCCTTCGCGATTTCTCAACTTTTGACAGCGGAGCGCGAGAAGCGTAAGGTCTATTTCCTCCACGAGGAGGTTTTCGTGGATGACTCGAAAAACCCTTATCGTGTTTTTTCAATCCGCGGCATTTGTTCGATTTCTTCTCGTTCGTGATTCGCTGACAGCACCATGGTAACAGATTGGTTAGACGTTGACATTTAATGTCGTCTTCGCTTCACCAGCATCCACGCACAGAGCATCGCAAGTAGTAAAAGAGATTTTTTATATGAATCGTGTTGCCCTGACAACGCTTATCACGGGCTTGGCTCCAGAGAAAGCTTTTTCACAAGTCCCTTTTTGGGAAATGTCAGCCGTGGCTTCCATCATGTCCCCCAAAAAGCCCTGTGCGTTTCAGTGGCACAGCGGAAATAGGTTCTTCACCTGTTTTTCTATCAGACCCCGTTGACTTTGTAGTGCTTACGCACTAACATAACTGAGAGTCTAGAAAATATTCTCTTGCAACTTACACAAATAGCACACTTAACTCTTACCAATGACAATTAGCAGAACTTTATTAGGGACGAGCAATGCGAATACAAGTCTCGTGTAGGGCACATATTTAGGATTCTTGGCCATCCATTGCGTCAACACATATTTTGCAAGGAAGTGCACGCAATAAAAATTGTTAGGAGAGTAGATATTTGCTCAACCCATGGCAATAAATAATGCAACAAATTAGCGAGTGTTTAAGTAAATTTTACAAGCGAGATGAGGGTAGATGCGAAGACTGAGTAAATAATAATAATTATAAATATATGAATTAATACACAATTGTACTGGGAAGTCAGTTATCCATTCCACCATACTGATGACGTCACCTGAATTTCCATCTAATTTAGGCTTCTAGGGCAATTTACAAATCTCCAATGAAAGATAAATTTATGAAATTTTAAGAAATAACTCTTATAACTAATTAACAACATGTACCATATAAATATTTTGTAAAATTGCTTGTGACTTAAAAAAATAAAAAACCGTTACATCTGTTCCCAAGGTGGCCCACTGCTTATAGTTTCGTAGAAAATGTTGCCTGTGCTCAAGAACACATATTTATTCATGATTATTAATTTGTTTATAATTTATTAGATGAATTGTCAGTCTCAAAGTTTTGATTGGTGACATGCATTATGTACAGTAACGACGCATAACCGACCTTCGTGGGGGAGTGGTTAGCACAGCCCTTGTGATGCCAGTGGTACCAGGTTCGAATCCTGCATGTGTGTTCTTTGTTCTCTTCATCAATTTCATCAAATCACTCATATTCATCTTCACGATTACCTTCAACTTCTCCTCGGAGTGATATACACTCAATCAATGATAAATGCATACTCCATTGACATGTTCGCCAACCGAAAGAAAGTTACATCAAAAGTGCAGATGCTTATTGACCGATTCTCGTATGTAGAATGATTTCCCCAAGCTTCCATCTCTTGGCATTTTGGATTTGAGTTGTCCTAACATTGGGGAACATTCCTGTAAAAAATCTTTTCTATAGTATTTTATTCCGGGTTGGAGCAAAATTTAAGCTAATTCCACCCTACTAATTGTCTTCGAAATAAATAAAAGAAACACTTCCGAAATAGAAATATCACTGAAGTATTTAACAAATAAACCCAACATATTAATAACATTTAGTGATTTATGAAAGTCTGTGCAAATTTAACATTATTAGGTAATCTTTAATAATAAAACTTATTTTAATGTGGAAAAAATGTAACCTGTTTCCAAGGTGGCCCGCCATGTTAGGAACTCGCCTCTGGACTACGTTTTTCAACAAAAATAGGTATCGTTCCTTTGACGCAAAAAACATTTTTACAATGTAACTATGTTAGCAAAAAGATAATTAAACGAGCTTTCAAAATATGTATAAAATATTAGCATTCGTTAATTTCAAGGACGTACACACACACCTTTCTTACTTACCTTAAAATAACCACGACAACTAATCTGCTCGATCCCTGACACAATAACTTACATAGGATGGCTGCTGTCGCCCGAGACCGTTCGTTTTCTGCATAGTGCACCAGAGGGGGACTGGGTAGGTACATTGATGTAGTGTCATTTGTTAACTTTGTTAAATAGTAATATGATTTTCGTGAAGTGGGCCACCTTGGGAACTACGGCAACCTTTGGTTCACCTACCTTATTTGGAATTCAAATTAAATTCCGACTGTTGAACATGATTCTGATTCTCCAGTTTCGTATCCGGTAACTACTTGAAGACTGGATCCGGTATCCGAATTGCGAATATTGGATTTCATATTCGATTGTAGAATTCTAGTTTCGATGTATGAATCCCGAATTCAGTTTCGAAACTAGAATATCGGTTCTGATATTTGACTACCACTCTCCGAACCAACTAGATATCACTCAGATATCGCTTATTCTTAAGTTTAAATTCGGTTCCTAATTGTAGCTACAATTTGCGCGTAGAGTGTAGTGAGAGTATAAATGCTCAGAGGTTCTACTTTTTGTTCCAGGTGTGGCATGTGTCTAATTGATAATTTTCTGTCTGTTTTGTAGAATTATAAGCCCAAGTGTTAGTAAGTTTTTCAATAAATGCCATGAGAAATGTGTCCACTTCCACTTAAGGTCAAATCATGGCATTTTTAAGGCCAGTGGCAGCTTCAGAAAGTGATGTGGAGGCAAACAGGGGTGGGAAACGTTTTTAATTTGCAGTCACATTTAATATATCCGTATTTACCATACAAACGACTACAAGAACCTTTACTTATCAACTTTTCACTGTTTGCTCTAGTGACTGGTCAACCAGAGGAAGCGTCTTCTGTCACCATTCTGATGCCGTCTCTGTTTCTTAGTTCCGTTTCGTTGTAATTCGCAGTGCGATACACTAACTACTCCGCCACAGAGGCCGACGAAACAATATGGTACGCTTTCACACCTGACGTTATATACACACCACATCTCGAGCTTTATACAAGCAACCTCGCCCTTCAATGGCGTTCCAACGCAACTTCATAGACAAATACTTGACAAATATAAGCGCCGAGACCTGAACTTGCAACCAAGATTTACTCCCTAGTGTATATTCGCCTTGACGCCGTTTCCTTTACAACCTGACATTGCGCTGTCGACTGTTTTGAACAATGAACGAATTAATGGAATATTTATTCTCAAGAGGACGCTACAGGCGGTACTCAATTCTGCCAGCACAAAGAGCGTTAATTGCTTTACACAGTTTGGGGGATTAGTGCAGAATCACAGAAACGCCGCAATTAGCAGTTTTGTTTGGGAAAGCATTAGGAGCGAAGCAATTTCGCTGTGTAATTTTCCTCGCCCGAAAATAACATGTACAAGCTTGAGGAAAATGAGAATTCATTGATGACAAGTACATATATCTTCTTTACGCGCAATCAAACTCAGGGAACATGCCATTATCAGCTCCAAGAAGTGTCGGGTTGCTCAAGTTGAATGCAACGTTGTGATTGGTTAATTTCCGTTTAAACTTGGCGTTATGTTTAAGCTTCAGCTTTCGAGTCGTGACTGCGCAGATATAATGTGCATTACCATTTTTATTGCGCAATTATTTTTCCAGGATATGTCAAAAGGTACGAAGGATAATGTTTTGTTGGAAACAAAACCAACCGTAGCCTCACCATTTGCTCCAAAACTTTTTTAACCGTCAGAAAATCTAAGAACGCCTTTGTGTTATTGTATCGATATTTGTGACAGCCAGCTAACAAAACTTCTCAGTTTCATACATACCTATGCTTACAGTCTGTCTCAGGAGTCTATGGGGCAAGGCCGCGCATAACGGTAGAGAAGGAGAGAAAGCGAGCTGGTGGAGCATGGACCGAGTATAGGTATCAAAAAGTGGAACTCGCACACACAATTACTTTTCACTCATTTATGTTTTAACAGATGGAAGTCATATTCTTACACGGTATACAATTCAATGATTCAGGCATAATTTGGTCTGTATATTTATAAAGGTGTAGAGAGCCTAATCCCTTATACATGGGGCGTTCAGTATGCTCTAATACTCACCAAGAAAACAAAATATAACAGAAATGAAAATATGGTTACCTTTTCAACATAGTCCCCTGCTCTTTCAATGCACTTTGTCCATCACCGGTCCAAAGCTTCTATACCCTGTTGGACGAACATGTCCTCTTGCTCCTGCAACCATACATTCACAGCATCCATGACGGCATTGTCATCCCGAAAAACCTACCCACCGGGATGTTGCTTCAAATGTGGAAACAAGTGGAAGTCACTTGGGACTAGGTCAGGTGAATAGGGTGGATGAGGCACCAATTCAACTCCAGCTGTATGAATTGCAGCCATGGCAACACCGGACTTGTGAACGGGAGCATTGTCCTGCTGCAGCAACACTCCACGTGTCAACATTCCTCGTCTCTTGCTCTTTATTGCAGCTTGCAATTTGGGCATAAGGTCAGCATGATACTGGTCCGTAATGGTGGTTCCATGTTCCAGGTAATCCAACAGCAGTATCCCCTTGGCATCCCAGAATACAGTTGCCATAATCTTTCTCGCTGACTCTTGAACACGAAATTTCTTTTGGGGTTGGGGAGCTGGTGTGCTTCCATTGTATGAAGCTTTGTTTGGATTCGGAGTCAAAGTGGTGGACCCATGTTTCGTCCACCGTCACAAATCTTGCCAAAAAGTCCTCTGGATCTGCGCGATACATGCCCAAAAGTTGCCTTGAACATGTCACTCTGCTTCTGTTCTGATCAGCATTCAGGTTTCGCGGGACCCAACGTGCCGAAACTTTCTTCATACACAAATGATTGGTTAAGATGTTATGAACTGTACGGGCTGCCAACCCTGTACTCTCTGCTAAATACCTGATGGTGACTCGTCTGTCTGCCACAACCATGTGAAGGATCTTCTCAATGTTTTCCTCGGTGGTCACTGTTGCTGGTGGTCCACCTGCATGGGCATCTTCGCATGACTGTCTGCCACAGCTGAATTCATGGCACCATCTCGCAACGGTGGGATATGATGGAACAGACTGCTCTAATGTTTGTATCAAGTCCTCATGAATTTCCTTTGGCTGTAGGTTTTTCAATTTCAAGTACTTGAGGACAGCACGAACCTAACTATTTTCCATTTTCACCACGTTCTTACAGATGCTCTACTGCCAACACCAACAAAGTACATGGTAAATCATCTTGCATTTCGGCATAAAGTCATCACAATATGTCTACTTTCTACACATGTTAAAATTATGATTCTACATGAGGAGGAAGGGGGCGAGTATTAGAGCATACTGAACGCCCCTCGTAGTTGAATTATAAAAAAATAATTTCGAAAGTTAATTTTAGTTTTAAATTAACAAGCTGTATACATAAAGTTATTACTTCCTTGTGCCGATTTCTATGACGGAGTGGCAATTGTAATGCACTGCAAAACCAGAAATCCCAGGTTCGATAACTGCTAAGGTATGAGTACAATCTGTTTGCCCGATCACTTACTTAATAGGTTTAGCATCCAGGAGTGGAAAAGCGATGTAAATAATCGGAATAGAAAGAAAGAGAGATTATTGTAATTATAATTGTTTTGCAACCGCAAACTTGGTACTCTATATCTGAATAATCCGATCTATTTAACTAGGTCAATAACTTTATATTTAATGGAGAATTGACATCTTTATTATGGCCACGTAGCTGAGAATTCTCCACAGGCAGTACAGGCATGTATAGCTACATAAACAAAAACTTCAAGCCATGTCGCTATGTTTATATAGTGTAAATACTGGCTAATTCAATAAAACGTAAGAGTTGATAGTTTTCGGTTTGGATATACCTATCTTTGGCTTTCAATACTATCCAAGTATAAGATTTATATACTGATTTGTAGTGTGTGAAGCTCTTGTGGAATGTTACTTATTGTCTCAGGGACTGACAAAGTAAAAGTTATGTATGTATTTATCCCGCACGTAGTTTTAATATCTACCTACCGGGAAAATAACCTCAAGCCTTGGATTAAAACGCAATGTGAGGTTCCTACTAAGGTTCGGTTCGACTTTGGGTCTGTTCAGCAAAAGTTGTTTTTACAAAAGGAAGCCATATCTTCTTAAATAGACATGTTGAGTTCATACCAAATTATAGCCTCTCAATTATGAAGAATTGTATTTTATATGGTAGCGTAAACGTACGCTTTAAGATAGCCACACGAACAACATAATTCTTATTTTTGATTGTAGTAAAAATATTATTGAATTTCCTCTAAAGAAAAAGCACATTATAATTTTACATCCTTATACGTACGTTGTCTAATACGCCACCATTAAACCTTCACAGTGTGTACAGCATAATGTGAAGGCGAACATCTTTTCTTGTTTGTTGAGGCTTCGGTTTAATAAAGCTAGGAAATACGGAAATTTTATCTCGTATCTATGCAAGCACGAGGCGCACAGCCAATGTTGCCACTGATATTTAATTTCTCCATTGTAGGAAGACCGTCCAACCAATCAAGGAAACTCGCCTGGAGCAAAGTCTTCCCACTGAATATCTGACGGCGAAAATAAATGTTAGAATCCGCACCCCGTTGTTGCAGGATAAATATTGCGTTTTCCGAAAGCTTATATATCACCGACTGAGTCGCCAACGAGAAAAAAAAACTAAAAAAGTTCGTCGGTGTTGTAGGGCGACAACCTGTATAGGTGTTGGTCATGTTTCTCCCTAGTATATAAGCTCGTGTGGCAATTACGTGGGCACTCTTTACACTCTTATGCTTTGAGCGCAAGTGTTTGCAGCTGATACAGGACTCTATCCAGTGCCCCTGGGGAGCGTCTCATGTTAGGAAGACAAGTGTGCCGTCCATCTACAGTCCCTTACCTTCCTTCTTATTTGAATCAACCTATGTAGAGAGAGTGTAGGTGCTTGTGATTTCAGACTTGCTTTATCTTAGTTAAGACGGAGCGTCGTCTTATCTTATAGAGACACAATTTCTCGGCGAGAAGAAAGACAAGAATAGGCAATTTTTTTCCTATAGAGAAAACAGTGATGAGGGTTCAATTTTAAATGTCTAAGAGGACAGCAAAATTTTTACCAAGGAAATTGAGTTATTAGTTCAGTTTTTAACTACAGATATAAAATTAGAGAGTACATGCACCGAGGTTGATCAAAGACAACGTAATAAATAGTCAACATGTAGTACTAAACTCTTGTAAGCGAAAGTAAGATGGAAGATAAATTTTGTTTCAATCGGGATAATGTAATGGGTGAAGGAGCTTGATGGCGATCACACCACTCTCTACTGATGCTACGGTGAAAGAAAGGCACAAGCAAGATCTACACGGCAACCAAAATTGGCTTTGAGTTAATTCTTTAACAGCATGAGAGATACGGTAGCGTAGTCGTTGAAAAACAGCTACGGAATTGAAAGATTTTTCCGCAGCAAGGGAGACAAACAAAGGCTATTTTACCAAGGAACGAAAACAAAAGGGATATTTTTTGTCCAGCGTCGCATACGTGTAACCATTTCTCTGTTCAGAGCTTGTTTGCTTGTTCAGCGGTTGAAGCTCATTGTATCCCAGAAGCTCTGCCAGCCGGGCGGATTGCGTTCGTTGTTTTGAATGGGCTTTTCGGGTGACGCAAGAACAGGCTTATTCGCGGCAACAAATCAGCAATTTCCCACGGCCATTGAATCCGACATTGGCTTGTTTTAAGACTCACCCGCCACTGCTGCTACTGTCAGCTCCATCTGGTCCGATTTTCTCATCGCTAAAATGCAATGCTGGGATTTAATCGTGTAAGTCGACAACTTCCGAATTTCATTTTTCACTGACAGACCACTCAGTTGGCAACATGACAAACTGTGTCGGCCAGTAAATGATAAGCAATATCAGAACCAGTTACCAAGTCGTTATGTTTTTGCATAATCAGGCTTTTTATACAAAATGTGGGATGCCCTTACTACAAAATACTTTCTCTGTTCTGACTTGCAAGCAATATTATGTTTGTGCCTGTATTATGAAGCTTATATCCTGATTTGCAGGCAATATATAGAGTTTATTAAATTCTGTTCTTTTATCAACTTTCTACGTAGTGGCTAGCAAACAATACTCGTATTTAATTCAATTTATTAATATAAAAGCTTTTTGACTTGCTAAAACTTTATGAAAGTTTCTTCACTTATTAAAATACTAGCTGATTGTCCGGCGTTGTCCGGGTATTTATTTATCCCAATCTTCTATTAGACAGGAAAATAATGAATTCTAACTATAGTGTAAAATGAACTTGTAGTTGAACGGCATTGGGAGTGTCACTATTCATCTTAGCGGCCCCGAAAACTATGGATTCCACACTAATATCGGTCGATTTATATGTCACCCTCTCCCCCCATAGGGGTGCCAGGAGTGTCTTAGAGTTGAACGGCATTGGGAGTGTCTCTATTCATCTTGGCGACCCCGCAAACTATGGATTCCACACTAATATCGGTCGATTTCGATTATTTTTACATGTCACCCCTTCCCACCCCCACCCCTAGTGGTGGCAGCCAGGAGTGTCTTACCCCCACAGTATTTCTTTCCAGATTGTAAGTGATACGTGTACCAAGTTTTGTTCAAATCGCTCCAGGCATTCGAGAGTTATGCCGGAACAAACATACATACATTTTTATATATAGATAGATTTCCTATGTGTATTTTTCATGGCCTTCCCGAGGGCGTGTAACGTCGTCGGCTTGTAATCAAGGAGTCCAAGTTTCGATACCCTGTGGAGGTACATTGTGGTTCGGAACCCTCAGTAAAACAGTACATCCACTCCCGATTAACATATGTGTGCATAAAGTGAACTTAAAAAGAGAACTCAAACTTCAATGCATTTTTAAATTTTATTCAAGGTATTTTGTTCTTCCGTTGTAAAACATTATTTGCCTTGACTTACAAGAAATATGGTGATTATATTCAATTTTATCACTTATTTTAAAAACTTGCTGTGTTCTGGAGTAAAAGCAATATGCGTATTTTATTCAATTTTATTCTCTTATTGCAAACATTACGTGTATTTCATCAATTTTGTCCACTGATTATATTTTTGATGTCCATTTCCTTTCTATTAAAACTTTTGAGGCCATTGCAAACAATATGTCAATTTTATGTTTTATTTCCTTCCTATAAAAATGTTCTGTGTACTGGCTTGTAAGTGATATGTGCATTTTATTAGGCCCCTTTCTATACTGTGACATATCTTTGACATTTTAGCAAACCACACTCAGTCTCCAAACGTTATTAAGATTAATGGTTGGTATCTTCTTTTAAGTGGAAGGATACGCTTAAACAATTCTCTACACTGGCATATAACTGAAGTCATGGAGATTTAAATGGTAACAAAAATGGTAGCTTCCTATTGGTCCTTTATATTCAGCATGCGGCTGCCTTCTTGCTCCTGGGATGATTTTGTAATTTAATTCTCAGAGGCACCATGATTTTATATTTCATTTTGGGTAAGAAACCAAGTTGGTTGCAGAGTGACGTCTCTGACAGTCGGCTGCCTCCACATCCAACTGTTGGAGTTTCCGAGCAACAATTTCCCGGAGTTGTTCTCCTGGAACAAATTCCCGGTTTCGAACGTGTCCCATTACTTATGTATAATCTAGGGGAGGAGAAGCAATGCAGTGTTTCACATCCGAGTCTGGCATTGTGCAAGATAAAAAGGCTCTTGACTTCTGCAAAGAATCCGGCACGGTTTGAATTTTAAATAGAGAGCTTCGATTTGCTGCACTTTGTGCTTTGTTCATGCCTTGAATAATGAAGGCCAGCACTGGAATGTCAAATGGTCGGTCTGACACGTTTTAACCTTTTTCCGTATACACAAAATTTCTCCTTTATTTCTCTTGGTGTAGAACTTGGTTCTACATGGGCTTGGTCAAAAAACGACTCTAATGCACTATGAGGTGAATTTCATTCTGAATTGATAAGTGACAGGCAACAAGTGACATGGGGGTTTCAGACCAAAGCTGAAAGTGGCAAGTGACACTTCACCACAAACTGCACACACGTGAGTAGACACTTCACCACAAACTGCACACACCTGAGTAGACACCTTCCTCTGTATTCTGCAAAACGCACTCACTGCGCATGCGTGAAAGCAGACAAAAGTGACCGCTATAGAAAGCGATCCAAGTGATGACTCTGTCATCTTGTAATAGGTTCGATTCCGGATGCAGGTAAGAAAGGTTACATTTCCTTCATCAGGTTCGCTTAAGTGTCATCACTCGGACACCAGGTGACATGCTGTACGTCACTTGTCATTTGGCGTGAAATCTTTCTAATAATTTTAACCACAGGCATCGCATATCGCATCAACCAACTATTTATGTATTTTGAACCTAGATGTTTCTGATTTCCTATTTCCAGATTGCGCCATTCATGTAGCGACCAATCGCGTCAACTATCTGTATATCCTATATAAATTAATGTTAAAACAGCTCCTCTGCGCATTGATACTGTGGAAAATTTCAATTGCTTCAAAGTTTTGGCACACTTTTAAATACAAGATTAGAATCTGATACACTGCTCTCTTTTGGAAACTATTTCAAAGAGCTGTATGACAAAATTTGGCTCAGGTGTAAAACATGGTAAGTGACATTTTGGTTATTTTTGAGTTACAAAGTAAAATGTGCCATCCTTCAATTTTTGAGTAAAATTACCATGTCGTACAATTTGCATTGGATTCAGTGAAGCCTTCAGAAATTAGTAAACACAACACGAAAACAATCTATCTACAGTATAGCTTTAGCTTCTAATAACCATTTTTCTTAATGAACTCAGAAATAACCAAACTGTTACTTATCATGTTTTACGCCCGAGCACTTAAAATATCAGTGTGAAGCAAAGTAAATTTTAATCCATTTTCAAAATTGTGATTTTTCCAAATCTCAAACACAATTTTTTAAATAATACTGTGTTCAAGAGATACGTTTTACTACAAAGAAATACTAAAACATTTGACACAATAGAAACTACAAGACTTGCACAAATGATGGGATGTAAAGAATTCCAAATTAGTGAGATAGATTCTTCATTATATTTACAAAAAAAGCGAGTGTAGTAAGTGAGAAGTTAACAAGATGATTTCCAGTTCTTCCACGAATTAATTCTAAATTTATTTTGCAGGCTGTAAGGTTTATCTAATCCTGTTCTCTTCCAAAGAGCGAAACCAATTTAATTAGTAACGATCTTTGATCTCATCTCTTTCCTTCCAGTGATTAGTTTCTAATGGAGAGGCAGAACCGGACAAACCTTCAATTATTCCTTTTCTGAAGAAAAAAGTAAATGTAAAGCATTAACGATAATTACCTAAGTTTAAAGCTTTTGAGTTGAAAATTTAGTAGTATCCATATTCCCTTGAACGCTGCCTTTGCATTTTAAAAAAAATCAGTCAAGTGTTTCTAAATGGTATAGGAAAACCCGATTTAACTGTATTGTAAGAGCTCAAATGTCCGCTTTCTCATAGACTACGTCTTCAGATTACATTTTTTTAGATTAATGAAAGAAACGTGCAGGCATTTCTGGAGCTACAACTTAGTAATAAAAACGTAGTAGTAACGTGCTTGCATTCAATGGGGTTAATAGGCAATATTGTATCCACGATAATAATAATAATAATGAATAAATAGAGTGAGTGTAGGTAATTCCATGTCACAAGGCATCTGGCAGCTGTGAAGATTGCAGCTGAATAGCTATTACAGCAGTTATCCTTGTAAAAACAGACATTGTCTCTCCTCAACTACATAACACATTTCAAAGTTTATACACCCAAGTAATGCCATAAAAATCTTCTGAGTATCGCTTGTAACGATCCGAAAATGTAATATAGAAAAATATTTGAAAATATCAGCAGTATTTAAAGCATCAACGTGGAGAGAAAAATATTTGTTGTTCACCATCTCGAAATACGTTGAATGATTTCGTTCATATGCAATTCAAGATTCGTTATTTGAGGCATCTAGCTGCTATGGAAATCTAAGCCTAAAAGTTCTAAATTTATAGCAGTTTAACCAATTATGTTTACAACACTTCATGCTCAATTTGAATGAAAATGGTCAACGCGTTCCAAGTGAAGAACTGTTAAACTACAGTGGGGAAAACTTCGGAAAACTTACTTGCTGTTGTTGATGAGCGCAAGAGAAGAGAGCGTTATAAACATATGTATTAGATGACCTCCTTGGTGGAGTGGTTACTAAGCACACTACAAAGTCAGGGATCTCGGGTTCGGGCATGGATGTGCTTTGTTAGTTTTCCTTCATCAATTTCATCATATCATCACTCATTCTCATTGTTGCGATTCGTTAAAAGTGACAGCAAAGTGACGGTAAGTAATGGAAAAATAAATCAAATATATGTTAGATATTTGGGCAACACTTAATTTTAGTCTAATGTATGCCACACTCTAACTCGTATATGAACTTATCTTTTTGAAATACTCTAAAATGACGATGATTCTATCCCTTGGCATTGTTATTTTCACAGCATCTCTAGTGCTCTAAATGAATCTAATCATCTCTGCATGAGGCGCTGAACTGAATTTCTAACTAATTTACTTTAGTTCGTAAGAAATTGTATTGTATTCCCCATAAAATGATTGCTATAATTCCGCGCTGTGAGTTTAATACCCAATGCACTAGGTGATTATCTCTCTGCACCAAGTTTTGGATGAGGAATATAATAAAAATATGCACTCACTCAATGGATCAAAAAACTTGTGGGATATCTCATGAACAGGAAAGAGCAACGCTCATATACAAAATGCATACTAATAACTGTAATTAATATCACAAATTGCATTAATGCTTATTGCAATAAAGTTATATATAGTTAGAAAATAAAAGAGATGTATGAAATGAAACTGCAATTTAGAACTAGCCATTGTATCAATCGGTATGACTTATACAGTTCCAGCGCCGGCCTCCGTGGCGGAGTGGTAAGCGCATCGCGTTATAACGCCAGGGGTCCCGGGTTCGAATCCTGGCCCGGCATGGATGTTTGTGAGTATCCATTCATAAATTTCATGATATCATCACTCATTCCCATCTTCGCAATTAGCCAAAAGTGGCATTAAAGTGAATTGAAATAAAGCAAATCAATCAATCAATCAATCAATAAATTATACAGTGACAGCGAGTGATCACAAATTAATTGCACGTTCAGACGTTTTACAAATCCATTTCACATCCGTCCAACTATATTTAAAATGCCTTTTTTTAATATATGTACGAAACTCTTGATAAAGACACACGAAATTAACTTTCCTTTCTTTAATCGAGGAAAAGTCCTCTTTAACTCCTTTCTTAATGCATACTTTGCTGTTATCTAAGTGTGATGTTGTTGGATAGTGAAAAATGTCGTTTCGCCGGGAGAGAATTCTTAATCCACAGATGGTTATCACTAACTTACTAACACCCATCCCTTGCCAAGCAAAACAGGAAAAGAGCATTTGCAATGCAAATATAGAAGTCCTTAACGATGGGGAATTAGGAGAATTTATTCTGAATAAAAAAGAAACTAAAGGAAAGCTCAACCTTATCACGTTGTATTAGAACTTGTCTATTTTTTCGATTTCATTTGGTGAATATTTATTTCATGTTTATAACAACTACCAATCGAAGTTAATAAAATATCTTTAGTTAATATAAAATAAATACTAAATGCAGGAATTGTTAATACGCCACGATTAAGATATTTCCTTGGTTTGTCGAGGAGATCATTTTGAGCCAGTTTTATGTAACATGTTTACCGCTATCTTTACTGTGGTGATGAGTAATGTAATGTCATGTCATCAAATAAGAGACATCCTTGCTTCCACCCCAGATGTGAATCCAAGGTCTCAAATTTCACCTTACTCTACTAATACTTTTATTTTATTGCATTGTATATTATTTCGGACTGTATTATGAATATACACGTACATGCCGTTCTAAATATCCTCTGTAACTATAAATATTGGCCATTCTTATAATTTTTCAGAACTCTGTGAAAGCCATGTTTTTTATTTCATTGAACGAAACTCGAACAGCAGTTCTTTGAAATTTGATACATTACCAATATTAGTGTTATATTCATATTGGACAGGTTTAATTAATCAACCTCTTTCTCTAATTTTGCTAGAAGGGACATGCTGGGAGAGAACTCCGAGTCATTCCTGATTGAAAATTTTCACTGATGCGTTCGACGTTGTCTATCATGAAGTGATTTTTAGGTCAAAATATTTCATTCCAGTGGCCTCTCTTCAGCTTTGTGACGCGTGATTTAAATCTGTATTCTACAATGAAAGAAAAATGATGCACTGTGATTTTTATATTGTTCTGAATTTAGAGATTTTATGAAAGAATTTTGTAATTCAAAATACTGGATGAGAAATATAATTATCACTAAAATACCTGTAAACCATGGTCATGCCTGATCTGTTTCTACATAAATGATTGTTTTTAGTTTCTAAAAAAAACAACACATTTACAAGTTGTTAAAAGTAGTAGTAACTCAGCTTCGAAAACATGGCAATGGTTCTTCTTTGCATATATAAAGTTAGTTCTTTGTGCTCTGGAATTTTCAAGTGATGTAGGTTGAAGGCTTTCACATATTTGAACAGGCTCTCTTTCAAAATTAAGGCTTATGTAAGTTGGTTGATTTGGTGTTTTAAGTCCACTTTATGCACAGTAAGGCTAATCGGGACCTACAGTTTAAAGTGGGATCCGAACCACTTGTGCCTAGACAGGGTATCGAACTCGGGATCTCTTGATTACAAGGCGACGACGCTAGCTTTATATAAGTATATTTCAACGTATATTTACGCTGTTTGAGAAATTAATGGAATAATTAAGATGGATATGCCAAGTTAAGATTGATACATGTGCCGTCTACAATATAAACGCTGCTTCCATTTTTTCGCATACCCTCACCGTGGACAAATTATGAGAACTTGATATTATTTTTACGTAATTTACATTATTTTATAGTAAAAAATGAAAACGAGTCAAAATTTGGTGGTATTGATACAAATTGCACTTTCATTATCATGTTGATAAATATATTCTGACTCATCAGGTGTGCTTTATTTTAACCATGAGTGCACCATCTGAACTTTTGATCTGCAAATACGTTACCAGGGAAACGGAATGAAAAGGGAACGAGGTTATGGAGACATCTTTCCATGAGTGTGCATTGCACGTGCTTGTTTGTATTTTTGGAAGTGTCATCTGTTATGCTTAATGTCATCATTACTGTTTGATCCACAGTTCATGAACAGTGAATCACACGTTTCAACTGTTGCTCATTGAACCCACAGTTTATGTAACTTTTCGGCAAGAGAAAAACTAAATAGCACACTGCATTAATTCTTCCGTTTTTCAACCGTTTACGTGGGCATTGTAGGGTTAAATCCGCACGGGAATAAATGTTTTTCCTATTTAGTTTGAGTTTTCGAGTTAAGATATATCCCGATTTGCGCGTGTTTGATGTGAAGCCTTTTCGGTTCTCTTGCTATTTTCTGCTGTTAACATACTCCTTTCATCACGTCCCTCTTCTAAGTCACTTTTCACAGCCTGTGGGAGACAGCAGTTACTAGAATAAGATCAGCAACTTTAGCTGCTTCGAATTATCGGCCGGCTGCAAAAGAGTGATTAAGGCTGCTAACAGCGAGGGAACACGGAAAACTTCATTTTTCCCAGCCGAATCCCTCGGCGACCGAAGCAATTGTGAAATATTGGAACATCTCTCCAGCGATGAGGGGGATATGCTGGGGATCACGTAAGGCATGGAGTCGTGACAGAGAAAACGTTATCGTCCCTTGTTGATAGCCTGAGCACCGAAGCTGGAATTCTATAGGGAAAGAGATGAAACGTGTTTGTAGGACAGCTTAGAACACGCATCTACATACACTGCAAGGTAAGAACTAAACATTATAAAAAGTGAAATGGAGAAATGACGGTCTAAAACGGAAAATTTTCGCTGCCATCCAACTACCGTTTAAAAAAAAAATATCGTGACCATTTTTAAAGTAGTAACGGCCATGATATAGATGCTCTAATTAATGTAATTTAAATAATTCAGTTTTAAACAATAGATTTATGGCATAAGTAGTAGTGGGTTTTATGCTACGGACAGGACGAGAAAGTACGAACCTCTCTCCAGCAGCTTTGGCCATACTTAAAACTTGGTCAACATGTCCATTTGAGTTTTTTTGCTCAAGTGTAGAGCTCTTATAATTTAAGATTTTTGTAAAAATGCCCTCGGGAATTTTTCAGAAAGTACGAACCCCTCCTCAAGCAGATTTGCTATACTTAAAACTTGCTCAACATGTTTATTTGTTTAAGTGTAGTACCTGCCTAACCCAAGAATTTTATAATTTGGAAAATATCAAACTCCTCCTCAAGCATATTTACAAAAATTGCATCAGTTTGTCTATAAACTTGTATCCATACCTACCTATACATATTTACTTCAGGTTTAAGTTTAATTGGATACTGTTCAATTTGCTTATCCAATATTAAAACAATGCAATATGCAGAGCCTACCTCTAGAATTGCTTCGTGTTTGCATGTTTCTCCTCTGTGGCAATGTGTGGAATTCCCGAGACGGTAGTATTGATTTTTTTCCTCAGCGCAAGTATTTACAGAAATTCCTGAATATTGCATCAGCCAGTTATGTGAGACTGACTGAGGGGGACAGACGTGTTGATACAGTGCTTCTTATACTTACAGGCCTGTTTGGTTTAATTGAACAATATAAAATCTGTTATTTGTTGTAATCCAGTCATATTTAGAGTCAAGCTTATATTTGTCCCAGCCTGTTATACATAACAAGGTTATTGCCATTCTATAGATGCATGTTCGTGCAGGCATTTGGGTCAGTGTGAATGATTTTCCACTTGTAAGCTATTGGCTTTACAACCTGTCATAAGATTAATATTAATAATATTAATCCATAGAGATTAGATTTGAATCCCAGGAAATTTTATATAAATACCAAAACCAAAAATATTAAGTGTATATATACATATATACATATACACATACAAATTACAGTGCTGAACCCAATTGATATTTTTTATTCAGTATAAAGTTTTGAATTGAAACCCAGGAAATTGTATATAATAAACAACAGCAAAAATGCCGAATCAAAAATATTGTAATCAGTGCAATAAAAATATATCCAGCTCTAATTGGGCCAAGCATCAAAAAATTTGTAATCCAGACAAATACAAAACTCCCACAAAAATTTGCCCCAAATGCAATAGAAAATATAACATGGAATATTTCACATATAAACATAAAGATACTTGCTCTGCACAGTCATCAACATCTGGTTTGAAAAGAAGGCACGAAGCACCTGTTAATGCCAGAGCAGCAAAGCAGCCACGCCATGAACCTATCCGTAGCAGTTTTAATGCCCAACTTAGGGATTACCGGTTTGTATCAGAGCCAAGATGTGGCATTGAGAATTTCTTGAACAGTGTAAATTCTGATCTGCAGGCAATTCTTAATGCACAAAATGGCTCTTATAAACTGTCCCTCAAATTGTTTGTACAATATAAGAAGCCAAACGGCACAAAATTTACACAGCCCCACATAACAGAAACTGTACCTGTATATTCAAATGCAAATTCAGACACAATAATAAGCAGCTTGATAAATCAACTGAACATCAAACACTCTGAATTTGCGGCAAAAGAATCAGGATGGAGCCTATGCGGTTCATCACACAAGTTATATGTTAATATTTCTGAATTCAGCCCATTACAAGGATCTACTTATGTACCATTGCCTGCTAATATCAAAAACAAAAGAGCCGTGGTCAATATAAAAAATGCCGACCAGAAATGCTTTTTGTGGTGTATATTAGCTGCTTTGTATCCAGTTTCAAGCCATCCTGAGAGAATAACTTATTACAAACAGCATGAACATGATTTTGACGATGTAATGGAGGGTTTGGAATATCCAATGTCAGTTCAGAATATTGATAAATTTGAAAAAAAGGCCAGGCATATCAATGGCAAACAATTATCTATTAATGTATTTATTTGTTCCACTGGTAATTGTCCGATAGCACCTCTCAGAATCAGTACAATTGATGATGAATCTGCTATTCCAATTGATCTGCTCTTAATTGAAGGGGATTGCACATACCATTACACTCTGATACATAATCTTGAAGCTTTAGTGAGAACACAACTAGACAAAACTCATACAATATTCAAGTTGTGCAGAAGATGTTTGACTGTATTTGATGGTCAAAAAATGGTAAATAGGATTCCTGAAAAAAATGCAGAAATTGCAAAAAACAAGTTAATTGAGCATCTGAAATACTGTGGCAACCATAAACCTGTTCATATGGTGATGCCCAATCCAAGTGAAAATTGCAAATTCAAAAAGTATGAAGCCTTGTTGGAACACCCAGCATATATTGTCTGTGATTTCGAATCGAACCTCAAACCTATTGCATTCTGTAGCCCAGATCCAGAAGAATCATCAAGTACACCATACCAGCAACATGAACCTTCCAGCTTTTGTTGTGTGGTTATACAGGATGGTGTAGCTAGTAAAGAATATTCATACATGGGAGAAGATGCCATCAAAGAATTTGCACATAGAATAGAAAATGTGTGCCGTGACATAGCATCTAACATCTTATTAAAATCAAAGCCTATGTTGCCTTTAACAGAGGAACAGATTGAGGATTTCAACAAAGCAGAAAAATGCCCGGTATGTGATTGTGAATTTTCAGATACAAATATCAAGGTGAAACACCATTCTCATACAGATGGTCGATATAAACAGGCCCTGTGTAGTAGCTGTAATATTAAGATCAAGAGACCAAGATTTATCCCCATATTTTGCCATGGAGCATCCAATTATGATTTCCATCATCTGATCAGGTACGAGGGGTTTGAGAAGCAGAATTTAAATATTTTAGCTGAAAATGATGAGAAATATATATCTATTAGCAAGATAATTAAAGTTGATGGTGTTCCTATTCACATAAGATTTCTTGATTCTTACAGATTTTTACCTGCTAGCCTGGCTACACTGGCCACTCAATTATCTGATGATGACTTGAAAATCACACGTGCCTCGTTTCCAAATCAGGACCTGAAATTAATTAGGCGGAAGGGTGTATATCCATATGACTATGTCACAGATTTTTCTAAATTTGATGAGTGTTCCCTGCCACCACAAGAAGCATTTTACAGCAAAATCAGAGGATCTGGAATTACTGATGAAGATTATCACCATGCCAAATTGATGTGGAAGAGTTTAAAATGCAAGACATTTCGTGATTATCACATGGCTTATTTGAAACTTGATGTGACCATCTCAGCTGATGTAATACAGACATTCAGAAAATCTTCCATGCAAAATTATGGACTGGACCCAGTGTATTTTTACAGTGCCCCGGGCCTAGCATGGGCCGCAACGTTTTTCAATACCAAAAAGCAATTGGATCTAATCCAAGATCAAGATATGTATCTGTTTATGGAGAAATGTATAAGAGGAGGGATGGTGCAATGTTCCCAGAGATATGCCAGAGCAAATAACAAGCATATGCCTGATTATGATCCAGCACGGCCATCAAATTATATACTGTATGTGGATGCAAACAACCTCTATGGTCATGCTATGATGGATAAATTGCCATATGCAGGGCTTGAGTGGGTTGAAGATTTCAATATTGAAGATCTTAAGAATTTTGATGACAGTGACAGTGGCCTCTTCATAGAGGCTGATCTGATATTTCCAGATCATTTGCACAATAAATTTTCTGATCTGCCCCCAATTCCCGAGGTTCAGTGCTCACCTGGTTCTAAACAGAAGAAGCTCATGATGACCCTGGAGCCGAAACAGGGTTGTGTCTTATATTACAAAAACCTCCAGTTCCTGATGAAACATGGTGTTCAAGTAACCAAAGTTGCCAAAGTCTTGAGGTTCAGGCACTCAGAATGGTTGAAACCATACATTGATACAAACACGGAGCTTCGAACATCTGCAAAGAGCCAATTTGATAAGAGCTTGTTTAAATTGATGGTGAATTCAGTGTATGGCAAAACTATTGAAAATGTCAGGAAACATACCGATGTTAAAATAATTACTGACCCCAGCCTGAGCAAAAAATTGGTTGCAAAGCCCAACTTCAATTACAGAAGAATTTATGATGAGTACATGGCACTTTTCAACATGATGAAAACAAAGATCAAGTTTGATAAACCTATTTATGTAGGGGCTGTGATATTGGAATTGTCCAAATTACATATGTTAATATTGTATTATGATGTGCTGAAACCTTTTTATGGTGATCGTGTAAAATTATTGTACATGGACACGGATAGTTTTATTCTTGATATTCAAACAGAAGATGTTTATCAAGATATGTCACAGCCTGAATTGCTTCAATACTTTGATACCAGTGAACATACATTAGTTCAACCCCACAACAAAAAGGTGCCTGGCAAGTTAAAAGATGAGACACTTGGTGATGTTATTGTGGAATTTGCTGGGTTAAGAGCCAAGATGTACAGTTTTGAAACATGTAGTGGTGCTGTTGCCAAAAAGGCCAAGGGCATTGGCAGAGTAACTGTTGAAAAAGAGCTTGTATTTGAAGATTACAAAAATTGCATCAAATCACAGAGTTCAATCAGAACATCAGAAAATAGAATTCAGAGTGAGAATCACTTGTTGACTTCAAATATTGTAACAAAAGTGGCTCTGGACCCACATGATGATAAGAGATGCATTTTGTCATGTGGCACACATACTTTACCTTGGGGGCATTGTGAATTGAAAAGTGGGAAACAATGCCCAATTACAGAGCATGATTTGAAATAAATAAACATGCCTATGAACTTATTTGGGTTCAAAAAACAGGCTATTATGGACCTGCCGACACCACAACCCTCTCCTGATATGCTGTCTAAACTGAGTGGCTTGTTAATTATTCATCTGAATAGCATACTTACAGATAATGATGAAGAAACAGGTAAAACATTGTACATATTTAACAATAATTTAAATCATTACCAATTACCTGTAGGTGGGCAATTGCAATTTATTACAACCCCTGAGGGTGATGTCAAGATTTCAGTAGGGAGAAATATTTATAGAATTAAGCACTCAAACATGATTTCTGGCACTGTATATACTGTTTCTGCTGGTGACTGCTTATATATTGAGGTCCCTGGATCTTATGACAAGCTTATACCCTTTTTTATAGAATTAAGAATCAGATACTCTATAATAAATAACCATTAAAAGAAAATGCCTAATGATATATTTGGCCATACAAGACATGAAGATCACAGTGATGAGATTCTGATGCTTGATGTCAGAGTCAAGAAATTAAGAAGTGATTTACAAGCTTTACAAACCACACTCAATGCCAGTCTTCAATTAGAAATTACAAATTTGCAATCACAATGCATGGACCCTCTTCTTAAAATTGATTCAGAACTCAAGTTATTGCTTCAGAAATATACTGACTTGGCCACATTGGATAATTTTCAAAGTTTAGAAGAGGCTGTAGCAGCTCTTCAAGCCAAATTTAAGACCCAGGTTAACAACTCCGAGCAATTGAAACAGCAATTAGAAGAGCAGATAAATAATGTCCAGACACAGCTCCAAACAATTGTCAAAAGCATAAAATCACAAGAAGATTTTGATCTAGTGATTTCCACTCTGAAAGAACAGATTCAGTCACTCCAGATACCTAATCTGGATCCTCTGCACAATGCCATAGCCGAGGTTAAAGAAAAAATTGAGACACTTGAAAATTTTATGAACAATTTGCCATCTTCTGATGCTTTGAATGCAATAACTCGGAGTGTTGCAAATATTAAGCTGCAACTTGAAACATATGAAGATTTTGGAAAAATTCAAAGTACCATAACCCATCTTGAAGGTATCATAGCAGCAGTGCAAAGTGATTTGGCAAATGTACAAGAAACTCGCCTGCCCGGTATTGTAGACACTCTTGTCAGTGTCCAGCAACAAATCACAAAGCTTGAAAACCTCAACACCGAATCTGAACTATCTCATTTTCATCACTTGATCGATGATATCCAAACAAAACTTGAAATTTTACAACAATCCACACCCTCTCAGGCAGATATAGTCCTGCTCCAAAATGCTATGCAAAATGTGGCTGATGCTTCTGAATTAAACAATGTAAAATTGGCACTTGAATTTTTGCAGAATACAGTATCAAATCTTCCCACATCACAGGAACTTAAAAATATTAAGAGAGCTGTGAATCGCATATTGAAATCAGAAGATATCAAGAATATCCAGACAGAGATCAAACAACTTACTCAGACAGTGGCCACTCTACCAACCAATCAACATATTAATGAACTGCATGCCCTGTTTGAGGATATCAGAAGACAGGTCCATGATCTTACAACCCAAAATTCAAAATTGGCAGTTGTTGAAAATTTACAGCAAATTGTAGCTAATATCAAGCAACAGCTAGGGACCATGGAATCCAATCAAGCAAATGCTCTGTCTGTTTTTGCCACCCAGCTTCAAGAAATTGTGCAACAATACAAAAAACTTGTTGTGGACATAAAAATCAAGCCAGGCCATGATGATGTTGTTAGGACCATCAATGAGCACCTTGAATCTGTAACAAGCAGATTGCTCACAGCAGAAAAAGAAATAACGGGCATAATCGAGAATCCAAAACATACAGTAATTCTTGAATTGTACAGCATCCCCAACAAAGAATATGATTCTCCATTTACACCAGGCGGCAAAATATATATGCTGTCCCCTGCACAATTTTATTACCAGTTTTTTGTTGGGGGCACACTTAGACCAATCAAGATCAAATATTGGCATCAGCCGCAGGCACACCACTACCCTACCTTATCAATAACAAATGCTGACAACAAACCAAAAATCACCAGTGTAGAGTTGGAGGATTTTACAGACCCCAATACATTAGAAACATCTTATGCTGAAGATGATGGCTCTCTGGAATTTAAAATACAAATAGGGGACAAATTATATTTAGAAAATCCTGTAGTCTCAGCTGCTGAACACCCCATAGTTGCAATATTCTTGTTTACATATCATGTCTAGACAAATTATTGTTGATGAATTACACAGACAAGCCAGACATAATTTTAAGAGACTGCCAGTAGTCACAAAGGGCATAGATGATTTATGGCAGAGCGACTTGATTGAGTTGTCAAGTGGGCAGTTGAAAAACTTAGACAAAATCAACAAGGGCTACAAGTATCTACTCACTGTAATAGACACATTTTCAAAATTTGCCTGGGCTGTGCCACTCAAATCCAAGACTGGAAAATGTGTTACAGAAGCCTTCAGGACAATCATCAATCATTCAGGAAGATCACCGCGCTATTTGCAAACAGATAATGGCAAAGAATTTTATAATTCAGTGTTTCAACAATTTATTAAAAGCCAGGCAATACAACATTATTCGAGTTACAGTGATCTCAAAGCCTCAATTGTAGAGAGATTCAACAGAACCTTAAAAAATCTTATGTATAAACAATTTACACTTCAAGGTAATTATAAATGGCTTAATATTCTTCCAGAACTTCTACATAAATATAACAACTCTATCCATTCCACAATCAACATGAAACCCTCTGAAGTAACTTCATCTGATGAGCAAAAATTGATCAGGACTGTTTATTATCCTAGATATCAGCCAACAACAAGAAGGGCCAAATACAGGGTAGGCGATCAAGTAAGAATCAGCAAATATAAGCACTTATTCAAGAGAGGCTTTACGAGAAACTGGAGCACCGAATTATTTACAGTGGTTCAAGTTAAACCCGGGACCCTTAACACATATATAATAAAAGATCACCGAGGAGAAATTCTCAAAGGCAGGTTCTATGAACAAGAACTCAGCAAAACTAAACAGCCCGACACATATCTCATAGAAAAAATTATCCGCAGAAAAGGCAACAAGTTATTTGTCAAATGGCTGGGTCATCCGGAAAACAGCTGGATCGATGCAGACAAAGTGATAATATGAGCACCTGGGATGTTATAAAAAGGCTGCCAGAACCTGAACAGCAAAATAAGAGAAATGGCAACTTGCTGCCTGATAATATTAGGTGTCTTATTGTTGGGCCATCAGCTTGTGGTAAAACTACACTAATGGTTGATAATTTTTTATTGGCACCCAACTGGTTAGACTGGAAAAACAGGCACTTGTATGTTTTCTCTAAGAGCTTGGAACAATTAAAATATCAGCAGCTGATGAAACTATATGATGGATTGGATATTGCCACTTTTGAACCAGATGTTAAGCCATTAGATGAATGTCTCGATAATTCTGTTGTTGTGTTTGATGACATTATACTGGATAATCAAAACAAGGTTAGAAATTTCTTTACACAGGGCCGACACAAAAACATTGATTGCTTCTACCTGGCACAGACTTTTTCAAAAATACCGAAGCAACTGATCCGAGACAACAGCAATTTTATATGTGTGTTTCATCAAGATCATACCAACCTCAAACACATACACGATGAATATGTATGTGGGGACTTGAGCTACAATGATTTTTCCAAGTTTTGCAGCAGGTGCTGGAACCAGGACAGTTATGGGTTTGTCACAATTGATATGACAAGAACACCTAATACTGGCAAATACAGAAATAAAATCAACGATTTTCTAGACGTTGAGACATAAATAAACAACCATGAAACGACCAGTCATTGATGATCTTAAGTTAAGAGATTATCTTGTAAAAAGATTTAAGGGATGGAAATCAGAGAACCGTGGAATTTATGAAAAACACAAACAAACAGAACAGCCTGTCATTGATGCTATTAATAATTTAGGTAAGAATATCAAAACTGTTACAGAGCAGAATCAAGATTTGATCACAGAGCTTGTGCCTGTAGCTGCAAGGAACATTTTAGATTATCCATTCACCCCACTTTCCAGTATTCATACACCTAGTCCTGTTGCTCCTAGAAGAATTGAAGCTACTCTGGATCCTATTGAATTGGGTCTTCTTGCTCAAAAATATTTAACCACACCTAAAGACAACAAAGATGAGGTTTTTGGCTTATATGCCGACACAGAGCTTGATGGCAGCATTATTCATAGAATCGGCAATTTCAGAGTAACTTTTATGGGGGATGATATAATTGTTTATTCAGAATCTCGTCTCGGAGAAAAAGGTGCTTTTGTTAAGTACCCCGGAACACCTGGATTGTGGGAACTGATGACTCGGAAGAGACCTGGCAGCTATACAGATCAGGATTATGAACATTACAAAGAAATATTAATAAAATCAGATGCTCTATACCAGAACAATGATCCCACACAAAAAAGAGTCAAGTCTAGCAGTGGAGCAAAATACAACAATTTAATCAAGCCCATATGGTCACAGATCAAGACAGGCAGTGGAATCAAACAATACAACACACTGCCTAAAGAATTTGTGTGGGTTGATGATGTCAGGAAACTTGTGGATAGGTTATTGGTGATAGCAGGGGAGGAAAATGCTGGCAACCACAATTTTTACAATGAAAAGGTTGGAATTATGGACATGATAAGCACCAAATTGTCTAATTTTATAGTGAATGACCCTAAGGGGATTGGATATCTCATAAAAATTATTAATACTCTACCACCTAAATTTTGGAATGTCTCTGAGGGTCGGGGCCTGGTTAATGACATTATAAACAAGCTGCCATTTGAACTACACATTCCAGGCTATCAGTATTGTGGTCCAGGCACAAAATTGGACCATAGATTAAACAGAGGGGATCCTGGTGTTAATCCTTTAGATGCTGCTTGTAGAGACCATGACATAGCATACAACACACATTCTGATCTTGACAAGAGACATGTTGCAGACAAGAAATTAGAAGAGGCTGCATTTGGTAGATTTGTAAGCAAAGATGCTTCTTTGAGTGAAAAAATAGCAGCATTGGGGACCACCATAGCTATGAGCACCAAACAAAAACTGGGGTGGGGGTTGTGAACATGTATATAATAAACATAGGATGAAGGCCAAGGGTGTTATGTATCAAATACCTTATGCAGGTCTCAAATCTCTTAAAACTATTGATAGTCTTTTAACCAAAAAGCAGCGCAAGAAAAAAAGCTCTTGTCTTGCCAAGGGGCATGGTATGAAATTGTTGCTTAGCACCCCCCAATTAAAAAAATTACAGCAATCAAGAAGAAAATCACATGTGGGGGGATTCATATTTACCATCCCTGCCATCTTAGCTGCTCTCGGGGCTGTTGGGAGCTTGGCTGGGGGATCAGCCGCCATAGCAAAAACAGTAATAGATGCCAAGAAGAATAGGGCAGAATTAGATGAGCAGAGGCGCCATAACCTGGCCATGGAGAAAAAAGGCAAAGGTGTTAAGAGAGCCATGAATAAGTTTAAAAAAAACAAGAGCCGCTTACAAACCAAGATATTGAAGCTTTAATCAAGCCACTGGGCATCAAACATTTTAGGGGTGTGTACATGTCTGATTCTTTACCAGAACAACCACTCAACAAAGAGTGTGGCATTGTTAATTTGGATGAGTACAAAAATCAGGGCACTCACTGGATCTGTTATCTTAAATATTTAAACGATGAGGCATTTGTGTTTGATTCATTTGGAGGTATTCCACCTGAAAATTTAGTAAAATATCTAAAATCAGCTAATCTTTATTACAATAATGCCCGTGTTCAAAACTTCAAAGATGTTAATTGCGGACATTTGTGTTTATCAGTTCTTAGATATATGTCTCAAATAAATAAACCATCAATTGAAAATTTTCAAAAGGCCTTGTGGTATTTGAAACATCATGGGGGTATTCCATCTCACCAGCCAAAATTCAATATTGAAACTCAAATTACATGATGACATAGTGTATCCCAAAACAATAGCTCTCAGAGCATTTTACGGTATGTACCTGATCCCAAATATTACTCACCACAACAACACAATTGCAGTAGGGGATCAAAAAATTGTCATCACTCCAGGGCAGTATAATCTATCCACTCTAAATGCTCAATTACCCAGAGGTGTAGTGTTAACTCAAAATTCTGTCACTCACAGAGTAGAGATTGTATCTGCTACAGAAACAGTGGATCTGGGTACTATAGGAGAGCTGTTAGGATTTGAGAACAACACAAAACTTGAAGCGGCAATCAAACACACTGCTATGAATATACCTAAATTCTTAGCCATAGAGACTCTGAATATTCACTGTAATGTTGCTGAGGGTATGATCACCAAATCAAATGGCATAGGCACTCACAAACAAACCGGCATCATTGCAACATTCAAACCTAATTCCGAATTCATGGAGCCCATCATCTACAATCCATCCCCAACATTATATTTTCCTGTGTGCCATAACAGAATAGATTACATTGAATTGATGGTCACTAATGAAAAAGAAGAATTAGTTGATTTTGCTGGAGCCACAACAACTGCTATCATAGAGATTAACATTTAAATAAAAATACATACAATGGAAAATATTGAGAGTTATGAGCTACAATCATTCCCTCCAAACAGGAGGACATTTGCAAATTTAAATCAACCCAACACAGAAATTGAGGTTGATCTTGATGTAGGGGATGGCTTTATACACCCCCACAGAGCAGATCTATACATCAAATTTGATGTTGTAAAGCTCGATGGAACAGATTATCCGGCAAATACAAATATAAGATTGGTAGATAATTTTGTGCCGCATCTGTTCTCTGAAATTGAGATCAGAAAACATGGTGTTGTTATAAACAGAATAGATTATCCCGGCATTACCTCCACGGCTTTGGCCACACTAAAATTATCCAAAACCGAGGCTTCATACTACAAAATAGGGGGATTTGAAGCTGGTGATAAAATATTATCCAAGAACCACACAGTGCTGTTCCCTATGCGCCTGTTGCCAGGATTCTTCTCAGATTACAAAGAAATTATGTGGAAGGGCGGGTTAAGAATCACATTTAGAAGAGCTGCAAATGATAACAATGCTTTGATGAGGTACAGCACATTAAACCCTACAGGAGAAGCTCTGCCTAATACCTTACCTGATGAAGGCAAATGCATTATTCAGACTATGGAGCTAAGAATCCCGGTTGTTGAATATGAGGCCAGTTATGCTCTTAAATACAAAGCTGATATCCTAAAAAATCCACAGATTCCTCTGCAATTTTATACATATCAATGCGTACAGAAGGTTGCCACTGGTACCTATTATGAATTTGATGCAACAAATTCATTCTCCAGCATACAATTTGACATGCCCGATTTTGTGGTGGTACTGTTTCAGACTGGGAGACACAACAATCAGGAAAAAAATTCAAGTAGATTTGATAACTGCAACATCAAGAACATATATCTTAAAAATGGCAGAAATGAGGTATTCCCTAGGGAAAATTACAATTTAGACATGTCCAAGGATGATTTTCTTAAATTATATGAGGCTTTTTCTTCCTTCAAAAGAGTCACTACAGGCAATACTGACCTGTACTACGCACCAGATGAATTCAAGGAACGGAGACCCATGTTTGTAATTAACACTTCAAAAAGAAAACAAGTTGTGGTTAATGACAGAACAAACATTAAAATTATCTGTGAATTCCACGAGGCTTTACCAGATGACACCATATGTAGCGTTATTCTCATAGGTGAAAAATCATATATTTATGATGTGAGAAATGAGCGGGTCACAGAGCAATTCTAGAAGCACGATTCAGGGCTTCCCCCATGGCGCAGTGGTAGCGTCATTGCCTTGTAATCAAGAGGTCCCGGGTTCGATACCCGGTGGAGGCACAAGTGGCTCGGATCCCACTTTAAAACTGTAGGGCCAGTCCCGATTAGCCTTACTTACCCATTTTATACCACCTCTGCTCGTAGCAGATACCTACCTAAAATACTGCCAAAAGCTGAAATACAGAAATATTGCAATAATTATTCTGTAAGTTACAGACTTGTATACAACAAGACCAAGCCTAAATGCAATTCAGTTTGCAATGACAATATCCAGGAATTTCCTCAATATGATGGATGGTCCCTGAAAAGGGGGGCATAGTATAGATAAGAATTTCTCTTTGAGTTCCATGACAAATAACATGTAATTTCCCCTCGGAAAAGGCACAATAGAGGTAATATCAATAGATATAATCACTCAGGCAAACAGAATGAAGGCAATTACTCTTTAATAATAAATAACTCTCTGAAAAGACGCAGTATAGATTATATCTGTTGGCATACAACTCCCGGGCATGCAGAATTAATTGTTGGCCGAAACATGGGACTGATTAAAAGATTGGAAAGAACATGCAATGTTTACTTGACCTCCATTCTATTGTATTGATTATGCAGTTTTGCCCCGTATTGTTGAGCTCCCAGATAACAAAACTCTGGTGATTCTTAATAGAGAATAATTTTGCTCTGTTGATAGCTCCCAGATCTTAAATTTGGTAAAAAATGTTATACAACAGAGCAAAATCTCACATATGGAATGCCACATCTATCAGGACTCTAACCCAAAGCCCCTTTGTTTACAAAACAACAATATTAACATTTTGCCATCAGATTTTATGAGGACTCAAACCCAAAACCCTCCTGATTACAAGGCAATGCACCACACTCCACTCGGTCTCAGAACCCAATAGATATCAATTCAAGATTCCTGGGATTTTGACAGAAAAACATACTATAAGCTTAATTTCTGGTGTGGCCAAAAATATATCAATTTTTGACAAAAATCTGGCTAATGCAACTTTTGTAAGTATAGCAAATCTGCTTGAGGAGGGGTTCGTACTTTCTGAAAAATTCCCGAGGGCATTTTTACAAAAATCTTAAATTATAAGAGCTCTACACTTGAGCAAAAAAACTCAAATGGACATGTTGACCAAGTTTTAAGTATGGCCAAAGCTGCTGGAGAGAGGTTCGTACTTTCTCGTCCTGTCCGTAGCATAAAACCCACTACTGGCATAAGCAACTGTAATTTATAATCATTATTTCTCTTTGTGCATGATAAAATATTCAAATTGAAATAAAAACGGTTGTGTACCGTTTTGTTAAGATAACAGACAGACTCTAACATTTTTTACGGTGAAATATTGAAAATTTTACGGTCACTTCTAACAGCGAAGAAGTGATTTTTACCAATGCCTAACTTACAACTTTCCCTAACATTAGTATGCAGCAGTCCTGAATAAAATGAAACACGTAGATCTTGTAATATTCGCTTACCTGCATGATGTTATGCGTGTTGCCTAATTCTACGGTGGCGACCAAACTTTCTGTTGAATACTTGATATTAAAGTTCACTCATTCGCATGCAAAACTCTTCCTTCACCATCTCTCTCTCTCCTCTCTCTCACACACACATAGGAATATTTTGAGTTTTTGTTTTAAAGTCCACTTTATGCACGGACAGGCTAGTCGAGACTGGACCTACAGTTTAAAATGGGAAGTGTGTGCCTCCACCGGATATACAACCAGGAACTCCTTGCCTCCTCTTCCCTTCCACACACACACTCTTCAATCCTTGAAGATGAGAGTAATGAGAGAGAATTGGCTGATATTCAGAGAAAACATCTTTATTAAACATCATAACAATTTATGCTAGTGACTCATATTAACACCATCTGAGTCAAGTGACATTTTTTGGGGTCATTTTATGGAGCTGAAGTTCCGCTGGATTAACATGCTTTTTGGATGAGAAGCCTGTCAGATAATTGTCTTTTTGGAAATTACATATACGCGGGAAGAGTTACCTTGCATTTGAAGTTACCTGTGATAAACCGTGCGTTTGGGAGTCTTTTGCTGTGTTTTTGTCAGGGAACATGCCTGCAGCCATTACGTTATGAATTTTAACAAAATCCAGCTCCTGGAATAAACTCAACCAACTCTGTAGCAACGCATGAGAAAATCTTCACATGTATTGCGGGCGGGATAATCACGCATTCCACCCAAGGCATCCTCCAACAAAAATTATTTCCACAGAGCGTCAGGAAGAAACGCAGTGACTTCCTTTCTCTTTTTCTGCATGTGCCTGTCTCGGTGTGTATGTGTGTATGTGTGTGTGCGTGCATGGCTTTCAGGGTAAAATTCATTTTCTCGCTCCAGCGTTCAGTAGATTTGTGATAAGGTTGTTTTCATGCAAAAGTTTCCTCACTCCACACCTTGCTAACTCTGTCTCTCTCTCTCACACACACACACAAGCACACATACTGCACAGGGGAAATTTAGCGAGATCCATTTCTATGGGTCCCTTGAGGTCATTAATTCCCCAGGGTTGAGTGAAGAGAGATGCTGTGCTTAGCGCATGCATATGATTAACTTGTGGTGGGTAGAACTTCTCAACCTGCTTTTTTCATGTATTGGGAATTTTTTAATAATCTTTCACACCGCGTTCTTATCGATTAATGCGTAGCGGGAGTATCTGGCAACTACACGAGTGTATATTTTGAAAAGCTTGGCAACGTGAAAAGTACCAATTGGTGTCATGTTTGGGAATGATTCCTATATCAGCAATTCACAACTAGTGCTGAGTGCATTTCGAAGTCCATCATACACTCATTAATCAAGCTTACAAGAAATAAACCTGTTGACATGACGCAAAATCGTAACGAGAGGAAAGTGGACGAAATAAACAAATATTGAAGAAGTCAAGATATACAAGATACATGGAGCCTACCTGCACACCTCATGTGCCTTAATGGCAGGGTGCAACTGACAGCCCCTTAAATTCATCCATACTCCATTCTTCTTATTTTTTTGTTTGTTTTCTGTCATGTTTTTCCTGTCGTGAAGATAACGATGAATTGTAATTATATATAATTGATGAAGGGTGCACGTACAAAGTGTCCAGGTCGCGTCTCGAACTCGAAACCTATGTGAGCAAGACCGTGAATCAATCAATGAACCCACGTCGACACTGAGAACAGCATATTTAAAATGCATTCTTCAAATCGAATTAATTTAAAATTATTTACTTCATTGATTTGTGATACGTTAGTATTAACTGCATCTTGTATTTTAATGATACACTGTGATATTTATCATCTTAGTTGCGTAATGAAATATAAGTATTAATTAACGAAAGCATTATTATCTGTATGTGTTCACGTTAACAATTAACTACAAAAAGATGTGAAGCAATGTGATCTCTTGTATCGAAGGTATATCTGTCTTCATCAGGTTATAATGATTCACTGCAATGGTTCGTTCGAATGATTCGCTTCATTGAGAGATTAAGTTTGCCTGGAAAAGCTGTAGTAAAAATGATAGATCTGTTATAAAGAATAGCTTCGTTCAAAGGCAATCGCAAATTTACAGAAATAATTCGCTTCGCATTGTAAAGCAAAATTCACCATGTGCAGTTAATAAAAAGCGAACAATTAAATTAATTTTTCAGTCGAGTTTCATCCTGTTTCGGTATTCATTCTCATTCTTTAGAAGTTTTGTGGGGTATGAGAATGCAATTACTCGGTCTGATTTTTTTTAAAATTGGACATCTTCATTGACATTTTAGTCAGACAACTCCATTATGAACACCTCCACATCCTGTCATCCTACTGCACGTCTCTCCCTCGAATTAATAACCCATGGCTTGATGTATGTTAATCAGCCAACAGCTCGATGATGGCAATGAAAAATCATTTCCTCAATCCGCGAACCAGATTCCGAATTATAGAACAATCCATCCTCGTATAAACATATAATTTGTTTGCAACGCTCCACTTGCTTCCCCATGGAGACTGCCGAAGACAAGAACCACGGTAACCTGCAAACGTACCAGACCAAACCGAAACCAGAGAAAATTAAATATTTGAAATATTTGTTATTATATTTAGGTTTTAGCTAGATTGGAGAATTCAATGAGACCCTATTTCATGGCTTTCACACAGTAACGGAGACCGTGTTGCAAAGAAACAAAAAAAAAACACTTCTGAAATTTAGTTCCATTGATCACATAGGACCATGCTGGAAACCCACTGCTAACCAGTCTACATGCTGAAAATAGAGTGCCGAAAACAAAAACAAATTGTAAACACTGCGCTTTTACTCTGAAACTTATTAATAGACGTGTTTAAAATCATTTCACAAAGCCAAAAAGTACAAGAAAGATTGCAATTAAACGAAGATTGCTCAAGTTATATTCGTATATAGTATTTACTGTTTTGTTGTCAAAAACTTAGGAACTACAATATATATATATATATATATATATATATATATATATATATATATATATATATATTCTCTTTCTCTTCCTCTCCCTCTCTCTCTCTCTCTCTCTCTCTCTCTCTCTCTCTCTCTCTCTCACACACACACACACACATACCCATACAGTGCAGCGCCCATCGCCAAAAATTCACAGCCTGTAGAGGACAACACGCGATCAAATTGAGATCTTGTTTCGACACTAGCAGCCCTCAAACATAAGCAGTATTTATGTACAACAAGTCAGCACATATTAAAGGTTGCCATTGGTAGTTATTTTCTCTTTTAAAGGCGACAAAATATTTAATACACTATCGACAGACTGTGTATCCAACGAACGCAAGTGTTGTTGAATTATAAATACTCTGAAGAAAACTTTCTATAATGAAAAAGCATAAAAAGCCATAGAGCAAGATATGCATGTATGCATGTACCATTCAAGACAAGAATGTCTGACAGCGTTTCGGCTGTTTCCATAGTGTGCTACTGTAGCTACTGTGTTTTCGCGGGAAAAGTTAGTGGCAAATTTGAACCTGTGCTGCCTTGTTGTCACATTCATACAGCATAGAAAATGCTTTTTTCGAGGCCTCGTAGTGTCTAAGTGAGGCCGATAGGAGCTAAATGTTATCACGGAATCCTTACTGTAGTGTATGTTATAGTTCAATAATATTAATCGCTTTTGCTTTAACAATTAATTATTTGCACTCTGTAATATATCAGGTGTCACATGCTATTTTTATGGTTTTGTTACATTGTGGGTATATTTAGGAAAGCTTTGGAAATCTGAGCTATATTTAAAGACATATGTTGGCATTTTAAACACTTATTTTGCCAATATTTAAAGCATGTGAATCCTCTCTCTGATGAGTGGTGCAGTGCCTTTATTTGGTTATTGTGCCACTAGAACGTGGCCCGTATAACAGCTGGAATCAGGTCGCGTGCCGACGAAATCCGATATACGTATCTCCTAAACTCAAGCACATAGCGCATTTAGTAGCTGTCCAAGCCGATGTTTCGTCGAGTTTCCTTTCGGTAAGCACTGAAATTGAATAAACTCTGATCAGCAACATGATCGACAACAGATCGATGCCTACGGAAAGTGGTATCTCTCTGTCGGCCATGGATGTCAGTATTTACTTTCATAAGGACGAAGTGTCATGTTGAAAACGGATTGATATTCTCTTCTGTGTATGTAAGTAGTAAGGCAATAAGTGGTAAACCGATAAGTGCTGAGCGTTGGTAAGTGTTATCAGTTTTCTTATAATGTCACAACATAAGTACACTTCAGAACAAAGATTTGTTATGTAGGATTTTTATGTGAAAAGAAACTCGTGCAGAGTAACTAATGCCTGTGAATGCAAACTTTCTCAAATGATGTTGAAAAAATTTGTAGCAGTACAAGGACAACATTTCTGATATCTTGTGTGACAAAAATACGTGATTACTTGTAATTGTGAAATAATAAAATAAATCTATGTTCTTGAGTTGAGGGGTTGCGTACACTCAATTTCGCCGGCAAGCAGAGTGCTTCCAACCGCTACACGGGTCGCGTTGGTGCTGCTAATAAACGAAGACACTATACATTCTTTTACTCGAGATGGTTCGTCTTAATGCTCCCTACAGGGTGTAAAGTGTGTTGTCACACAGGCACAGCCTGCATATTCGCAATATCGAATGTTTGAGCTGCATTTCTCCATATCCGGTGAGATGGAAAAATAGTACCGTAAGTTCCAGCTCAAAAGAAAGTTCGTTGAACGACGTCTTACATCACCAATGGCCTCAGCACTTAACAATACCCTAGTCTGTGCTTTGTTTGTGAAATCAATCCCGTCCTTTGCCTATAGTAGATGATATATAAACGTCGTTAATCTTCCTTTCACAACCATCCCTTCACTGAAAAGTTAGTGAACTAAGATAGGGTCTGGACAGATGGATGTAGCACAAAGGGAAGCTGGGAAAAACAAGTTAGAAATATACACAGTATGATAATTTTAGACGGAGGAGCGATGCATTTAGAACAGAATAAGACGAATGTCTTTGTGAAGCCAGAATGGGTTTTTCTGTCTTCAGAAAAATGTGCATGGAGGTGGAAAATGGTGAATGATGTGGAATGACAATTTCTTGAATCTCTTTTCAACTGGGAATTTTTATTAGCTTTCTGTAAGTGCCTCTCTCTAGGATTGAATAATGGTCGATTTTACGGGTTGTCCCAGCGCAATCAGTTAAAATGTCATATCATAAAATATGGTTGAAGTTCGTGTCAGGTGATCTCTCAAGATCTTTCTGAAAGATTTTATCTCTGATTCTAGTCAAACTAAGCTCTTCTCTTAATGATGTATTGATTTACAATGATAAAAATCAATACAAAACGAATAGGATATCGAGCCCCATTTTAAAGGATATCTTTGTTTCGACTAAGTTTGTACGTGGGAAACAAGAATATAACACTTCTAGTTTGCAATCAAATTCATGAAGAGTAGATGTTCGAACTAAACTCAAACATAAATCCAAATACATTTTTAATACAAAGCTAGGAGAAGGTGATAATATCAGACCAAGGAAGTGACAACAATAGATTTTGATCATAACATGAATACAATTATTACACCAAATGTAAAATGAAGAAGGTTTATGAAATCAGTAGGTACTAGAATAAATACAAAACCATATTTGTTATTACTAACAGCGTATATGATTTTTCACATTACTTCACCATAACTAAGATATAAAGAATTCACCACGCTGATACCAAGCATAACAACGAAAACCTTATCCTTAAAGGGTGATGTATATAATATGACGTATCTGTTGTGCTTATTTTCCACGCTTTCAAAATAAACCAATGCATTACGACACATTTGATACATTACTTAGAAACGCCAATATAAAAAGGAGCATTGGTGATTTGGGGAAACACACAAAAAATCGAATCACGTGATCTTCGATTTTACATTTGATTTTACATTACTTAATACATTAATAGTGTAGGTGTATAATAGACTAACAACATAACTATAAACATATGTTACTAACAACATAACTATAAACATATGTTTGTATGTTTATATATTGGTTTTGCATTATATCATATTTCCAATTACGTAATAGGAACCCTTCAGAGATAGGGTGAGAATGGTACCAAAATGCTACAATGGGGAACAGGAAACAAGAGGTCTGCCATGATTTCTGACAAATAAAGAGTTCACTAGGAAAGCGTACAAAATATCTTAGTTCGAGCTTCAATTTAGAGTGGATTAATTCTTTGTTACTATCGTAGAATATTAACGCGGCTTTAATATTTTTACGAAATATTTTTTTCAACAATAAGATGTGCATGTGTGACATTTCGATAGTGTTTTTAAATTTGAACTCCACTTCACATCTCTTACGGCCTGTCTAATATATTGGCAAACCTCTTAGAGAGATTGAATGTCAATTGTTAGAAATTGAAGCTAATCTCAACATGGAGTCGACAAATGGAGCCTTTTTCGGCTTTTCTCGCGCCTCTAGTCATCCTAAATTGACCGACGCCTTCTGCTATTATCCCAAAACGGCTGCAGAAACCAATAAACCGAGAAATCCCCAAATCGATGGCCAAATGGACAGAGAAAATGGCCATAGCTGTTTTAAGTGGCAATATTTCCACTCCTTCCTGTTGGCCGTTTTTCATTCACACACCACCATCAACCACCTGAGAGAATAGTCTTCAATCATTAGAGCCTCGCGGCTGTTACTTTAACCAGGCATGAACCGAAAATAGTAAGGATAAATATTTTTTTTAAAAAAATAATTGTTGCTTTAACACCTGTTCTACAATAAAACGAAGCATAGCTAAATTTGCTGTACTGTTTGTGTTACAAATAAACTTCAAAATTACCCATGAGTTAGTAATTCTAACTTAAACACACTTCCGTTAATGAAACAACGCTATGAAAATTTTCGTGTTTGTTTAACTTTATCTAGCAATGATGACGAAAGGTGTTTTCTTGCAGTGAAATATTTGAGAGATATTCGCTTTAATCTCCAACTTCCAGATAATTTGTAATATATTTTAAGGGCATCTAATTTCTCTATGTATCTTTACGAGAAATATATAAATGGCACAGAATGACGAACGCGACTGACATGTAAGAGTACATTTTTAGCTTTAGTAATTACTACCCTAAAAGGGCTGTTACTCAGACGTTCTGCGTTCTAGTCCTAGATTACTGATGATCGATTGTTGATTACAGGAAACTTATAGAAAGTATTAGAAAATGAATAAATAATACATTCAAATAGTTGTGAGTAAACGAAAGTACATGATACATTAAGAGGATGCTACAAAAGTGCCTTTTAATACTTCTGATCATTACCCATTAAGTACCTCAACTCGGATAACAGTCACTTATCATTTATTCATTTATTCATGTACTTGCATACTCATGAAATTTATAACAATAGTATTATTTCAAATTTATTAGTTAACATTGTTATTACAACTATTACTGTGGTTAGTTTACAATTCCATGTAACCTCGTGCAGGAATCAGTTATAAACCATTACTATAGCATCCATCTCATTTTCATCATGTACGTAGTTCATTTGCTACAGATTAATCTGGCTGTGGATAATCGAGACATTGAGCAAACAAAGTAACTCATTACTTCACTTGTATGAATTTCAACGAAAATTGCAGGCTCCAGCAGGACTCGAACCCAGGTTTCTTGTATGCCGTACTATTGCTCTGGTAACTGAGCTTCAGTGCCAGTATAATGTAATTTATTTTTTACATATTGACATAGTCATATTTATTTTATTATTTGATTAAAAAGTACATGATGTGTTTTGCTATTGCTTATAAATTGCTATTTCCATATGATACGCTTATTAATTGCTGGGATACCAGGTAATCCCTTAAGCTTCGGACAACTTGTGTTTTTTTTATATATGCATTATTCTTTGCTGTTTATATACATATTCGTCAGCCTCTTGTCATAACCTCACACTTTATCATATTCCTTTCCCTAACAAACAAGCCGGACCCTGTGGCCGAGTGGTTAGCATATCGCGCTGCGACGCCAAGGGTCCCGGGTTCGAATCCCGCTCGGGCTTGGTTGTTTGTGAATGTCCATTCACCAATTTCATCATTTCATCACTCATCCCCATCTCTGCAAATTAGCCAAGAGGCACAACTAAATCAATCAATCAGTCCCTAACAAACAAAGGTTCACATGAATACGACAACGACTCGCTTTTACGAGATTTTTCGTTGAAACCCAAGGAATGTACTCTATGCTCCCTAGTGGTTAGACAACCCAGCGCACAGAACTGTTGAATGGGTTGCCTATGCTACAGGATTAAGGATTCAATACCGACGTTGCTTGAAATTTTACGATCGAAAGGGAGTTAATGTCAAAAGGAGAAAAAGGATAAAAGGTTGATCCTTGTTCATATAATCTAAATCAGGCTGTACACGGCAAAGCGAACGTTGAAAAGGAACAGGAGTGTGGCAATGACAGATGGAAAATGCTGTTTTATGTATAAAAGCAAATACCCATTACGAAGATACGTTTGCCCGTTGGACAGGAATCTACATCCTGCTATGTATGTATGTATGTGTGTGTGTTTGGTTGATTAAGTCCACTTTATGCTTAGTTAGGCTAATTGAGCCCGATCCTAGAGTTTCAAGTTAGATAAGAAACACCATGCAATGCCCCTCGCGCGCCCGCCCACATACACACATACACAAACACACACACACCAACCACGCATCTCTCCACGCACAATGTTAAACTAGCAAGAAGATGATGTTTTTTAAATGAATTCTAAAATTCACAAGTGTATTAATCCAATATATATATATATATATATATATATATATATATATATATATATATATATATATAGCCCCAATCCCACCACTGACTCTCTGACATAAATGTTCTCCATGGAGGCGAAAAATGCTGGATTACGACCCCCCATAAAATCGTCCCAAAAGACCGAGAAAATTAAAAAACCACTCAATCGGCCCTTCCTTAAGGGTGAAAATGTTATTTTCTCACGTTCCTAGCAACCGTTGCCACGGACATTTTTTGCAGCACACATTGTTTCCTTCAATTCTTAATTGTCGAGATACATTATATTTCTCACAGATCAATAGCACACAGATGAATGAACTCATGGTTTTGAAAAGGTGCCTGAAACAAGGGTGACATCTACATAATAAGGAGTTTCAGCCCAGATACAATTACGTATATATTGTTATACTCAATGCGTAAATATCTACATCGTGCTTGTTTTAACTAAATGTTTAGGGGGTATAATGACATGCAATTTCTTAGAGCTTGCCGTGCCTGTTGTCGTCCATGGAAACGGACGTTGCTCGGGAACTTAAAGAAAGTTTATTTTCACCCCGAAAACTACTGTAAGGGAATTATGCTAGACTTTTCGAATTTCAAAATACGAGCATCAGAATTTATTACAGATGCAAGGTAGGAATTTGACGGGAATGACGGAAAACAGTTATTATCCAATTACGTTAAAAAATGTGACAATAACAAAATACCTAAATATTGCATTTTCAATTTAGTCGCTATTGCTATTCAATTCGTTTATGCAAAACATCCAACTACTTATCTTGAAACTGTTATTACTTACTCAGTTCATTATGAAGAAAATAGACAATAATAGTTAGAATATTTGTACCTTATTAGAGCTCATACACACATAAAGTTACTTTCTAAACTTTTCAAACTTATACATATGTTCCCCATCATCCAATACAACATGCAGACATTTTCAAAGTCATTAAGATCTATGAAGAACCCCATCTATAACATGATTGCGCCCACAACGTGGCCGAAGGTCACGCATGCGAGCGTACAAGACGTGGCCTTTGGCCACGTCGAAAGTACGCGAGTACTACTTATAAAAGCAATGGGACGAGTTGAAATGTGAAATTTTGAGGAGGAGTTCCAGTTGTTGCACATATCCTAATCTGATATGTCCCATGTAAATAATATTTGCAGGAAACATTAAGTCATTTTCCTGGATTCCTGGGTTGAAGTTCATTACACTTTCCAAATATTTGTTTTCCATTTCATGTATAATCTAATGAGGAGAGTTAGGTTTGGAAAAGGTATCCAAATCAAGAATTGAACCCAATCTCATACACTACAAGTCGATAGTCTAAGCTTTCCGTTCGGTCTACCACTACTTCTCTGTGTACTGACTCAACTGCAAATATGCCTGCTTTAAATGTCTTTATAAATTAACACAGGGCAAAGTTTTAAATATAACTGCTGGAAACCAGTCGTAACAATTGTTTAATAAACTTTGTTTGAAACAATATATTCTTCATATGTCCGATTGTTTCACGGCACTGTAAAATACCGCGAACAAGACAACCATGTGCTATGTATTACCCCAGTCTCTAACTTTATTCTTTTTACTGCTCAGTAACTTGTATTATGGTGATGCTTAGGAAGGCTACAGATTTTTCAAAGTATGGTTAAGAAAAATTGTCCTCTTTTATCCACCCTCGTATACGTGACTGAATATACCAGAATACTTTCCCCAAAACTTTTGAAGAAAGGGTTCCAAGTTTTGAGCATTGATATTCCGGGACTCTATGCTATCTTCTTCATCCTTCTTCGAACTTCAAGATTTTTCTAAGTTTGAAAAGAAAAACGATTAAAAAGTTTCCGAGGTTCTACCCTTATTTGCAGAAACATTCTCAGTCTGCATTTAAAACCCTCCTCTGCTGAAAAAGTGGATTTTATTATTTTTCCTCTGCCAATAGTCTCTTTGACCCACTCAGCCTCATCTCAAACGAGATGCATAAAATGCAGTTTTTATAAAGCACGGGAGTCTGAGTAATTGTACGAACGCATTTATATATTGATATAAATTGACACTGTAACTCACTTAATCAGTTATATTACACCATTAATCCTCATCGTCGCGAGTATCCTAAAGAGGCAGAATAGTTACGTAAAGTAAGAAACATACAACACAGTTCATACAGAGAGCAGCCACTTATCACAATGAGGAAAGCTGTGGCTAAACTCTTTACCAGGAATCTGTGGAGCAGGCGAACGAAAACAAGTCCTCCACACAAGTAGTCACTCGAGAAGGCTCGACCAATAAACTCGTGAGAGGAAAAGGGAGTGCATGGAGGGGCAACGTTTGGATCGGCGGGTACTACATTGTCCGCTTACTTGCTTTCTCACCTTCTGTATCGTCATGCGCGGCATTTCTTCACAGATTCCTGGAAGAGACTGTACTCAAACACAGATAATTAACATAATTACTTTGACTAAAACTAATTTTGTGGAGATGAACTGAAAGCGAAGCATATCGAGAGTAACTCAGGTTAAAAGGGCCACCCTTACATCGCCAATAAAACGCAGTGTGTGTTAATTGGGAAATTCCTCACGTCCACTGCAGTAAAAACACAAATTAGGCTATTTTTACCCAACTTAATTAACTAAAGATTTAGATGTGGTTCCTTACTTCGCCAGTAAGGAACTTCGGCAGGGGACGACTCTCCTATTCGAATCCATCTTTGCCACAATTGATGGATAGCGGCCAGTCGACGTAACCGGCTGTTTCGCTTGCAGATAAATCTCCGGCAGAGGGAGGCTGGAATTTTCGCCCTCCAAGATTGCCAGTATTGGCTTCATTTTCTTTTCTGCTGAGCATCCAAGATTGGCAACATTTGTAACTCGACAAATAGCTACGGCCACAGCAACAACCCCATCCTCTTCCCCTCCTTTTCGGAACGGTTGATTGAACGGCTTGCATTCGTAAGTAAACTTCTCCTGGCAAGTCGACGCTTTAGAAAAACGTTTGTTTCTGTTGGACAATTTTCAGGTTTCCATGGTTCCCATTTTACCGTCTTGAGGAAACTGAACCGTGAAATGAAGCTCTTCGCCTTCGTTAGACATAAAGCTTTGTTTTCTATTTTTCTAAGATACCTTCAAGCTCGCCTGTAACCATCTAACATTATATTTTACTAGGCAACGTTCACAAGTTTAACACTTCTTTATATAGTAAAATTGATTTTTAGATGTATTTACTTACCTACCTATCCTCTAATTGGAGGAAAGGCGAGCATTTATTAATATGCAGAAATTTCAGCGAAAAATGCAGGCTCAACCAGGACTTGAACCCGAGTCTCTTGCATACCGTGCCGTTATCTACCAACTGATCTACCGAGCCAACCCTAATTTCGCCTGATTATTTGTTCCGCCGTCTTTACCTGCGTTGAGTTGCCTCTGTCAGTGCTACGAGATCAAGGTCCGAGTCCTGGTCGAGCCTGCATTTTTGCTGAGATTTCTACGTAGTACATCACCTGTGTGTGCCAAATTATAAGGAAATATTATAATGATTATAATTTGCAATACAGAAAGCTATTCACATTTTAAAAAATGGATAGAACCTTTATTGATTGTTTGATTGATTTGCTTTATTGTATTCTTTTTTACAACTTTTGGCTAATCGTGAAGAACCATAATTGAGAATAAAATAAATTCAGTCCCGATTAGCTTTTCTATGCATAAAGTGGACTTGAACTGAACATCATCGTCTGTACACTATTCAGTTCGATCACTGAAACAACAAACATGGTACCACAAACCATTCCAGAAGTCTGTCGTGAAATCAGGAATCAAACTCCTCTCCTGAGATGGTCTCTCTATGTTCATCCATATCCTAAAAAAATTGCACTGATTTGATCTCTGCTAATAACAACGTATTGCATACTCTCTGTCCCAGTTATCTCTAGAGCAAGCGAACGAAAACAAGTCTGCGCAAGTAGTGACGCGAGACGGTTCCACCAATGAGCACGTGAGAAAAGCACGGGATTGCGTGGATGGGGGAAAGGCGACTGCAGTTACCAGCCTTCCCAGCAGCGTGTACTGCTTTGCTCCGCCCCTTGATCCCGCCCTCTTTCTCTGACGCTATGCGCGTCCTTGCTTCAGAGATAGATGGGACAGGGTATAGTTTACGTAACGAAGCATAAATACAAATTAACTTACGAAATCTCCTGTAAGGAATTTGAGAAGCGTCTTACTGAACGAGAACAGATCCAAATAACACTTTGGAGAGTGAGTGAGGTAGGATACATAAGATTGAATGAGCCTTCAAGATAGTGTAGTGGCTAACAATGTCGCCTTGTAATCAAGGGGTTCCAGGTTTGATAAAGTGTAGGTCAATTATGAGCATAAAATCGACCTAAACGTACGTACTATGCTGACACCTATCGTTTTGGCCTTGTACGTATTCAGCTCTTATAACCTGAGAGGAATATTTCCTGAGCAACATTGAAAGAGAATGACAGATACTCAGCGTTTCCGTCAGATGAAGAGATTATTGTTCGCACTGGACTCAAGAACAACACTCAGCCTCACGTTGGTCAAACAATGCACGTACCCTATCGGGTTGTGCGTTCTTGTCGCAAGGTCTGCTAGCGCGCACACAGCGAATAGAATGAGCATTGTCGAGCATCTCTATCTCTCTGACGTAGTACGGTACAGACTCCTTTCTTCCCAGTAGAGAGGAACTCAATGCAGATCGAGAGTTGCTCCCCTCCCCGTATACCCTCCACTCACCTGCAGTTACTCATTTGCGACAGACGAAGTTTCGTCGGCAAAAGCGGAAGGAGAGGCCATCAAAGTGCCCAGGGCCCATTCAGCTTTTTCCCCACCCTTGAAAAGGGCGCGGGTGCAAGCAGGGCCAGACCATCTTAATTGAGAAAGTTCTCAAGTTGGCGGATGAATGAGAGGTGGAAGAAAGCTCGCGGGATGATGCTTTCATCCCAGAAAAACAATCTTCAAAAGAAATCGTCAACACTTAACGATGCAGCTTCTTGTTTAGCCATTAATTCCAAGGCCCGACTTTAAAGTGCAGGGTTCCTAAAAATAGATTTATAACGACTTCGATAAAACCTTATCCTTAATATCGATAAAGTATTTTACCCATCGAGTAGTTTGACTTGATTGGTTCTGTTTTTTCCACGTGACGTTTCTACCACGTTTGACCAATCGCGACGATTAGAATGAACGCTGGATGGATGAAATTGATGAAACCAAATGACGTGGACATTGTACAGGGCACATTTCACAAATCTCAGAGGATTATACTGTCTGTGTATCTAGGTGCTGGTGCCTCGTTAACCTGCAATAATACAGTTTTAGGGGCGTATTGTCGGAAGAGAAGTTGACATTAGATTGTCTTAAGTCACCCGTCACACCCAAGTATTTAAATCAAACATAACAAAATATACAACATTTACAGAATCACCTATTCTTATTTATTTTGGCTTGACTGTATTTAATACACACGAAATACGAATTGAAAAAATAAAATAACTAAGTGAAGTGTAGTTATTGCAACACGTGTTTCGTACTTATGTGTCCAGATATGCATTCGCACACCGTAGCGAAAAACACGCAGAGAATATCCGACATTAGGACTTGGTACCCAATTATAGGTTAACTAATAATAATAAAAGATGAACTCTGCACAATGATATAGAGTAATTATAATTTAAACTTTGTTTTACTGCAAAAGTAGTTATTTTATTTTTAAAGTCTGCACGTCACCAAAATAAATTCACCAAGATATTTTCACACAATGAAATATTCAACTTCTTTTTCATTTTGGAAGAGCCACTATTCCACTAGTCTTACTCTTGCATGTATGTACTAATTTAAAGAAATTGGACATGATAGTTGTGTATATTGAAAGCTCTGAAACAACTTGAAAAGGAATGAACTTAAATCTTGTGTTACACAGACGGAGAAAAGAGAGAGATATTTTAGCGGGTATCGATCCAATTTATCACACAGTGTGATCTTTAATGATCTGGACTCTATATTCACGTGGGTATTTTAGGTGAGATTGAATCGAGAGAAAAAAAAGAAAACCGGTTGGAACTCATATCAACAACAGCGGATGTTCACTGTAAACTACTGTCACACTTGTAAAGGAACACAATGGATTTGTGTTCTCATTCGCTTCCCCTCGTCTCGCATTCGTTCTCGGACTCTTTGAAATAAATGATCTGGACTTCGTTTGTAGTTTCCTTCCAAATGTCAACAACAATAGCGGTTCCCCATTTCAAAAGGGAACAATGTGTGTGTTTGTAGTAAAAGCATGTGTTGAAGATCTAACAATCACCTTGGGTTAAAAATAACTTCAGTTTCCATGGATTTCGAGACTTAACAGTACTGAGGTCTTATATAACAAGAGACATTTCTGTAGCCAATTCTTCGTACGTAGGTAGAACAGAAACGATATTAGTGGGATATTTTCGTACAGATCCCCGACGAATAACAAAAAAATCACCAATGGTAACGACTAACTCAGAATAGTATTTAATCTCATTGTCTTGTGCTCTAAATATACCATATTTATAAGGAACAGTGCGTTCTCGTAAAATAGACTATCCGTATTACTTGTAAGCACTGGTGTAGTCATGAAATAAATAATACAAGAGATTTTTTATAAACTGCATCACAATGAGATAAAATGCTAGAAGAAAGAATGTTAACATGTACAATTTAGTGTCATAGTTAAACATAATGGTTATTATTATTGTTGTTTTTATTATTATTATTATATGTAAGTAGTTAGAGTTAACCTATGACACTGATGAATGCCTCGGATTACTATAAATCTCCAGGAAGATGAAATGTAAGAAAAACGAAGGGAGTGTGTTAGCATAAATTTGCTACGCTCCAGCGTATAAGATGGCATATCATTTATTGTGACAATAATAGTAGATGCCCATATGTAAACTATTTGCCTTGGTAGTTTCAGCACACAATCATCTATTTCATTTTCACATATCACTGTGTATTGGTAAGATGATAAAAAACTACGTTTTGACATGGAGATGATAACGATTTATACTTAAGTTTCAATTTCACTGCGTCTTTCATTTGACGATCCATATTTGATCCACAGACAAATTACGGATACACGTGTGCTACTGGCTTCAAGTGTATACCGCCCGTTTTGCCTGTTCGACCGTAATTCGCTCGAGCGAAGAAGCTCTCAATTCAGTACCTATCGTCGTCCATGCGAACTATTTAGCACTCGAGCCAAATCCTCTCCCTGCAACACTCTAATAGAGTGACCTTCTGGGAAGAGTCTCGAAAAAGTCAACCTCATTTCCTGCACCCCGATAACGGCTTAGGTCAACAAGGCGCTGGCAAATGGACACCGGCCAATATAACCCTCTGTGTAATTGCGTTCACCTGTATTTGTCATTATGTGTGCTGAGTGGCCCTTTACAGTCTCTGCTTTTATGTAGGGTATGATATAGTATAGATTTAGTTGTTGATGGTAGCCACGACAGTATTAGTTTTAGAAGTTGATTGAGGAAGTGGGGTACCGGGTTCGATACCCGGTGAACGCACATAGTGGTTCGAATCCCACTTTAAACATTAAGTCCAGACCCGATTAGCCTTACTGTGCACAAAGTGGACTTAAAACACCAAATTAATCAATTAATTGAGGAAGTTTTTAAGACATTTTTTCTTGTTAGGATCCTGTCTTCCATTTTGTTTTAATTAAGAGGCTTATCCCTGTAATGCGTGACTGGTACAAATAACCTATGTGCTGACGTGCCCATAATTTTAAAAACAATCAATCAAACATTGCGCTATGGGGCTGTCATTTTGTGAAGCAGGTCACGTCTTGGTACGCCTCTGCTCCAAGTGAACAAATTGTAACCAGTGATATGTCTTTTTTTGTAATTCAGATTTTCGGATAAGAGGATAACGCTCGTTTAGTCGTAATCGACAAATGTTCATAACTAAACGTGAGTTTATGATGGATATATAATGGACAAGTAATTATTTATATGACAGTGTTAAATAAATCTCTTTTCTGCGCATCAACCGTGTCAAGTATATTTTTCCAAGTTTTGCTAAATACAAAAGGCAGTGATCGATTTCCTACAGATGCAATACCCAACCAGTTGTAAGATTTCTATCTAAAATGATCTAAATTGACGGCAGTTACAGTAGTCAGAAAACTAGTGAATTGCACTCCTTTGCCACTACGCTTCTAAACTACGCACTATATTCTACAAGCTTCATTACACAAAAATTCAGTGTGCATAGTTTCAAATGTTAAACAAAAAAAAGGTTGAAATATGCATATTGTTACTGAATACACCTTGAACGGCATATTTATTAGTATTCTATGCTCTGTCCTGGGAATGTCTGGAGGAAGCGAACGAATACAAGCCATCTGCGCAAGTAGTGACTCGAGAGGACTCGGCCAATGAACAATTGAGAGTGAAAGTGAGTGCGTAGAGGGGAAAAACGCGGAGAACTTGCAGCAGCGTGCACTGCATTACTCCGCCCACTCGTTTTCATTTCTTTCTATATCATTATGCGCGCCCTTGCTCCACAAATCCCCGCGACATTATAATCAACATCTGTAACTAATATGTAATGTGCGATTAATTTTTCTTATTGTGAATTAAATATGCGTCGAGATCATGCTCTCACCAACAATCCTGATCGATTGAACATTCCCACAACATGCTTCTAAAGAGGATTATATTCGTTACTACCACGAAAGAAAAATTAATCGAGTAATCATTGTAGTTAAATATGTTTTTCTTTCCAAGTAAGGCCAATTATTTTTAATTAGCTGTCGACATTCTTGTGGTTAACTTCCAAAGGATATATCCGTCTTTGTGTACAAAAAAGCCTTCAATTTCTGAGGGAATTTTCCATACTTTTCGGAGGAAAAACTTGGAAAACCTCTTTAGAACGCCTAATTTAAACATCAATTTTGGGGCTGTTCTGAGGAAACAATAAGGCTTTCAGATTTTTCTTGCGGCATTATAAACTTTCTTGTACAAACAAAATTCAATCATTGGATAATGTTCTTCCGTTTCTTTAGTTCAGTACGCAACTGGATAACTAATTGAATAGTTGCTGTGATAGGACCAATTACCTGCTGGAAAATTTACCTCAACTGATTTTCTAAAATTGTTGGCCCGAGAGGATATGCAAGTATTTGAAGTATATATCGACAACTTTGTTTATGTTTGGATAAAAAATTCTATAAAGAGATTAAAATTATAAAATCACCAAAGGTTTTGAGTTCCGGTCCGAAGTAAGGCTCAGTAATTTTTCTCGTAAGAATCTCGTTCCTTTTATCTTCATATATCATTGTGTTAAGTTATTCTGAGTAAATGTAATTATGTTAATGACAAAAAAATGTAATTCACTTTCTTCTCACGATGTGAATCAGTAAAGCTTTAAAACGTAAACTAAAGCCCAATTTTTTTTCCTCTAAGTAAAGCACAAGATGCTTGTTCATACGTTGAGTGTCAGCCATTGATGGTTAATCTGTTTTGTGATCATTCCGCTTTTTAGCTTACCTCACATTTGTTTTGCGTTTTGCGTTTTGCAGATGGATACTCAACTTCTAACGACACTTTAGAAAAGTACCCCTCCCTTTCTTTCGATTTATACGGCTATATTTGGTTGTAACAAAATAATGAAAAAGAGTTTGGTTTTGAAATGTATGTCTGGAGAATCGGTTTTATTGGAAAACGATGATGGATAATTTTAGAGACTAATCATCCAATATATCTCCACAGGCACGTTGATTTTGCTAGATCCGTTTTCAATACATACTCTCTCTCTCTCTCTCTCATATATATATATATATATATATATATATATATATATATATATATATATATATACACACACACATACATTATTGATGTATGTATGTAAACGTACGTCAGGTTACGTAAACTTCAAACGACGATTTGTCTCCCTGATAAATCCTTTAATTCCAAATGGATAGGTCTTTTGGTCTCCGTCTGTAATTTCCCGATAAAAAAATCGAAGGCCTATTGTGCACAGGGAGGTTTTTCTTTATTGAAGGACGTTTCATTAACTCTTGAGTTCTCCTACCCGCCCATCGTGATTAACCTGACAGTGCATATGCAGAAACAGTGTAATAGTTATTTAGAAGAATATTAAAAAGAATCATAACTTGTTGGAATCAGCAAAAGACAGAAAGAGAATTTGTTAAAACTAACAGGATAATATACCCATAGAAACTAAGTAATATATATTTTGAGATGAACTAAAAGGAAATTTGCAGTCACAATGAAACATGGCCAATATATAATTAATTTATGAGCTAAGAATATACTTTGATGGACACTGGATTTATTTTTTCAAACTGATGTATTCACTGGTGGCTTATGGTGAACTAAACCACAGGGACGATAAGTCACAAATTCCATCGACTGGTTAACGTGAATTTAGATGACGAATTTCGACTTTATTTAACATCCAGCGTGATAAGAAATTGTGATAATCGTGTTTCCAGAATATGTTTCACATGTTTACTCCTATTATTGATCAGTAACACATGTTTCACAAGTTTACTCCTATTATTTATCAGTAACACAAAGATGTATGGAAGAATATATATAATCCAAGCCAGTGGTGGCGATTAGGGGCGGCGTGGGAGGCACTTGCCCCCACTTTTTGCCACTTTTGCACCCGCACTATGGCCTCTTAATGCTAAGCCTTGTCTACCAAGAGAAAGTAAACTGTCCTTGCCTCCTCAGTTTTGGCACCCAATCGCTGCAGCTGATCCGAATAGATTCAATCGTAAAATGAACAATAAAAAAATAAAACAAACGCATGCGTGTGGTCATTATGCACCGACACTTCATTTTTCTTCATTCATAATTATGCTATTTGTTGTTATGTCTTAAGTGAATAAGAATTTGTAATACCGAATGATTTTTTCACATCTCAGCCTGGATGTTCTTCGGGAGTGTCCCTTCATCAATTTCAAAATTTGGATAAAAGCTACGTAAAATAACCTAATTTAGTCAAGCACAAAGCAACCGTTAGTAATTTTATCCTTTGCGAACGTCCTTGCTTCTGATAACTCTGCATTGTTCGCAGTTCTCCGGAAAGAGACGCCAACTTCGGCTATGGTTTTGTATTTGGACGAAGAAACAATTCCTCCCATGCATGTTATTCTCCCTACCTGTCTTACCAAAGAATGATCGCAGACACTTGAACATTTTCTTTTATTTCAAGTACAGGACATGTAATATATTATTTTGGATGTGCCCTTAGGAAAGCATGTGAATGTGCTTTGCACATGGAAGAGATGGGTTATTGGTCTCCTTTGGGAAAATCCTTCAATCATCTTGAAACTTTTCTAGCTTGTTGTTCTCAAATGCAACGGTTTTTCCGTCAGTTCTTTCGTAGTTTCTACAAAAGTAGTGAGTCCATTTGGGATTTCCACCGACTCTTTTTGAATGATTTATGGCCTCGATGTTTCCTTGTGTGTCGTCGTTGTGTGCAACCACAACAGGTAGGTAAGCGTTCATTGTCGTGCTACTTCTGCTATTATTCATTGTTTGCTTGTTTGCTGACATTTCCCCGAGAACAGATGGAAAGAATTTTTCTAGCTCTAGCTGAAGTAGTGTAGGAAACTTGTGATTTCTTAAGAGAAGAGAAAATTAATTTTTTTGTTGCTTTCCCTGACACCCAGAAGTTCTTCTCTTCCATCATCCTGTGTGTGCCATGTACGACAGAGCCTTTCAGCACACTTTCAGATCATTCTTCTACAAAGCTTTTCACCGTTTTTCTTTTATTCTCAATTCCCACAAGTCCTCATCTACATGCTCTTTCTGCCTCTTCCTTTCTCTAGCCTTATATTTCTCCAAAGGTTCTCAATGTTTCTTCCCCTTTCTTTCAGACATAGTCCAATTTACATACTCTATTAGTATAGTAATTTCCTTATAAACTCATAAAATTCAGTTATTTCTTATTTTTCACTCACGTATTCAGGACAATTTGGTAAGCTTAATTGGTTTAACTCGATACGTTTGATTTTTGATATTCATCCTGATTTCAATTATCTACGATAACGTCACAGCAGCCTGTATTCTATACCGGTAATCTCTGGAGCAAGGTCGCGCATATGACGGAAGAGAAGGGGAGAAAGAAAATGCGCGGAGAGAAGGAGAACACGCTGCTGCAAAGGCTGGTAACTGAAATCGCTTTTCTCCTTCCACGCAATCCTGTTTTCTTGCACGTGTTCATTGTTCGAGCTCTATCGAGTAATTATTTGCGCAGAGACTTGCTTTCGTTTCTCTCGCTCCAGAGATTCCTAGAACAGAGTGTAGGTGGTAAAATGTTTTGCGTACTGAATTCAGTATCATGACACCGAAGGTCTCGGGTTCAAATCATGGCGTGGCCATAGGCGTTACTTCGTGACTGTCTCTTAATATAAACATTAATCAACCTTCCCAGAAGATTCTTGGTTCGGATCAGACCTAGGCATTAATGTTTTATTTGTTTTTTCTCCTTCAGAAATTTCATCTAATTACCATTTGTTCTTGTCGTAAAATTCTTAAAGATAGAGAAAAATCAACGAAAAAAGATAAAAATAACACAATTTTGTTTTCGGAAGATTGTTTAAACATTTCAAGCTACATTAAGTATTCTGTTATACACATCGCATGATTTAGTTTTCCAACTTATGTTTGTAAGCAGTACCGCAGAGAAGAGTGATTTTCAATATAGTATGTCTACTATAAATTCTTAGTTTCTTAACTTCATTGGCAAGTTTATTTTTCGCACTCCTGATTGGTCCACTCGTGTGGACTTAAGACTGTAACTGACGCAATGTAGCTTTCAGACCGAAGGAATAAGCGACACGGGGTCCCTCCAATCTATAAAAAGCATTTACTGCGCATGCGCGACGAGCAGACTGAGAAGACATGATGTGCCTCCCCGATGGCGCAGTGGTAGCGTCGTTGTCTTGTAATCAAGGGGTCCCGGGTTCGATACCCGGTGGAGGTACATAGTGGTTCGAATCCCACTTTAAACTGTAGGTCCAGTCCCGATTAGCCTTACTGTGCATAAAGTGGACTTAAAACACCAAGTCAATCCAATCCATTCCGAAAGATTCTATTAATTTCTGAATGTTCGTTCTCAAGTGACAAGTGTCATATATACAGGTAGTTTCACATTTGCCTGCAAGTTCCCCTAGGCTAGAATTGTGATCCTTACGTATCAACAATTATTTTTTAAGTAGGAATGGAGGCTATTGAAGAACCCACGCGTATCATAAAAGCGAAGGTATTCCGCTAACCATTTTAAAGCGAAGGATACCACAATGAAAATTTTATGTTAAAGATTTTTCTAAAACGTGCACTGAAAACTTTTTAATTCGGATTCCTTCCCGAGTTACGGCGCCTGTGCGTCGATTCTTTCTGCACTGGCTATTCCAAAAGCCGCGCAATGTTACATTCCAGGAACTTCTTTCAAAGTCGGCCGCTCGGAAATTTTTACGTTCTCCATTCAGGGAAGGTCCAGGAATTCCCGCTCGCTGCCTCTAAATCTCAGCCGAGGGATCGATGTGTTGCGATCCCTAGGGCGGAGTAGCTCATCTGGCGTGGAAATCTTTTATTTATCGCAGCGTGAAATAGATTATTCATTACTGTTGACTCTTGCCATGGTCTGGGCTTACCGCTTATTCTCCATCGCATACTTGTGGTTTGCTTTGGTTTCTTAATTTCCCTTGGTTATTTAACGATGCTAGAGCAGGAAAATTAAGATAGAACGCTTGGCATATTCGTCGTAAAAGAGCAACACGAATTTAACATAGCATATTTTCACCGTAGGCTAAATAAATCAAAGAGGCTAAAATGCAGACCCTAGGTGGATCCGCGCCCTGAATACATAATATGCACTTGTCTTACAGAAAAAAATCATCTAAGTTCAAGGTATTGAAAAATCTGAGTAATTTTTACTGTGTTATCTTTATCCACCAGAGTGGATTTACGTGGTTATGTGCTTCAGGAGCAAATGTACGTTTTGTAAATAAACTTATGTTTTTATGTCATCGTACCATTGTTTAAATGAATGAATATTACATAGGAGCTATACTTGTGTGTGATCGCAAACTATTTAAAACTTGTTTCCAGTGTAGTAGTTTGCTTGGATGCGATTTCTGTAATATCCGAGATTTTTAAAGCGTGTTTATGGGTTTTCCCGTAACTTGCTTTCCTCTTAAAACGAAGAGGATTGATTGAGGTTATTTGTCGCTTTTATGCAATTTTTGGTTAATCGCGACGATGGGTATAAGTGGTGATGAGATGTATGAACGGACAATCACACACACATTTGGACAGGACAAAACACAATTCCCACAGATGAATATACAGTATTGGCTGCGAGCCCAGATGCCAGAGTCTCGTTAGCCTGAAACAATGCAGTCCAGAATGTACTGAGTGGAATAGATGTTGATTTGAATGCTTACGGGAAAGTCGCTCCTTATACCCCACTTTGATTAGAACCCAACACAGTTGGCTTTGGAAAGCCACAATGATTGTAAAATGGCCGTAATTGATATAAAATGGTTATTTTTCATGATAAATGTTTTAAGTTATATTTTGTTGATCATTCGATTTTAGATCGATATGGTTGAAAATGTGTATCATAAAACACTCATGTTTGCTTAAAATTATGCAATTTTAAAAAGTAGATAGGTCAAAATATGTTATAATTTAGGTAGATATTAAGTTTCAAATTGAGATACTTTCTCCTGTCTTTTAATGGGGATACATTACTCTACTTCTAATATTAGTCATTGTGTGAGGTGAGTTTAAAATTTTCTACGGCATTAACTACTAATACTAAATCTTGACAAGAGGTTGTTGAAGTTTCTAAATTTTCTCTCTTTATCTACCCTAATAATTATTATTACATTTCTCATTTGCTTATTTTGAGAGTATTCCTTTTCTTATAAAATGCAGCGCACGATATATTTTGAAATATATGAAAAACGAGCAATAGGTATTATAGGTCTCTTAAATGTCAAACTTGATGGTTTAGTCAATCTTTACTAACTCGTACCTCATGGCAAGTCACTTCTTTCCTAATCATTTTCCTCCCTAATTCTAATATATCTTTTCTTTAGTTACTTTAGTCGGCCTCCGTAGCGCATTTCGGTGGCAGGGGTCCCGAGTTCGAATACCGGACTGAGCATGGGTGTTCTTTGTGAGTGTCCCTTTATTAATTTCATCAAATCATCACTCATCCCCATCGTCGTGATCGTCGACGTAAAATAAAGAGAGTCAAATCTTACTTTTCGTATGTACGGCAGTAAATCTTCGTCTTGACGTACGTCGCCTGAGGGCCTTAACAACCCTGGTCGTTTTCATTCCGATTGTCCAATTCTCCATTTCACCTCTTCTTCATTCATTCTCATCCTTGCAATTAACCCAAGAGCTAGAAAAGTAGAAATCATATTTACGCCGTGTAAGGGGCTACCTTCCCGTAAGCACCCTAATGTCAACCTCGCTTGTATGTAGTACACCGTGGACTGCATTTTGCGGACTAGCGAGGCTCTGGTGTCTGGACTCTCAGCCAGTATATTCCTCTGTGGGTCTCGTGTTGTGTCGTCCTTAATGTTTGTGACTGTCTCTTCATCCATCCCATGTTATCACCAGTCAATCAATCGTATCACGTTCATCTTTTTCGTCGCGATTAGCCAAGAGTGGAAGAAAAGCGACTTAAAAACCTAATTCAATCAGTATTTAGAGTAGGCTGAACTTGACGCTGAATTCTTTTCTGTCCTTACTCTATTGCAGTTCTTATCATGTCCTTATCTTGTTTCTCTGTAGCTTTTATCTATGCATATTGGCAGTTTGTTTCTTGAACTCCATCCTGAGTCTAACGGACTGTTATTGTAAAGCTTGCACGCAGTGGGGAGGAGGAGAGCAATGGCAGAAATAGCAGGATAAGAGATGGTGTTCACGGGTATATTTGGAAGAGCCGGTGGTATCCGGACGCTGACGTCATTCGAAGCATCATCCTCTGCCATGTGGTCTTCTGTCCGAGGCACAGAAGAACGCCTGCTGACAAGGGGGCGGTCGGCCCCTCTTAGATTTCCCGGAGGAAATTAGAGCGGGGAGGAGAGTGTAAGGGAAGATGGTAGGCTCGAGTGCGGACGAAAGAGCAGAGGTCCTTGGACGTTGTTAATTTAGATTCAAGGAGAAACATTTCAGAAGCAAAGCTACTCATGTTCTTGAGGGACTTCTAACAACAAATGTCTTTGTTTTACTGCCCCTTATATTCACCATGTTTCGTTCTGACTCGAGAAGAAATGGTTCTCTAGGGACAAACAGTACATGATATGTAAAAGGTCACGACTATGCTTGGAGAAAATTAAGAAAATCGCCATGGGAATATGCGTGAACCTTGTCAGGCATGGATGTTGCATTGTGCTTGTCCCATATCACTCATTTCATCATCATGCATCCTCCTAGTCGCAATTTACCCAGAATGTAAAGAAAAAGACTAAATTATTCATAATAGAAATGGAAAGAACGTGGTAGAAATCGTGTAGGGTTACGAAAAGTATAACTTTATAGAACTTGCATACATACATTGCATACAATACATACGTAACATTTTAACACGTGAGATCAGCCGACTTCCGTGGCGTAGTGGTTAGCAATACGTCCTAAGACGCCGGGGGTCCCGAGTTCGAATCCCGGCCTGGGCATGGGTAGTATTTGTGAGTCTCCCTTCATAATTTCCTAATATCATTATTAATCCTCATCGTCGCGATTAGTCAAAATTGGAAGAAAAACTACGATAAGTAACGAAAATAAAATCAAATGAAATGAGAGTATGTGCACACATAGTAGAGGCATTGTATTACACTTACGCAAGCTGATTCCGGGGCAGTTATAGACGGCTAGACATATGAACTTTTTTAAATGTTTATAAATAGAGGTTTCCTGTTTTCAAAGCTCATGTGCGTATACTAGTAGGTATGATACACTGTAGTGTGGAGAGATGGGAATAATAGAGTGATAAAAAAGTCAAGCAACCCATGGAGGGACTATAAAAGATGTTGGAAATGGCCACCATTCAGTTCCTCACACATGTGCACCCTTTTGATTATGTTCCTGAAGACCCTCTGGAGTGTATCACATGAAATATTGTCAACAGTACGTTGAATATTCGTCTTCAGTTCATCCAAAGTGTGTGGATGCGTTACGTAGGCCGCAGACTTCAGAAATCCCCAGAGGAAAATGTCCGGCGAAGTGAGATCGGGAGACCTGGGCGGCCATAGTGGCTTCGTAATGATGCGCCCAGGTAACACAGATTGAAGATAGTCTATGCTAACACGATAGGTATGGGCTGTTGCACTGTCCTTTTCCTCGTCAGTCAGAGAGTGAAAGAATTGCGTGACCAGCCGAAGATAACGTTCACTGTTTACTGTTGTTTCGAAAAAGAGAATAAAAATACTCTTTCGAGACATAGCACACCACACGCCGAGCTTTTGTGCGTGAAGGGGAGACTCATGCAGTAAATGTGGATTGTCAGTCGACCAATAACGGGAATATTGCGAATTCACGTACCCGTCGAGGTGAAACCATGCCTCGTCAGACCAATACCAGTCATCCAATTCCTCCCCATCAGGCTTCACGTGTTCCATAAACCAACGACAGTACGTTACACGCTTCACAAAATCACCATCCCTTAATTCCTGCACAACTTTTATTTTGTACCGAAACATTTGCAACGCTCTTCGTAAAGCGGTATGCTTACTTACTTACTCCTTGGCGCTACAGCCCTTGCAGGGCCTCCTTCACGACGAGCCTCCAGTCGTCTCGATCCATCGCCTTCCTCCTCCATCTCCGGACTCCCAGTCTTCTCAGGTCTCCCTCTACATCATCGAGCCATCTTTTTCTAGGTCTTCCTTTTCTTCTTCTTCTTCCACCTAGTCCTCCTGTTAACACCTTCTTTGGCACTCTACCATCTTTCATTCGCCATACATGTCCCAGCCATCTAATTCGTTCACACTTAATCTCTGTTACAATATCTGAATTATTATATAGTTCTTGTATTTCCACGTTTGTTCTCATCCTCCAAAACTACTCCTCTCTCACGGGCCCAAAAATTCTTCTCAAAATCTTCCGCTCCCATCTTCTTAGTAACTCTTCGTCCTTTTCCACTAACGTCCAAGTTTCTGACCCATATGTCACTACTGGGCGTAGAATTGTTTTGTATATATTAATCTTGTTTTTTCTGCTTATGTCTTTGGAAGAGAAAACTTTCTTGAGTCCCAGTGAACATCTATTGCCTGCAACTATTCTTGCCTTAATTTCCTCAGATACATTGTTTGTTTTATTTATTATCGATCCTAGGTACTTAAAGTTATCACATTTTTCAAATTCTTTGTCTCCTACCTTTTTCGTTCTTTCATTATCTGTGGACTCTTTTCTTGATGCGAGCATGTATTTAGTCTTTTGTACATTGATTTGTAATCCTACATTCTCTGCACTCTCTTCTAATTTTTTAAATTCGTTATTTAGTTCTGTTTTGTTTCGTGATATAAGATCAACATCATCTGCATAAGATAGGCACTGACTCATCCTGTTAAAGATTGTACCTCCTGGATTTATACTTAAATGCCTAATTGCCTTTTCCAATGCTATATTGAATAACAGGGTTGACATGACATCTCCTTGTCTTACTCCTCTCTCTATTTGAAATTCTCTTGAAAGTTCTCCTTCAATCTTTACTTTACTTGTTGTATTGCTTAATGTCATTCCTGTTAATTTAACTAATTTCGTTGGTATTTTCATTTCTTTCATGATTTTTAGAAGTCTGTTTCTCTTGACGCTGTCATATGCCTGTCTGAAGTCTATGAAATGATGATGCAGGTCTATATTGTATTCATAGTATTTTTCCATTATCATTCTGATTGAGTAAATTTGATCTGTAGTTGACCTACTTCTCCTAAAACCACATTGGTATTCTCCAATCATCTTTTCAGCTAGTGGTGTAAGTCTCCTGACTAGTATCTTAGCAAATGCTTTATATGCCATATTGAGGAGTGTGATACCTCTAAAGTTTTCACATTCGGTTTTGTCTTTACTTTTATGTATTGGACATATTATTCCTCTTTCCCATTGTTGTGGCATTCTTTCTTCTTCCCATATTTGTTTGTATAGCTCTTCCAATTTATCCACTATAATGTTCCCTCCTACCTTCAATAATTCTGCATTTATATTATCGTCACCTGGGGCTTTATTGTTTGCTAGTTCTCTAATTGCTTCTTTAACCTCTTGCCTTGAAGGGGGCTTAATCAAATCTTTGTTAGTCTCTTCCATTTCCATGTCAGTTTCATCTTCCTCGTCCATCCTCAAGGGTCTTTCTTCCACTCTGTCTCCCATATCCTCATTCTCCTTCTCTTGTTCATTCTTATCTCCATTCAAAAGTTCACTAAAGTATTCTGCCCATCTGTTCAAAATACCTTCCTTATCTCCTATCAGATTACCCTCCTTATCTTTGCAAAATGCGACTCTGGGTTGGAATCCTTTCTTCTCTTCTTTCAGTTTCAAGAAGTAATCTCTCTTTTCCTTAACGTTCCATGTCGTTTCTATCTCTATTAATTTTTGCTTGTCGTACTCTCTTTTCTTTCTTCTGCACAATTTATCGGCCACTCTTCTCTTCTCTTTGAACACTTCTCTATTTCCTTTTGTATTTCTGTTTATAGTCTTGTAAAGCGGTATGAGCTGTGCCATAAGACACACCACTCTGGCCAGATAACCTGCGCAGGGACTTATGCGGACTTATGGCAATTGCTGCACTGATATCCGTTACTTTGTCTTTTGTGAGAACTTTCGGTCTACCACTTCGGGGTGCATCAACCACACTCCCTGTAATCTTGAACTTATCATACAAACGTTTAATTGTTGATTTCTTCGGAGGTGTCTTCTATGGATACGCCTCGGCGAAGGATGCCGCAGTAGTTCCGTAACTCAAACTCCGTATGTACTGTTGCAGAATGAAGATCCGTTCCTCAAGTAAGTACACAATCCTGCTGTGGACCTCTACACTGCTTCCTGCCTCAACTAGCACCACCAGTCACCTGCAACGCAATAAAAAAACAAATGTTACATGGGTTGCGTGACTTGTACTTCAAAGATTATAATCAGACTTCGACTAGAGAGAAACAGTATCCAAAAGTGTTTCAAAGTTTGTTGTAACTTCACTTATGCTTAGCTAGGCTATCGAGGCTGGACCTACAGTTTAAACTCGGCTCCGAACCGCTAACCTCGACATGAGATCTAACGAGAGAATCCTTTGATTACAAGGCGAAATAAAAAAACGGAATCAACAATAAATATAATTATAAGAACTAATTATATCTTATCTATAACTTATCACTACAAGAACTAAGTATCATTATTTTAATTCCAAGAAAATATAATGCTGCTCGAAAACGTATCCAGATGAATCAACGGAACAAATCAATTAACTAAAGTACGTGAAATGGATATTAGAAACCTACGCCGCTGCGAAAAGGCAAGCACAAATGCCCTAACAAAGTAAATGGACAGAAAGTACATATCCGTAATTGGCAGAAAGTGCACTGCAGCCATACATACTAATTCAGAGTTTCACCTGGAGGCTGTGCAAGGCTAATTGAATTAATTTAATCTTTTAATGGAAATGCTTGTATTGGATCCGTGGACCAAATATCAGGCGACATAAGTAATTTGTTCAATTGGTGAACCAAAGTTCCATGAGGTGAAGCCGGTATTCTATTTGTGTAAAGTCACTGAAGGAAATTCATATCTACATTAATGCAGATTTATCTAACCAACTGCATGTTAGACGTGCATCCGCATAATTAATTTCCAACAAATATACAACGTAATTAGATATTAGTCAATTAAACGGGCGCACAGTGGGCCAGAATTCTGAAAATGTGGAAAAGACTCTTCCTTGGTGAATATAGATACTTTATGCTGTCAGTATTTCTAATAACAGGATACAGGCCTAATACATAAAGAAGATTAAATTATTGAAATTCTGTGGTTATTCACAGTGCAAGATAATAAAATAACTTCATGTGTTCAAAGAATGTCCTGTGCTCATGTACTGAGAAAAACTGCAGTTTGCAATATCGTATAAAATCTCTTCCTGTATTTATTGACATGAACACACTACCAAATTGGGTCTCGGTGGTCGAGTCTGTGGGGCGTCTGGCTGCCAAGCGGGAACTCGGGGTGGGTGGGTCTTTTTTTTAATGGCCTTGTTCCTGCATAAAAGCGGCTCTGACATTTACACAGCACATAATGAATGGGTACCTGGAGGCAAAGTGTATATTGGGGAGGGGGGCGTGAGCTGTACCATGGTGCTCATCGCGTTACCTCCACAAATGGGCGAGATCGTGGATGTGTGGAGCTCCACATTGTCCTATATTCCGGCACGTGCAGTGTGTACGGTGAATTTAACCTACCTTAGACTACGAAATTAATTTGAAGTGCGTCTTTTCACATACTAATTAAAAACCTTAATCTGCATTTTCACTGTCACTAGTGGAGAGATTTTCATTATTCACGCAGTTTCATCTGGCACATCCGTGTTGTCGAGTAGGCAAGTGACGTGTTCTGATAGCGTACATGATTTCTTAGCAGACAAAGGATGAGAACTTGATATTAGTTGATAAGACGAGATAAGCAGATGATGTAGAAGTTCTTCGTTGGTAGAAATTCAGGAGCACTTGCGGGAATGTCGTGGTCTCATGGCTCCATTGTCCATGATTTTGCTTCTTGAGCCTCCCGAGCTGCCGATTGGAAGAACAGCTGCTGCTATGGCATGTGGACAGTTCACCAAGATCTTGCGTGTGCCTGCGGTCACCAGGGTTGCCATACCAGGGACATTCTGCTTTCTGCTACAAGAAGTTTCGAATTCCCAACACATATTCACGAAAACTGTGGACGTTAAAACGGTGACTTCATGATGAAGTTTACAAAATAGCCTGTATTAATACATCGTTGATGCCTATGATTTCGGCTGACTTGATTAGGATCCTCAAAGAATCGACGTGCTGTCTTGCCATCATTGGAGGTTCTGCTATCATCTTGTTTAGGCTCGTCAACGACGATGACCATGCAACGTATGTATACGCTTTTCGGACTTTCGTTTTTGCTTTGTCTTCTCCACGAGCCTGCCCGTCCTTGAATTTGAGTCGATACGACGTGTGAAGGAAGTACTCAAAGAATCGAATCCATGCATGCAGGACTGAGAGTCAGAACTGAGTATTTGCCGTTCTTTGAGTGACCTTGTCTAAATTGTTTTCATCTCTATTGGTGAAGCGCCACAATTATAACACACCTAAATTGAAAAAATGTACCCCTCCCTTTGTTTCAAACTAATATGTATAAACCTGTCCAGAATGCCAGTTGAAAAGTTTCTAGGAGTGAGATGCCGTATCTGGTCTCCATTATATGCAGTTTCTGCTGGGGATACGTTAACTACTACGTTCTAATGCAATTCTATTTCAATGCAGGCTTATTTGCCAGTGTGAAGCCGTATGCAACTCTTTTTTACATTTTGTAACTGCAAATTGGCACGATGTAGCAGCCAGTTCTCTCTTGGTTGCTTATATAAGGCCCATTAAATCATTCTGCATAAACATCTTCATCCCATATCGTCCTACAAATTTTGAAAGTCAAAGGGAAGAAACCCATAGAATTGCAACTCGGCTAAAAACGGCAGCGTTTGAACGTGCTTGAATAACAATGGCCACAATTCAGTAAATCAATTCATACTGCACTCACAGAAATTACGGTACATACCTTGACCAATAGAAGCCCACACAGATAATGATCTGACAATTCAACACAAGTGTCAATGGGTGAAACTGTGTGCGAGACGTCTGTGAAATGGTATTTGGCAAATCTATTGGTTCTTGCCCAACTTACATCCTCAATTACGTTGACACCTGGCGGGAACTATTTGCGTTTTGGGGCAGCCCCATCATTGTTCTAATGGTTTAAAGTCTCTGCTTTCAAGTAGGAATTCCTATTTTTGAAAGCAATACATCAAATACAATACTCCTAATACATCAAACCTAGTCGCCGAAAATTGAAAACTTAGTTGCCAAATTATACTTTAACGAAAGGGAAATACCAATTTATAAAATACATAAACATTATTTTTCACTCTGGTAGCGATTAACATTTAGCCTTTGCAGTTTATTACCTGCGGGAAACCCTGGGGGGTAAAGGCGGTCAGGGGCGTGATGCTGATCACATCACCCCCATTAACGACCGGATCAAGAAAGTATGGGGCGTTACCCCCACACCCCCTATACGCCTTCATGGCGTGGTGCAATGCACAGGGGAACACTTTACCTTTACCTTTTACCAGTTTATTTAAAAACGTAGCAGTTAGTCTCAAATTCCTCTCTTTAGATGCTTATAAAATGAGTGATGCAATTTCGATGGCGTAACCTGCACCATAAAACCCCCCTGTGGGCACCCCTGCCAGGATTTATCAACAAAAAATCACACGAGGAAATAATTTCTGTTTGTTGCTTGAATTTTGGACACTAGCGTATATATATTTCGCTTTAAAAATTATTTCTGGGATAGCAATGTTGCTTTCCATTTATCAGAAATGTGGGAGTAATTATAGTAACATTATTTAGAGATATGCTTAAAATTTTGTGTATATATATATATTTGAATACCCCAATAAACGGTAGAAAGGAGTTCCGTCAAGATTCGTCAGTGCCCAGTGTTTGACTTCAGGAAATAAATACCTTCGGTTGAGAATTTTAGAAATACTAAATTTGCTGGTATTTTGTCAAACCTTATTTATGTCCGCTGGTTGTTCAGATGGACTAGTGGGAACTGAAACTAACGTCTAAAGTGAGGGTTTGAACCCGGTACGAGAGCGTTACCGTTACTCAAGCGCGGAGACTCATCTAAATTCGATAAATCCGATAAAATCATTTGGTAGTTTTAAACAAATGGGCGCGATTGGTTTGGAATCACTAGAGGAATTGGCGCCGGTGAAGAAATGTGTTCAAACAAGAAACTATGATCTATGGGAACTTTTGAGTTGTCTTCAATCAGAACCAGCATCTGTCGTCAAGTATCTTCCTAAAAAAAAATAAAAAAATAGGAATTTAGTCTTGAAGAAAAAAAAGAAAAAGAGAGCGTTAAGTAGTCCGTGTTTAAAATATTGCTTCGGGAAAGGACACAGAGTTTTGACAGAATGCTGCAACCACACGGATCAGAGGCGAAAAGGGGCGCTCGACGTGGCGATTTAATAGATCACATCTCACCAGCAGCTGCACAGTAATTAATTTCTGAAACGGGCAGACACAATTCGAGCCAAAAAAAGCTGATGGCATGGAGGACTGAATATTTTTTACCTTTCATTAAGAAGATGTAATCGCCGGCTGTTACAACTCACAACTTAAAACTTGCTGGTTAACGCGCGATTATTTTATAAACGGTTACTTAAACCTCTAGTTTGATTTAATTAATACTTATACATCCAGTTCTGATTGTTTTCTGTATTGTAAAACGTGTCCAAAATAATCTACAGTTATTTTGAAGGTCGTTGTCCTATGTTTTATGCACGTAGTTGTGAACTTTCATGTATTTTCTGAACAGAAAACGCAAGATTAATAGAAGTACTGGTGCACTTTATTCAACGCCGATAATATTTACCGTTAGGCTATCTGCGTCGTAAAAAGACAATACGAAGCATGAATAATAGAAGAGTACATGTCCTGATTTAAGCATAAAATTCCGACATTTGCTTCTAGTAACTGGTAAACTAAGTCTAAACCTATAACTTTCTTGATGTAAACCAAATTCTGTAAACGCTCGCATGACGAGTTTTGTCAGCTATCCATAGCTATGGAAATGCAAACAAGAGCCTTCATTCTGTTGACATTTGCGAAAACGCTGCAAAGTTAGGGTCTTAAGTTCAGTTCCTGGTAAAAGAGCTTCAATCTCTCTTTGTATTTATCACTCACACTTAATAATACTATCTCAGCCTCGCGTTTAATACAGAGAGGTGAAGAAGTAATACAAAATTACAAAAACTCGAATACCAATATAATATACCAAACAATGAATGAAGCAATGAAAACAAAAATATGGAAATTTACCCAGCGTCGTATAAAGTGTGTACCTGGAGGAGACACTGGGGGGTAAAGGCGGCCAGGAGCGTGGTGCTGATCACGTCTCCCCACCTTCGGCAGTGATCAAGAAAGTGTGGGGCTATATGCCTTCATGGCGTGGCGCAAAGCACAGGGGAGCACTTTACTTTACTTTACTTTTACACTATGAGATGAATCCTTATAAACAACAAAAAGTAATCAAGATATCCCATGAAGGCACATAGGTGTGGAATTGATGTGGAGTTGAGGTAGCAATCCATACATTGTCAACCGCGGCCAAATCAGGGTTTCTCCGACAAGCAGCCTGCTTCTAGCCGTGTTCAAGAGGCACGATAAAGGCAATATAGATATGAGCATTGGAAGGGTATAATGAACATTTTCAAATAGTGTAAGTACACTATTAAAAGGCCGGCAACATATTAAACTCTTTGACTATGTTAGAGTACATTCAAGGCGTAAGAAGGGGAACATTGATAACCGTGTGGTAATTTTTGCAATCATTGCTACATAAAGGCATGCTCCTGCCTTTGTTTAAAGCACGACGAGTGGAAAATGTAACACATATAGGTTTCTAAATAGCTGGTCAAATTTCTGTGTACGCCAGCAGTATTAATATACAAAAAAAAAACTTAGAACTGTTGCCAACGTACCCACTACATTAACGAGAGGAACAAGTGGGATATAATTTCAAATTTGAACACTCAGATCTCAATTTCGAGACAATTCAATGAATTCAAAGGTCTCTATATGCACTGTGGATGAACTTTTATGCATTATTAATGCTACATCGCGGATCCGTCCTCCGATTTCCATCCTGCGAAACACCATAGGGTTTTCAAAGGCTCCACATACGCAGAAAGACTGTGGTGTGCCATCCAAGGCTTTTGAGATCCAAATATGCTATGAACAGCACCACGACAATCGTACCAAGTAATTGGAAGTAGCGAATAGCTGCTCCACAAAGCTGCTGGTGTTTTTTCAACGAGAAAATAGCCCCCTTTTTTTATTTCCCCGCAAAGCCGGTTACGTCAGCATGTCTCTCGACCACGTTCCCCCACGAATGAGAATTTGGAGTCAAAGCCAATTGTACTGTAATTTTCAATTTTCATCTTTTCATGCGGAATTCGAAGAGATAATAAATTATATCCTGTGATAAAGAGACTCATGTGATCTGACGAGAAGAATATTTCTGACAGAATTGAATTTTGGATGCTTTGTATGCTCCATCACACTCATTGAGAAGAATATTAACTTGAAACCGTTCGAGGCACGCACAGGCCGAAATTTTATTTTCGTTATAGTCTACGAGGAAGCGCCTAACAAAGCATAAATCAATACAAAGAATAAGGAAAAGAATTCATAGAAAGAGAAAAATCACCCGAACTTTTAATATATATATATATATATATATATATATATATATGTACTCGTATACATATAATATGTATATATATATATATCATAAACGCACAATATAGAGTTTAAATTTCTTGTAAAAATTATCACAAATAATTTTGAGATAATTCTAACTTACTCACTGTGTCGTAAATAATAATGTTTTCCTCCTCTTTATGCTAATTGTGACAGTGAGGATAAGTGACAAGTTGATAACAAGTATGAGGTAATTACATGAAATAACGTACATTCCTTACCAAGTATTCCAATCTAAGAGCGCTTGATTTTTAGCACTTGACGCTAATTAGTATATTTGTTCTGTTAGATCCTCATCTTCAAACATATAATGCAAAATATATCATGATATTTCCATATATGTGGGTGGTTATATCTTGTCTTGCTTGTTTCCTTCCGATTGCAAAATAAATAGCTGCGTGAGTAGTTCATTGTGAGTGTTATTTCCCAACATGTCTTTGATCATAGTAACAAAACGTTTCAGTTTCTTGAGTTGTAATTACTATCTCAGTCCTGGGACGGAATTTTCTGCATACCATAGTACTAAAGGAAACACTTACGGTTGGGTTAAAGCTAGTGAAAGGTAAGCAGTATTTATAGTAGCGCAAGATATAGGGACGCAAGATTAATCAGCTGTCTTCCGTGGCGGAGTGGTTAGCACAGCGCCCTAACTTAACAGTTATAAGAAGTGGGAATGTGTGTTTACTTTCAACAACATATATATCAATATTTTTGATCTTGAAAATCAGAAAACAGTGGCGCTGGGACTCGATCATCACTCTTCACCCAACAAAAATGGTGGTTGGCAAGCTTTGACTCTTAAAAGGCTGTGTGATTTGTTTTTTTTATATACACTAGATTAAGTTAACTAGAGTTCTCTATTTGTTTTAAGTCAATCCATTATTCCATGACTTTGACAAGTCCAGTGAAAAACTACATCATAATTAGCAGTTTTCATCTAATTGTTTTATTCCCTTTATTTCATCAATACACCGCTTTGTGATCTGTAGTTCTGTTGTGGTTTGATTCTTCTATTGTAGATGTTGGTTCTCGGTAGAAAGTGTTGCAGTTTCCTGCTTCAGATTATAAATGTGAGCGGGGTAATAAGGATCAGGTGGGTTGTCGTCTCATAGAAGGTTATGTGGAATACATAAGTATTGATGCCTAACGTTCGTTATGGCCATTCACTTTGTTTCACGCAATTTAAGGTTCAACAATTAAACAAAACGCCAACAATTAAACAAAACGCCAACAATCAAATTGACGACAGTGTTAGTACAATTCCATTTCTTAAAAAAAAGAAAAAAGAAATAAAAATATTGATGGATGCACTGTATGCATTATGTACCACTAAGGTACTGCGAACCCACGAGATCGAATCTAAGCCGATTACATGATTGATTGATTGATTTGCTTTATTTTGCGAATTTGCGAAAATGAGGATGAGTGATGATATGATGAAATTGATGAATGTACACTCACATACATCCATGCCCAGGCAGGGATTCGAACCCGGAACCCCTGGCGTCGCGACGTAGCACGATGTGCTAACCACTCCGCTACGGGGGGCGGCAAGCCGATTACTCACCGCCACATGCATGCTACGTACAGAACAATAGCTAATTGAAAACTACTTCACAAAATGTATTTTAAAGAGGAAATTTCCATGTAAAAGCTATGAAATAACAAGAGTTTTCGTTTTCCGAAAAACAATAAATGTCCTACACCTGTCGCGTTATGACAAAGAGGGAAAAAAGCTGTCACGTGTGTCTCGGAACATGAATTAGCGTCACCTGCAAATGTCTTGTCGGCTTCGGATAACAAAAACATATATTCCTCGTCATTTTCATTTCCTGGAGGACATAGGGCCACTTCATATACCCCCAAACCACTGGATAAAAGCCAAAATGTTATAACGACAATAATAAGGTTTCATTATTGTAACCACCATGCAATAATGAAGTTGTAACTATTTACGGTCGGATGACGAGAGAACAATATGTATTTCAAAACGGTTCCCGCTGTTTCCATAGCTACAACGATTCTGTGTCAGTGTGTATTCGCTTTTCCCGTCTTTATTGAGTTCAATAACAATATTCATGCATGCAGATTTAAATGGAACGGATACTTGTGAACATTGAGATTGGTTTCAGCAGGCAGGAGAATGGGAGTGAAAACTCGGAGAGCAGATTCAATTCCAGTTCATGAAAGACTGACAGGAAGTAGTGGAAATTTTGCACCTTGAAGTACGTTGCACTTTCACCCTACAAAGTAAGGTTTAATGTTGGGTTGAATTTTGTGATAATCTGTTTAGTTTCCTAAAGTCTCTTCAAGATTAGCCAGAAATGTTTACTCTAACACTAAGAGTTCACCAACATTCGCTCTCTCATTGCTTTAGTCCACTTTAAGCTAAGATAAATTAGTCGGGAGTGGATAGTGAGTACCTTTTACTGCAAGCCACCATTCATTCCACTCCCCTTGCTTCTTGGTGTTATAGAACCGGATAAACGGATAAAAGAAGTAGTAAGGGTGACTCACGCCAGCTCAGTGGTGGAAAAGTCCCTACCACACATCGAACTAGCAATGTGTATTTTCCAAAGTTTTGAACTTACTATCCATGACAAAAATATTGAGCCCTCGGCTTGAGTGCTTGTAAAATTGCACTCCGTGGGAGGAAAAAATATCAAATATACTTCATTGGAAAGTTAAAGTGTCTGCTTTTTAGGCAAAAGCAAGACAAAGTGATTTTAACTCTGTCTGTTTTCTATTTAGAGAAAAATGTTTGTAAAAGTGTAGTTGTTCGTGTATTTTTTACATAAGTCGAATTCAATTGTGTGTAGCTTTGTGTAAAACCGTCGTAGAAATATGATTTTTTTTGTGATTGAAGCTTGTTTATTTGGAAATATATCAGCCAAATATAATGGTACTATCAGCTGTGGAACAGCCACAATTAATGATTAATTATGATGTTGCAATCACAGAAATGGCGAGTCCAATGGTTATGAAATCCATATAAAAAAGATGGCCGTAGAATAAAAATCAAATTTCCATATTTCATTCTTTCACACTGTACGAATTTAAAACAACAGAGAGAATTGCTTTTTTGACAACCGATTCCCGTGCAATTCACATCGTTGCTAAGAACAAGTGAGCTTTGTTCCAAGCGTCGCCGCTTGCCCTTTAAACTCCGCATTCAAGCAGGTTTGACACGAGAAATGAGCCGAAACAATATGTTGCGCAAAGGAAAGCACTGTAGAGATGCCGAAATTTTCTTTTGTCACTTCTGTGTTTACATTCCTGCCATGAATTATTGCCTGAATTCCAACATAGCCATGATAATTCTTACATGCATTCTATCCAGGCAGTCGGCCTCTCACAAGTTCGCGTGTTTGTTCGTACGCACAGTATTGAGTGATGGCGGTTCTGTGAAGTGATTAAACCAAGGTGTCAAGTGCACGGCGGAGTGTTTGGGAGTTACGTCAGCACAGTGAAAAAGGTATGTAAAGAAAAGGAAACAACAAAAATTTGCATCGACCCAATATTTTATTGGGTGAGTTTTTGCAAGATGTGGTGAGAAGAAAGATACACGACTTTTATTTTAATTATCCAGAGATGGCGCAAGGGGGTGCTTGCGCACCCCTTAATTTTCTTCCTCACCCCCTTCAGCCCCCCTAAGTTCAAATGAAACACTAACCCCTAAAGTGTCATGATATGTTATGTCATGCCGTCATAATGAGCGCCGAATGTTAGATGCTGAAGTAGGACATTTATTATTGTATGCAACAGACAAGCACTGAAGGAGATGCCGACATGCATACTTTACTGTACTGTACTGCCTCTATGAAGATCAGCATCCGTTTCTTTAAAATTTCGTCAGCATTGTTGTTATGAACTTTTTATTTTGTTTTTCAAAGTGGTCTGTTTCTGGTTTTCGATAATTGCCTATAGCTTAATTTGAGTTATGTTTTTCTTTTGTTTCTTGTTTGCATTGTCGATAAACTATTTATTTCCCGCCTACTTGTTCTTCCTCACACTGGAGCAAAATTGTCAACTGCTTTCAAGGTATCACCAAATCGTGCTCGGGAAATTATTTAATGCGAATTGTATCGTGGAGGGTAGTTTTCTTTTTAATACGTTCTATGTATATTTTTTCACGTAACATGTCTGGTAAACGTACAATTTTTAGGCTTTTTCAAGAACTTTTAGAAAGAGGCCCGATATTCACGAAGAAATTTTACAGTTCGTTGTTGGAGATAGTGTGGCACATTGGATTTTTAACGAAGTCGAAGTTCCTGTGCACTGTGCGTTTTGTCCTGAAGTGGCAAACGGAAGGTACAATGTACTAAGTATTTTGTACCTTCATTGGTTACTACATTGAAAATGTTCAAAAACTGTGTTTTTAAACACAAGGATAATTTTATTTTGAATTTCAGTACATAGTTTACTACATTTCATAATGTGTATGACCACTTTCTTGTATACTTAATACATATCATCATAGATGTCGATGGGGGAGGGCAAAGAGGGCACAACCTCCCTGGAAAATGAATGTCAATCTAAAGTTATATATTTCTCATATATAATTTTATTTCAGTCAGTAATTTATGTTAATCAGTGGCGGCGATTACAGGCGCAGTTACCTCCCGCTTTTTTTGCTATTTTTTCCCCCGCACAATGCTAAACCTTATCTACCAAGAGAAAGTAAACTCTCCTTGCCCCCCTCCAAGTTTTGGCATCTTGCTCCCCCAGTTTTGAAAGGTTGCATGCGTGTTTTATGTTTTCCTTATTTTTAGCATCGCGCCTCCTAAATTTCTTTCTGCACCCCTAGATGATAAATCCTGGCGACCTCGCTGAGTTCAACAGAATCCATTATGAACAGCATTTTATACTTTTACCTTTCACTCATTATATTTATTGAAAATGTATTAGCTTTTACTCCTTCTGTCTCTCTTAATGAACCGCCGGCCCCCGTGGCGGAGTGGTTAGCACATCCGCTAAATATTTGACACAGTGTCGTAACAAAATCGTAAAGTACGCGTCCGCAAGAAACAAATTTGGGTCCCTCAAGTACAGTTAGATTCTTCCAGGAAAATTATGTAATTACTTAGAATGGCTGGCTGTGGCTACACTTACATTAATAATTATACAAATCGATGCTCTACCTCTGAATTTTCGCATATTACAACATATCAATATCTTTCTTTGACATTTATGTATTCAAAAGAAGACAATACAAATACTTACTTATCCCCTCCGCCTCACCTCTTAACAGCTGGGTGGATAAAAGTAATGATTTTTATTTATAATTTTTTATATTTTTTATTTAAATCGATTTTTTTGGAACCGTACACATAGACATATTTTTTATATAGAAAGGCTTTTTCTGATAAACGGTCCAGTAAAATATTTGAACAGTTTGATTAAATATGCATTTCTCTGTTTCTGGAACTGAACATAATGGACCTAATAAGAAAATGGTTGTTGAGTGTGTTAATGAAACTATTATAATTTCAGTAACTTTTCTTACAGTGAAAATAATAAATTCTGGATGTACTTTATAATTTTAAATTAGAATAATTTTTACAGTCTTTGTAGCCGAATTTTAGTGTTTTTAATGATAGTTAGCCAAATATCAGCTGCCATATTTATTTACAGTATAATGAAAATGACACTATTCACAGTTTAACATGATTAGTATTTTGTATATTATTCTATTTAAAAAATGTGCTATTTTTGCTTATAAAAGTTATTGAATTTTAAGTCAAGGGAAATTTAAGTGTTTTTTTCAGATGACATATTACATTTACTTTCGTATGAGCTTCACCCCATCAGTACATATATTTTGTTTCCTTTATTTCCTTTATTAGAGCATAATAAACACCATTAAATTAATACGAGATTAATATACTTTCACAAAAAGTGATTCTGATATCTACAAATTTCTTGTGTACATTATTCTGTAATTTTATTTAAAGTGATTTCAATAAGTGATTTTTAAAAATAGAATTCCCCAATTTAAATCTTGATTTAAATCAACCTGATTTACATTAGATCTTGCCCTTTCTCGTTCAAGAGTGAGATTCCTGAGTCCGCTAAATTTTGGCTGAATCATACCATTCGATACTACCTTCTAGAAGTTTTTCCTAAGTTTCAATTTTGGGAAAGATAGTTCTTTTTTCGTGGTTGTTACTTGAAGAGTAGGAAGCAAACAGAAGGCGGCACAGGATACAGAGAACACTGGAAGCTAGTGTAGAGCTATCAAGGAGAAGAACTTTGCCAAAGCACTTGATTTCAGATTTAATCACATTCCTGAAACGTAGAACTTGATCAGAAAATTCGGAAGATAAATCATCTTCGTTCCCGTACAAAGGGTAATAGCTGCATCTGAAGTTGTAGGAAGGAAGGAAGAACTGCTAATATTATCCATACCCTTCTTTAGTTTAAAACGCCGGGAGCATTTAAATGTCCCATACTTTGCTCCGTGGCAGTTTGAGGTGCTTTATCATTAACATATTAAAATCGTGTAGGCTATGCAAGGTCACGAGACAAGAAAAGCCAAGACAAAGCGCTTTTTATTAAAAAAAATAATAAATGGATAAAAATTTTGGCGTTAATGTTCCACATGGGAAATGAGAATTATTTTGACTTTTTCGGGACCCCTTAGGCTTAGAGCTCTCGCCCGCCACTGATTTGACGTATTCATTCAAATTATAACGTTAAACAAGAATATAAAGCCAGATAGAAAAAAGGTTTTAATTTTATTGCCCACAATAATTAGCCTTTTCTATATTTCTCACTTCCATTTATTATGTTTTTCATATCAACCTCATGAGACGCGAGGCCTCTACATGCGCGAAGCCCAGGATGATCGCCCACTTCACCCACCCTTTGCTACGCCAATGGTTATACAACCTCAAGGGAGGGCCTCCCCGATGGCGCAGTGGTAGCGTCCACGCCTTGTAATCAAGGGGTCCCGGGTTCGATACCCGGAGGAGGCACAAGTGGTTCGGATTCCACTTTAAACTGTAGGTCCAGTCCCGATTAGCCTTACTGTGCATAAAGTGGACTTAAAACACCAACTCAAACCAAACAACCTCAAGGCACCTGCGCCTAGCAGAAATTAAAATATTTCCATGCGTAGTGAAATATGATGGCCGTTGGCAACACTGACAGTAGTGCTCGTGTCTACCTGCAAGAACTACATCGAGTCTCACGGGTCTTCTTAAGACCCGGGTAATAGAAAAACCTGGCAGGCATCTATGCCTGTGCACAACTGTGACGTGAAGCTCGCTTGCGCGATGTCGAACACCTGGGCTTGACGTGCGTGCTGCATATTATTGTAGGCGCGCCTCCTCGCAGACGGTTTTTTTCCGGGTCTTGTGAAGGTCTCTGAGCACGAAGTCCGTGAACAACCTCACCACTACAACCTCTTCATCTGTTCTACGGAGGGGAGACCAGAAATTAGCAATTGAATTCTACCACAAAACAATTTCTATCATGTAAATGCGGTGTTATTTACGAAATTTATAATTATTTTTCAATAGGAAGTTACTTTTCTGCCACACTGTATATTTATTTCAGGTTAGAAACGTTGATTTAAATCTTTAACTATACTGTTAATGCTGTGCACAGTCAAAAAGAACCGAAATTATTTTGATTGATTGATTTGGTTTATTTAACGTTGCATTTCTCACTTTGGCTAATCGCGACGATTGGGATAAATGGCGACAAGATGAAACAGGCGAACGAACAATCTCAAACACACATGTACGATAGAATTCCTACAGAAATCCCAGGTCCAGACGCCAGAGCCTCGTCAGTCTGCAAAGAGGCAGTCCAGGGTGAAACTAACATTTGGGTGTCTTTAGATAGGGTCGTCCCTTGCACTCCTCGAAGTACTTATGATAACAGTAATATATTTATTTTTCGTGTTAACGTTTTGGTTAACTTTGAAGAAATGCATTTAAAATGGGAAAGTAATTTGTCGGAATAATTTTTCCGGAAGAACCGCGTTCAACTTTGGCAAAAAGGAATCCACCATCTTATCTGCCTGATGAAACGTTCTGGAAGATTGTGCAAAAATCTTCGTCTTGATTCTTCCTGCTTCCTAGCAGAAGATCTCTACAAGTGTTAGAGTAAGAGGCGGCATGTCGCATTAAAGCTAAATGCTGGAGGAACCATCGAGCGTTGCTACAACTTGAGGGCCTCCGAAGTAGAGTTCCTTGTTCCTCCAGCCCCGTTAATGGCTTATTCAAGTCCCAACTGCTGTTATGACTTAATGAAGAGACTTGGTACCATATTCCCTAGCACGTGGCCTGGATGCAGGACAGCCATCAAATCCCGGCGCTTCTCGTCGCAGTGTTGAAGTCGTGGGTAAGGAAGTTCCACGAAGTAAACCACTTGGAATGTGACTTTGCGTTCAACGAGCACTCAAGTTCGTGACAAATGCCAAGTTTAATTGTGCTTCCATCTAGTTCTGATTTTGGAACTTCAGTTGCACTTGTCAGTTAGTGATGTGCATACCTGGGTACACCTCACTCCCAGGGAGAGCATTCTTTCGCCATAATGAAAGTATGTGTAAACACAGCACTATTTTCCAGTTTTGCAATTTTCCATCATTTATATTTTATTGTCATTTCTCTATTCTTCATTCTTTTTATATATTGTATAATATTTACGGAATGTCATTTATCAATTTTACTATTTGCCACAGTACTATTTATGTACTTTGCACTATTTCATCGTATCTTTCGTATCAGGTTTTCTATTTTTCACTCCTCGTATATGTATATTGTGAAGAAATTAACGAAACATGTTGGACGCTATAAATGAGCAATTGCCTGTAGTATCATATCATATCACAATATAAAGTAAAATATTTGAAGATTTTCATGAATATGTTCATTCAATTAAGGATTTTAACTTGTGTCTATGTTATTCTATTAATAATTTATTTTTTAGCCTTGATTATTAGTTTACTAATGAAATAATTTTCTATTTTTAGGTAAGTGGCAATCTAGAGATGTTGAGTGAGTATATTTTCTATATATTTGTCTAATTTGTAAATATCAGTAACATAATGTGATTCTTTGGTGACGTCAGTAGAATTTTGAGATTTGAGTAATAATATGGTGTAATATGCTAATTATAATTTCCAATACAGCATGTTATGACCTCTTTGATCAGAAACGTTGTCTGTGTGGGTGTGTCTGACATGGAATTGAAAGAATTAATTTCGATGGAAAACATCTGACAGCAAATCTCATTTATACTCTTAATGCTCAGGTAAAATTCTGTCCCTGTATTGATTGCTATATTGTTATAATGTACATATTAACTTGCAGGAATTAACGGGACTTGTACATTTATATCTGCCTTGTGTTGGACAAAACATTAAATTGCCATCCGAAGCTGTGTGTTCGAAAGGGTACACGGTTTGTAATTACACGTAACATGCTTTCGCAATAAAAAATAGCTACCATTGTTAATTAAGTATAGAAGTGAGGGAATGTAAGTGCATGGAAGGAATAACGCGGCTGCAGCTTCCAGAAGCAGCGCAGACTGCTTTGCTCCGCTCACTCGCTTTCTCCCCTTCCCTGCCGTTATCCGCGGTCTCGCTTCACAGATTCCAGAGACAGAATATAGTTGAAGTACTGCAATAAAGAAATGCACATTTACTTTTCCATTTTCTAATTCAAATATACCAGACCCAGCATATTTACAGCATAATTTGAGATGCTTGTCTACAAGGGTGCAGATTTATAGTGTTCTATTTTGTATTTGTTTTGATGCCGTGCAACCAAGTTTCTGGCGACTGGACGCCGTTAATCGTAAAAAATCCAAGCTAAAGTTTCCTAACATCATCGATTATAGCCGGAGCTAAATTTCGTCGGGCGATGCAATTTTCGAGAGAATTTGAGAAAAGTAAGTTAATGGGACGGAAGGTCTCTGCTAAAAGTATCAGAAATCGTTTTCGCCCTACAGACATGAACCGAAGACAAGGAAACCTCTTCCATTGGAATAGTTCCTTTTTCTGCTTTCTTTTAAAAATTGGAAATACTTAAGTTCACTGAGAAAGGAGATTTTTCGCCTGTGAATTATTTTTTTACGATTTTTGACGAGTGATCCTATTGGTATGGTCTTTCATTCTCGGGGTGATTGATTTCTCAAGGTAGATTAGTGGTTAGCGGACGGATCCGTTGTAATCCACAGTTCTGTCGTAGCTTCGATCCCCAACAGTGAAATCAGTCAAAATGTTCACCTGAAGACGGGAGACTCAAAATCCAGTGTTAGCATGGGAGGCGGTAGGGAGCGTCAAGGAAAAATGGTCTACTCATTTTCATCTTTCCTTATCTATTTTATTCCTACATCTTTTCTCATTTCTTGTATCATATTTCTAGCTTTTCTTTTCTTTTCTCGATGTCTTCGTTCTTGTCTTCTCTGTAGTTAATATTTTTTCTATATTTCCCTCCCTTTGTCTTCTTGTTTTTCATATATAATTTCTCTCATTCTCCATCAACCTTCTGTTTTTCATTTCTCTCTCTCTCTCTCTCTCTCTCTCTCTGTATGTGTGTGTGTGTGTGTGTGTGTTTGTGTGTTTCGCGTATATATTTCTCTTCTTTCCATGCTCTCTCTATCTCTCTCGCTATCTCCTTGTCACGAGTTTTCTCTCCTTCTCTTTCTCCTATTGTTTTTATTTCTCTTTGTTCCTTTCTTTCAATCTTTATTCCTCTCTTCTTTGTCTTCTTCTCTTTGCCTTCTCTATTTGTCTGGTTTCTCTGATTATTTCCCATTCTCTAATTCCCTACCGCTACTTGCATGCCTCTTCTTTTCATTCTTACCCCGACACGTAAATATGACGTCATTATATCTCACTTAATAACACAACTTTTTCTTTGAAAAATTGTCTGTGGGAGCACATGAAGTTTGAAATAGGTAAATAGAAAATGGATAATATCCAAAAGATCGAAACACATTCACTAAGAGCGGGACAAATAGTACTTGCCTTTCCATACGCAGCCCTCTACTGTTTTCCAGTATCTCCTAAATTTACCTGAAGATGAATAACCGCCGAAATATTTTAAACCCTTACGAAGAAACAAATCCGGAACCAAAAGACTAAAAGCGTTCGTTTATCATTAGCTACGTCACAATCTTTGTATGAATGGAATGCTTATAACATCTATGCATACATCTTGGATCAAATTTCATTTGAACCCCACGATAGAGATTTCAGACCCTGACAAACTTATTTTTGTGTGCTGAAAATTTTCTCCTGCCCGTTTGCGGAAACATAAAGGAAAGTTTTACTTTTTAGAAAAGATCCTCTTGTAACATTTGCTCTGCGCAACAGACCGAAGTTTACGTCAGGTTTTTTTCCTTGTGCGTTCACTCCTGTTTTGCAACAGATTTTCTGCGTTATCTGAGAATCCAATCAGCCACTAGATTGAATTTGTTCACCAAGGAAGAAATTTTCTCTCCACTCTTCCATAATGAAGGCATAAACGTTTCTCTCTCCTGTTTCGTTCTGTGATGCATTTTGTGTTCGGAGCCTTTTTGCATTCTATTTTCACACGACGTACTGTCGCATTCGAAGAATGTGTTGGGAAACATGAGCCAAATTTCAATTTTAAATTGTGTCCTGCGCATGCATTACCAAGTAAATTAGGCTCTCGTTTCTCCATTCTTCCCTCAAAAGAATAGAGCGGTGATGCGTAAAGGGTCTTCGGTTCATTAAGTGTTGCCATCTGAAACATTATTATGCTACTTTTATCTCAATTGTCGCGTCCTAAATGTATCATTTGTCTGACACTAAACTACAACTGCTTCCATTAGCCAGCTATCGTACTGATGTGGTTAGCGTAACGCAGTGCAACGCCAGAGGTTCCAGATTGGAATTCTGTGCTTGTTTCTTCACCTACCATATTTTACTTTGTCGCCTTGTAATCAAGCGATCCCGGGTTCGATACTCGGTGGAGGCGCATTGCACAGTTGTTTGGATCCAACTTTAAACTGTAGGTTCAGTCTTGATTAGCCTATCTGTGCATAAAGTGGACTGTAAAAAAATCAATTCCATATATTTTATTTCTTTATGTTCTGATTATTTCACGTCAATTTTCTACCACTTGCATAAACTCGCTTGCGTTAATTGACATTAATTAATATTCCTTCCGTTACACTGAAAAACTAGCCGATTTTCAAGACATAAATGGAACGAGAATATTGCGATTGATCTGAACAGACACATATGGTAGCTAGAATAAAGATTTGCCCAAGTTTAGGAATTTTTACCTACCGCATATGGCAACACTACACTGGAATAACGACTTTTTCTCTGAGTTTTTAACACATTTTCGTGCTCTTAAGTGTGGACCTTATAAAAGGTCGCCTTAGCCGCGAGTTTCTACTAATGGTTACGCAAATAAAATGGAGGGAAGGAGTCGGGACTGGGAGAGGTCCCTTGATGGGCGTAGTTTATTTTTTGCATCAAGGAAAACAGGAAGAAGCCTTTGGATTACCCCGTTTCCTATGTAAGGAGTTGCTCTTTGAAATTACCATTTACCACCCAAGCGATTACCAGCGTTTCGACTGAAGGCGATTCGCATCACGGAAAAGAATGCTTCTTAGCAGCATTGAATAGACCATAATAATAATAATAATAATAATAATAATAATAATAATAATAATAATAATAATAATAATAATAATAATAATAATAATAATGAAACTCACTCAGGTCTATCCCAGGGTTATTTTGTTGAATGTGAGTGACGTGTCGAAACCATTTCTAAATTCAAACTTCAGAATAAAATGTTCAGTTTACTATTTTATAATGTAGTTTTCGTGAAAATATTTGTGTATATTGAATATTTGGACCCTAGGTTTTTTGTAATAGTTTCTATTATGAAGATAAATAGACAATAAAGATTCTAATCAATACGACGATTGTCTCGAAAGTTTAAGTAGTAGTTCTAACGAGATCTATTTTTTTCAAAACCTTGAATTTCAATGCGAAAAGAGCCGGCCCCTGTGGCGGAGTGGTTAGTACATCGCACTACGGCGCCAAGGGTCCCGGGTTCGAATCCCGGCCTGGGCATGGATGTTTGTGTATATCCAATCATCAATATCATCATATCATCATTCTTCTTTGCAAATTAGCCAAAAGTGGCACAAAAAGCGAAGTAAAATAAAGCAAATCAATGTGAAAAGAGATTTTCGGAAACGTTTCTTCTGATATAGATAGAAGGTTAATCCAAGATTTAATTTATCCACATTTTGCTTAGCATCCATGTTGCCATAAGCGTACTAAAACTAATAGCGTTAGCAAAATTATTGTCCAAGTTTGTTTTGAGATAAATATTTAAAAAAAAAAACAAACGGAAAACGTGTTACACATTTGGAAAACTACAAGGCCAAACTGTTATTTAGATTAATACGAACGGGTTTTCGTCCACTTAAATTTTCAATTACACGAATGAAAAAAGAATGCATTTACAGTTAAATTAGTATTTTTGCAATCACGTTTTTACTGATTTAAGAACACATTTGAGATAAACTTGGCAGGTTTTGTAAATGAAATTTTATTTTTATTCCCCTTCTCTTCTCTCATATGTATAAATCTCTCCGTCCAAGTAATTGATTGGTTTTGTGTTTTAAGTCCACTTTATGCACAGTAAGGCTAATCGGGACTGGCCCTACAGTTTAAAGTGGGATCAGAACCACTGCGTGCCTCCACCAGGAATTGAACCCCGGACCCCTTGATTACAAGGCGACGACGCTACTACTGCGCCAGCGGGTAGGCCATGCTCTCCTCTCCGTCTAAGTGTATAAACTATTAGAAATATCTCAAGAAATAAGGCTTGGACAACACAAAAGTGTAGTTGTATTTTTCTATTCCAGTTTTTTCTTACAGTGTTCATACTTGTGCAGAATGGAAACTATTTTATTGTTTCTTTAAAAATTTTAAATAAAATCTCAGGTAGTAAATCTCAGTAAGTGCTATTTACAACTCGTAAGATGACTGAAGGATATTCAGTTCCACACACTGAACCTCTGTCTCGTAGTTTAGGACGGAAGCAGAATAGCTCCAAGCTTCAAGTATATACATGAAGAAAATGCCTATTTGGGTATATATCGCGTCACCGGAGAGACCAGCTCTTTGACTGCATCTCCCAGCTGTTTATATCAGCGTGTACTGCTTCGCTCCTCCCACCTCCTTTCTATACTTCTGTGCGAGTGTTTCCCGGGATAGAGTATACACGAAGTACAAATAAAGAATCCAATTACCAATTCAACTGATTTTCTCAAAAGGAAACAGAAAACAGGAATTGATCGTGAACCATATAATAAGGTATACATTTCTTTAGAAATTGCTTACTTTCTCTTTGAAGCGATCCTGAGAAAGTACTTACCCGGTATAGAATTTCTTGAGGTATTCCTTTGTCCTTGTAAAAGCATATGAATCCTTGCTATTTGATAAGGAATGCGTAGTACTTAACGAAGAGGAACGTTTGAAGGAAATATGTAAAATACGCCAATGAAGCGTGCATTTTCTGGATGCATGCCGATAGTGGAATGCAGACATCATCGTTTATAATGATGCTGCGTTCATGAATAATTTTCCGCATGCTTGTCTTGCGTATTTGCTCTTTGTATTAAGGACGAGCGGAGAAATTTCACGCAATATTAATGGATGAAGGTTTTTTCCCTTTATTGGCTCCTGATTTGATGATTCATTGTGCTCACTCTAATGAACAATTTAATTTTCCTCCCAAATGAGATGGCCAGGTTATTCGCTCTTCATGCAGACTGTTGAAGCTCTTGAAGGAGATGACTTATGATACGAAAACTATTTGAATTCATGTCGTTAACAGAGATTTTCTTTAGCATTAGTATAAAATTATAAACCTGTGACTTTTCTATACTCTATCCCCGGAATCTGTGGAGCAAGGCCACGCATAGCGTCAGAGAAGGGGAGAAATCGAGTGGGCAGAGCGAAGCAGTACACGCTGCTGCGAAGGCTGGTAACTCCAGTCGCCTCCCCCTTCCACGCGATAACGTTCCTTCGCAGTTGTTCATTGGTGGAGCGGTCTCGCGTCACTACATGCGCAGAGACTTGTTTTCGCTCGCTTGCTCAAGAGATACCCGGGACAGTAAATGGATGTCTTTTTACGTCTGTAATCTATATAGTAGTGAAAATATGACCAGCTGGTAGATTTACAGTCAGTCTCGGAAAAATGTGGAACAAAGTTGCGCATGACGGCAGAGAAGGGCAAAATACGAGTGGACGCTGCTGCAAACGGCTGGTAGCTGCCGTTTCCCCCTCCATACACTCACGTCCCCTCTCAGCGTTCATCGGTCGAGCATCTCTTGAGTTCACTACTTGCGCAGACTTCTTTCCGTTCGCTTGTTCCAGAGGTTATCGGGACAGAGTGTACACGTAGAATGTAATTTTCTATCTTGATAAATATGTTTTATTGTACCATTCAAAAAATACCAAGTCCACCGGGTTTTTAGAACTCTCGTGGCAACTTCTTGTAATACTTTAGCAAGCGTGTTAAATCATTATTTTTTAATCATGGATTTTGAAGACGAGAAAATAATAAATTTTCCTCTTTATATTTAGGGAGATATTTAGGGAGAAATGATTTAAAAGACAAAATTAAATAAATCCTTCACTTTTGGGACATGATTTACAAGAACTGTAGTCCTTCCTTTCTCTGTTTTTAACAATTTTTATTATTTTATATCATGGTCGTACAAAGTGCTTGTGTTACCGTTATGTACATTTTTATGGTACTCTTATAAAATATCTTGGAAATAATTTTCGCTTTGGACATGATTGGTAATGTTGCAACAACAACTAGTGTAAATATTTATATTTCATGAACGTGACTTAGAACATACCAAGAACTACTAATTTCTTGATTTTTTTTCTCACAAGAATTATAGTACATTTCTCAGTGGACACATTATAGAAATACTGTAGCAGATCGTCGACATTTGTGGACGTAGTTTATTATACAAAAGAAAGTTTTCTCCTTTTTACGTCTATTTCGTTTGCGGATCAAAAGCCTATCAATTGGCTTCCGTTTGGTAAGGCGTGGTAAGTCATGAACTTCATTATCTGGCTTGAATACTGAAATCCCTAATTGAGGACTAAAAGTTGTAAACACTGTAAGTGCCAAAAGCGAAAGTGTTGGGAAATCGCATCGTTCCGCACATCAGCCCGTAAGAACGTGCACACTAGTGACCTCTTTACACGCCCTTTGAACTACTTAGAGGGCTACCAGCCACATTTCACGTTTACCAAAATATAAAGCATGGCACATTTCACAGTTTAACATGGAAAACTGTGTTTGAATTATTGTGGCACTTACAGCGTTTACCAATTTTAGTCTTCAATTGTTCTCACCTTGCTGTGTCAGAACTGAAATTTAGGGGATCAAAAGATAAATAATTATTCATAAAGGTAACACCATGATATAAATTCGTATTTGGGAATACGCCCCATTGATGTAATGCTCACAGTGGGGACGTCACAGCAGACGACGTCGCAGCACGATTTGAGTCCAAACAAAAAAGGCACGTGGTTTTCTCCTATTCAAAATCATTGAACTTCCAATCGGAAGGTGTAGCTTTAAATATTGTGACAGCAGTTATGAAACAAAATTGTGATGTATATCGTACTTCCATGTAAAAGTGAGATTTTGGAGAATAAGTCGATTTACTTACAGAGCATGACGAAAAGAATAACTGGAGTAAGGAAATCAATCATTTTTAAAGAAAATCGACCTATTCCGTTTCCAAACACAGCCGAAGCTCAACCGAGCCAGACCAAGCTCACCTTCGGTGGCACTGAAGATATGAATTCTGGGAGTTTAGCACGCTCACATGACATCAGGGTCGACGCCTATTGGCTACGGTTTCGGATCGGGAGCCGGTAGGAGCATTCACTTTTTTCGATTTCCTAATTCATTTAATTCTCCTCTATAAGGTATGAGTAATATATCGACGTATTCTCCGAAATCTCATCTTTATATTGATGTACAATACGCATCACATTTTTGTAAAACTACCCATTCCGATGGAAAATTCAATGTTTTTAAACAGGCAAAAACCACGTGACTTTTTGTTTGGACTCAATATTCCAGCGTGACGTGACACTAATATGGTCCATTTGAAATCCCACAATATAGCGCATCCTGATGTGATAATACACCTGGAACCTGTTTTCGCGAACGATATCTCCTCACCACCTCCCTCCCCGTAGAGACCTGGCTACCATCCCAGAACATCGGAAGGTACGTGATATGGCAGCTCGATTGGCGTTCAATGAAATTCCTTTGAGATCACGAGCTTTCCGAACCTTGTCAGGCCTCCATTGAAGCAGACCAGCCTAATTACAGTCTCTGATGTAGGTCACGGAATCAGTTTCCGGGTTTACGGAAAGGAGTTTGATTAGTTTGAAGCACGGAGCCGGTGCTCTTTGGCGCGGGGCTTTCCGTGGTCATCCGCGGACGATAGGAACGGAAGTTCATTTCGCGTCAAATAACAGAACAGTGGGCAGAGCATGGAGACAGGAACTGCGGTGGAAAGAAACCGCTGCGTGTTTGAAATGTTTTACAAGTCGAGTTCATAGAGAACTCTCGGACGGCAGTCTCTATCGAACATTCACGTGGAGCCATTCTGTCTCAAGATTTTCTGATTTACTTGTAGGCAACCACCATTATCACAAAAACGAAACTTCTGTTGCCTAAATAATGATAATTTTCATCCACGACTGCCATTTCATCTGTTATTGACCATAAAATATCTAACTTGAAGTTTGACATCAAAAGGTACAACACGGCCAGGTCACTGGCGTACGCAGAATTTTTTTTCAGGAGGGGCTGGATTTGTAAAGGTGTATAGTACATACTTGCTTTCTAGGGGGGCGTAATACATGAGAAGATATTTCGTATTTTTAGAACTTTCCACTCTCAAAAATGACAATGGGAGACATTTTAAGGGAGGTTTGCACTTACCACTTGGGTTTTTCCCTGAGTTCTTCACAGATTTCATTTTAAAATGTTTTTTCTCAATATTTCGGAGGAGTCTGTAACCCCATCAGCCTCCTCTCTGAGTACTCCAGATACATTTCGTAAAGAATCCTAACTGTTTGTGAATGTAGTTGTTGTAAATAGTTTCCGCTAACATGTGTGCATGTGTAACATTCCTAATAACTCTAATAACTCGATGAAAGTATTTTACGAAGGTTAGTTACACAATAAACTTATCGTTTCGTCTTAGGACAAAAGTGACAGTGAAACTGGGCTCCTCCATGGTGTAATGGTAACGGTATTGCCTTGAAATCAACAGGTCGATTTCCAGTGAAGGCACAGTGCTTCAGATTCCACTATAAACTCCAGGTTGCAGCCCCGATTAGCCTATCTACGAATAAAGTGGACTAAAAACGTTTTTTTTTACAGTGAACAATTCTCGACCACTATAGCTCTTTTCAGTTCTTACGGCGGGCGCTCTAGAAGCTGGCAGGGGAAGTGGGGAGCGGGGAAGCGACCAATCCAGCACGAAAAGAAACGTAGCGGCCAGTAGAACGAGTTCCACGTAGTACTTTTTCCGGCCGCGTCGTGTCTCTCGGCTCCACTGCTATTGTCTGGTTGGTCTGTTGCGTAATCCCCGCTCCCCACTTCCCCTGCCAGCTTTTAGAGCGCCCGTCGTAAGAACTGAAAAGAGCTATAGGTAATGTTCATGCATTTTACTTGATGAAAAGCATAAATAGGTCAATACGACACATACATCTTACTCCCTCTGTCCCATAATTATTGCCCGGTACACCTTTAGTTGTTGTCTCATAATAATTGCCCAATATTCAAACTGACATTGGTGTATACAGAAGAAGAACATAAAACAAGGGAATGAGTCATAAAACTTTACTACTCAAGGATCAGTACAAATTGTGCTTTCCATCTGCCTCTTCGTCTGTCATTCCTGTACTACCATTTTGGCATACCGGACTATAATTATGGGACAGAGGGAGTAATTATTAGTTGGCATAACTAAACAAAACGTTCAAACATTCGATGTTGAGTTGATGTTTTTAAGTCCATTTTATGCACAGCAAGGCTAATCGGGACTGGATCTGCAGTTTAAAGTGGGATGCCTCCACCAGGTATCAATTACCACCCCTTCATTACAAGGCGACGACGCTACCACTGCGCCATCGGGGAGGTCCGACGTTCAAACATTGGAAATGCTCAGGGTTTAGTATCATTATTTCACAAACTAGCTACTGATTTTTAATTTCGAATAAATTAATTAGTTTTAAAATTTTGGGGCGCGTCGGCACACATGACCATTTTGCACCCTTCCAAGTTTATGAAGAAAACTCCTCTAATCTAAAACCATTACCGTAAAGTTAAAAACGGGGTGTAAAGAGCCCCTTGAGAAAGATTAAAAGTGCAATGTTGTAAAGGGACCTGCACAGTGTACAACACTAAAAATATCCCCAGAGACAGTGTAAGAGGCTTACTCTTCTCATTAAGCTAAAACAATAGTTACAACTTTGTCATCTCGTCCCAACATGGATGGCAAACAGTTGCGAAGAATTGATATGATCTGCGAATTAGGGTATCATTTTCATCCTTGCTGATTTTACCCTAAAACCTCCTTATTTTCAATAGAGTAAGTGTTGATAATTATGAAATGAGGATATGGAGAAATTGTATTGGGTAAATGGAGGACTATTAACAGCAACCCTATGAGACTTGTTAAATCCAAATGACAAATAACGCTTCCGTCCGCGAGCACTATTGGTTCTGTAATGGTATACTTGAAAATATGCAAGCCTATGACTTTCTACATTCACACTGAAGGACTGTAATTCAAATATCTCTGTTAATTTCAACAACCTTTTTCAATCATAATTTGCTATTTTTGCATGGAACGTCCATTCAATAACATTTTGAATTCACATGAATATTTAAAGAATTTTGAGCTTTGCACATTATAGGTATACGTAAATATTCCACGTCCTATAATTAAACAATAAGAATTCTCTTCTAGTCACATACAGATGATTCATTGTTAGATTTCAGGCGATCACGTGCTTCTTACGTCAGACATGTATTTGTAAATGCGAGATGGTCACAGTAACATATTATGATCATTTCAAATTTACGAATAAAAGGTCAGCGATGCGGCTGTGCGATCTCTTGGAATGCAAAAACCTAAGATCAGTTGAGATGTTGTTGACTTTGTTTTTAAGTCTACTTTATGCACAAAATGCTAATCGGGACTGGACCTACAATTTAAAGTGGAATCCGAACCAATATGTGCCTCCACCGTGTACGTACATTAATAAGTAATAATAATTCTTGAAGAAGAAGAAGAGAAGGTATAGTAAGTGTAATTTGTGATGTGATTTTTACGTTATTTATTCACGTGTGCCACGTATTTATTCCTATGGTCGAAAGCTTAATAGTATTTTCAGTGAATTCTGGGGAAAGTAAATGAAGTGCAGCTCATAAAGCAGTGTATTGGATTTTTTATGCTTGATCCATGGACTCGACACCCCGCAGAGCGAAATTTCATAAATATCAAAGTTTGCCCAACGCACCAGATATTTACTGCTTTTCATAAAAGAGAACTTCTCCAAGAACGTGGTAGTGGAATTTGTGGCCTATTAAACTGCCTGGAACGAAAGATTCCGTAAGCCCTGCACGAATACCCAGCGGACCATGGCAGTGCTGGAAACAGACCAAGACGGTCTAAAAGATACAGTAAATATATGTTGCGGAAGCCCGATAAGCACGCAAGCAATATTTCCTAGTGAACCTTTCAAATTTGCCACATTTTCAGCGCGAATAAAAATACAACTCAGTTACCGAATTTGCATGTAAAATCTGATTTCCAACTTCCCATGCATTTCTTAATTAAGTAGGCAGATTGGGTCTTTTCCGACGCGGTTAAAATCTGGAGAATTAAATTTTAATATCAAAGTCCCTTGGTATGCAACCAGAAATTCTTATCTGTGTATGCAAAAATTTTATGAGCTTTCATTAGTACTGGTTTGGTCGGGAACAGAAAATTACCTGAAGACTGGGACCTTTCTCTCAGACCTTTCACGGAGAAATCTCGGGAAAGGAGTTAGAAAAGGCATTAATTCAGCCCGAGAGCCAATTCCACTGTCACGGTCGTTCCCTCCTTTCCCCGTAGGAGCAATTTGCACATCGCCATTTTGTGAGATGTGTCAGATTCTTTGACACTTTCACGGTTTCAGGCGTTTCATTCAAAGCCAACTTGAAAAAATGGGCTCTTTAAGGAATCTCCCCTTTTCTTCCCGTCTTGGTTACGAATAGAGAGCCGTTTCTTTTGAAGGATATAAAAGGGAAGTGGAATAATGCATTTACTTAATTAGCCTACTCAATCTTATTTGGGTACTTTAAAAGGAATTCCATTAGCTTGTGCCATTGCAGAAAAGTGACTCTCCTACCCCGTAAGACTGAAAAAAGTAAAGATATTGATATTCTGGCAAGGTAAAAGAAATTATCCGAGAGTTCTGAAAATCCTTTTCAACTGTGAGCATGGAGAGATTTTTTGATAGAACGTCGTTTTCTCCCCCAAACAACCTGTTCACCCGATAGCTAGCTCGTTTAGCAATACAACGCACAGACTCACTTAATGGGCTTCGTTAAGTTTAAGGATTTCAACTGAATCGTTTATTTCGGAAACCAATATCAGCGAGTTTTATAGATTCGCATCTGGTATGTGTACAAACAATTGATATAACGATACTGTCGTATTATTTTTAATGATGGACATTATGTAAAAACTGTTATGTTATTTTTATTATCTAACAGCTTTAATTGAAGAAGTAGGATAGTTTTTGTTGGTTTTCACAAAACACACGGATTTGTGGAGATAAGAGGTTGTTAAAATAAACTATTCAATCGATCTCACATGGGTAACAGTACTGTCCGAATTAATTGGGGCAGCGCAAAAAGTTTTTTTTATTTAGTGAAAGTCATTTGAGGCTTTTCAGTAAGACTCATTCCAAACAGCTCAGCAATGCATCCACGTGTCTTTTGATTTGGTTTGTGATAGTTTCATCTACACTGGAGATACACGTGTATAAATCATTTGACAAATGCATACGTGTGTAGTTTTTCCAGTATATTTCTGCATAGTGGATATTAGTGCTTATGGAAAACACTTCAATTACTGATATTTCTGTGGCTTCAGTTAATGTAGTATTTCAAGTTTCTTTCGTATCACCATCTTATTCCGATAGACCCAATAAGTATTATCCGCACCAGCTAACTGTAGAACAAGCATCTGCGCAAGTAGTGACGCGAGACGGCTCCACCAATGAACAGTGAGAGAAACAGGATTGTGTAATGGGCGACGGGAGTTTTCCCGGTTTCCTCCTTCGATATGCAGCGTTGCAAACTTTTGAAAAGGATAATACGAGACGCACATGGCAAACGGACCGTATTTTTGTCTCCAGGTCCGTACGATTGGTTAAAGAATTTCTTAGCAAATTAAACTGCAATAAAACTTATGGATAAAACTTTCAAGAGCAAATTTTGACAAACCGTGCATTTAGCGTACGGACTAAGGTCTGACCCGTACATCTGTACATGTACGGTCAGGACCGTACGGTTGCAACGCTGCCCTTTCACCACTAGATTTTCCTAGATTTGCGCGACCCTGCTCTACAGTTAGCTGGAACAGGGTATACTTATATAAGTCTCGGTGTCTGCGCGCATTGACTGGCCAAACCAGATATTTTTCCTAATAATCTTGTGACATATTGTTGAATCAATTGTTGCTAAGGCAGCCAAATATGAAGCCTTATTGAATATTCTAATATTTTTTTTTTCAATCCAGGTATCATTTCTAATAATGCGCCATGTTGTTGAACCAATTGCTGATAATACAGATCAATATGAACTTTTACTTCTCTCTTTGCATTCAATATATTGTCAATACGTTGTGGCTTTTCGAATTTCATTCAAATACTCGTATGAACTTACATTTGGTAGCTGTTTATGGCTTCAGTTCTACACACCATAACATACAGTTAACTTCTCCAAGTATTTGCATTTTTCTTCAATAAAAATAACATGAGAAACATACCGTATTTGAATAATTAACTGAAAACACCTACTGTACATTTGCTACTCTCCCTAGAAACGGCGTAGCTAATATATTCCAGCAGCATTGAAATGCATTGCCAGCTGCCCGTAAGACAATCAAAATGCACAGATCCCGGAAGAGTAGGTCTCGCAACCTTTGACATTCCAAACTTCGATTTCCGCACAACTTCCGGGCTCTGATTCGAACCTCGCCGGCACGTCACACAGCATTTTAACATCAACGGCTTCCCCATAACATTACAGATTCCCCTTTCGGCATCGTAACTACCACACGAGGGTCGGTTGGGTAGAAATTCATGGGAATAGAATGTAGCGTCTTTCACTTTCAAGTTCAGAATTGAAGATTTTTTTGTTATTTCTGATACGTGTGCACTTTTCTAATTTGACGTCTTTCTTCTTCCACTTTTTTTCTAATCGCTACAATGAGGATGAATGATGATTACTTGAAATTGCTTCAGGAACAATCACAATGGAAAAACCATGTCACATCCTGGTCGGGACTCGAACCTGGAATCTTCAGTTGAAAGATCGTGAATCGACCACTCATCACTCTTGTTCACTGCGACACACACACACACACACGTCCGCACACACACACACACCCACCCACCCACCCACACACACACACACACACACACACACACACACACACACACACACACACACACACACACACACACACACACGGATACACTTTTAGTATTTTTTTGTAAGAAATAACTTCCTTCCTCCCGCCTCCCCCCCCAAATGCATAAAACTTATTAACGCAGATACAAATCTATTGAGTGAGTTGACTAGCACGTTTGGGGATTTACACGGGTGCTGCGTCGAAAGTTTTAAGCTTTCACCGCACTCCCTGTACACGCTACGTACCACGATAACCCATAATCTCTCACCTTTCGACCCGCAGCTTGATTTTTTATGCAGTGAATTTGTAATTCTACGAATTTTGTTTCCCATTGGTTGCAGATTTTAAAGAACGTAGGACGGTACTTAATTGATGATGTAATCTCGGTAGTTAGAAGTTAAGCATTTAGTAAATACAGTACTGTACAGATTAAAATTATTTGGCCCAACGTTAGATTTAAATATTTACAGTAAAAACTGCATATCCCGGAACATCTATAAGAAGGAAACCTGTAAATACGGAAAAAAAAGTCCCCAGAACGGACCGATTATATACCTGACAATGACCTGCTTAAGGCGGAAACCTCCTTAACGCGAAAACGGAACACCATTTAAAGACCAACGAGATGTTTTTATTCTCAGTAAGATGGAAATTTCTTCCTTAATTTTCTCCGCTCGCAAGAAAACAATGCAACACTGTAAGTGGAACACGCCTCTGTTGCCACTCGCTTATCGGTAACATTGTCGATATAAAAGAATGCGCTACAATACTCATAGCTGTTACGATTCCGTTTCTTTCTTTCATCTCTTACCCTCTTTCTCCACCTTTCTTTGTCTATTTCTCCTCTGTTCTTTCGTCATCTTTCTATTTTTCTTGTTATCTCTCTTTGTTTCTATCATTTTTCTTCACTTTTATCTCAATCTTTCTTCACCTCTCTTATTCCATCTTTCAATCTTTCTCTTTCCCTCTATGCACATCGCGCTACGACGAAAGGGGTCCCGGGTTCGAAAAGATACATAAGTACGTACTGTACGTTCTTAAATACTGTAAAAGGTGTACCAACATGTTGTGTAGTTACATAATTGTAATCTCTTCTATGCTTATTGCGACTGTATCGCATTTTTATTCATGTACGTACATGCATTTGTACTCTACATTATAAGTGGTGCGAAATGTAAATCTGTCTTTCCATTATTTCCTGCAGCGCTCTATACTGTATTTAAAGTCAACCCTGTATAAGAATGAAAACTGTTAAGACGGAAAATTTTGCTCGGAACCATCATGTTTCGGGATAGACAGGTTTTACTGTACTAGATACCTTTCATTCATGAAAGTATTACAAGATATTTAAATCTTTTAGTATCCGAAATGGCCACCTATGGCTACAGTGTCTTGTTCGATACAGTTAGGAATGGAAGATATATTTCACTTCAAGGCCACGATGTCATATCCAAATAATATTAGAAACGAGATCCTTCCTTGTTGAATCCTGGATTTCTCAATAGCCACTTGGGTTTATTGGGATTTTATATTTTCTGAGTTCCAAGATTACTTCAGAATCTCTGTCTTAGGATCTATCATCACTCTTTTGAGAACTGTGACAGAGAGCAGGTCTTGCTTGGGAAATTCCATTAGAATTATGAAGGATCTTTGTATCTCGAGACGATTCGTTGCAGAATGTCACAATATTTCACCCAGTACATAACTTCTTAAATTGAGCAAAGTTTTCCAGGGTCATCAAAGACAATACGCCCTAAAAACATCCTTTCAGCTGGGTGTTGAACAACGTGCTGCATATTCCGTTTTTATATACGTTGGCCATTGCTTTGTTGTAAAGATTGTCATTGTGTTTGGACACAAAGTATCACTCTTTGCCAATACATTTCCAAAGTGTAACAAAATATTGGGGTGCAACTCTAATATCCTATCTGGCATAAGCAGGAGGATGAAATGTGCCTAAAGTTGTTCCAAATCATGCGGCCTTAACCAACAAGTTAGTGTATTGACGTAGGAGCATTACCCTTTTCCGCAGAAAACCGCTGCGCCAGAGTGGGGACCTTTTAGCTGGCTTACATATGTGCTGGGTTAACATTTTTACATGAAAAAAAGAATCTTGTGGGTCAAAATTTCGTTAGCCCTGCGCTTCATTTTACCGAGAAAGCCCTCCCCTCCCCCCCTTCTCTCGACGATGCTCTTGTGGGGCTTCTTATTTATGGTTCCTGCTTTTTATTTTCGTATTTATTCGTTGCCTGGCAACGAAATTGGTTTTTTTACTTGACACCAGTAAGTGCGGACAGAGCCTCAAGCTTAGAAAAATAATACTCTTGCGGTGATGCTCTCTCTCTTTTCTGTATCATTTTCTTTCCGCATCTGCATTAACCCTGGCACACTGCTGCACAGATTCAAGCAATATGTTGGTTTTGGACGAGATCAGATTTTGAGTTTTTGTGTTTCCTCCTTTCGTTCGAGCTAGCGACTATATAGCTATCATTGTGTTAAAGTACTAAGAAGTACACCTTTCGTTTTGACCACGAAGCTTCCATTTTATACACAGTGCAATGGAGAAGTATCACATAATCCACTGTATGGATGAATTATATATTGAAATAGATAAGACAATGGCGAAGAAAGGAAAATTAACATAGACGTTACTGCAGAAAATGACGAAACAATTTGTATCCAAATTGTCTACGAAAACTGAAAGTGGCAAAATCACAAAGACAGTACAACTATGCCTCCTCGATGGCACAGGGTAACGTTGTTGCCTTGTAACCAAGGGGCACGTAGTGGCTCGAATCCCACTCAAAACTGTAGGTCTAGTCCCGATTAGCCTGCCTATCTATGCATAAAGTGGATTTATAAACAAACGCAGCGACTACGCACAAGGAAAGTGGTATGCGAATTGACTACAGAACACAAAGTTGTATTCAAAGAGATTTCAAAAACGCACACACAAAAATTAACATCCAAAGTGGCTAAATACACAGAGAGGTTACATAAGTGCAATGTTCATATACAAAGTGGCTAGAAATTTTAAAAAAATATCGATAGTGGTTACAAAATACATGGAAAGTTTTTTGTGTTGCTTATGAATATACAAATAAAAATACAGTATACTCAACTTAGTTGATGGTGATGAGAAAATGGATAAAAGAGGGCTGGGAAGTTTCCTGTGGAGTTATCATTGCGAACGTCTCAATATAATGTTTTCTGGAGCGAAATATCAATAAATTGTCAATATGCCTATTGGTTCTCAGAGTTGAGATATATAAAAAGATATGTACGATCTGGAACCAATAAATCAATATTCTGATTAGTATCTATGGAGCATATAATGGCTTCATAGTAGAAAAAGCTCCGACGTGTTTTGATTTTTTTAAAATATAATCGTACCCCTGAGAACAACAATGGACTCGACAGAGGAAAGAGTTTACGGTGACAATAAAAAAATCTCGATCTTTTTGACATTTGTATCTGAAGATTTTGTAATTCCGTGATTATTGACTTTCTGTATGAATTGTGACGAATATTCGCTTGTGCAGAACAAAAAGCTTGTGAGTTTAAGGAACAAAATTACAAATAACTACCCCAGACAACTTAATAATATTGACATTATCAACCTTACCTAAAACTGAATATATCTTTTATTTTTCCTCGGCAGCTTTCCGTTTCAATAACACTGATTTCTTTGTTATTATTTTGTTCATTTTCGACATTGCAGAGAAGTTTTCCGTCCAAAATAATTAGGCAGGTGAGTTCAGTGGTCTTTCCTAAATGTTAGGTTTTTCGTGCTTGCTAATTTGCAAGAGTGGTTCCTCTTATATTGCTGTGCTAATTTACGCCAAAAATATTTTAAATTGACGATTTCACCTACTTTAACGTGAAGAAAACATGTTTCGGAAATGGTACGCTGAAAAACATTTCCGTGTATCGGCTTTTAATCTTAGAAGAAATGATTCAAAAGAGAATGGTCGTACTGTATCATGAACAATACAAAATTTGTCCGTTAATAAATTTCGGTTAAGTTGCAAGGCAGATGTCTGCTCGATCCCACGCTTAAAGTCTTTCTTCCTCATTTCCCCCAGGATATTCTCTTATACCTCATTGTTTCCGCATGGGTCGATGTAGAAGCTGCTATTGTATTTTATAAGGATATCCCTCTCCCCCTCTCAGCCTAACCCCACCACGCTTTACAGATATTCGAAGTTTCAGTTTTGTCCTGTCCTTTATGACATGTACGAGAGTTGCATTACCCCGGTGGTCCATATGGCGCCAGAAGAAATGTTAACGCGCTGAAAGACCTCTCCTACCAGGCCCCTGCTGATTCCATTCTTTATTTGCGAGCGTTTCAGACACAGCTGGGTGCCTAAGTTTCAAGGGGGAGGAAACGCTTCTGAAACTGGATATTCTTCTTCCTAACGATGTGCTTTCACTCGAAATCTATATTGTTTTGCTTCTCCAATTTTATTTTTTGTCTGGAGCCTTCTTGCGCGAGATTTGTCAGTAGTGCAGCAAACTTCAGTGACGTAAGCTTGCACCGTGATGCCGATGTATCAGGCACGATTTTTCTCTACTTATATGTTTTGTTTCTAGAAGAATATAGGCTCATGCGTCAGAACTATAGTTCGATACCCGGCGGAGACACATTGCACACTGGTTCGGATCCTTCTTTAAACTCTAGGTCTAGTCCCAATTAGTCTACATGTGCATAAAGTGAACTAAAAAAACGGCGGTACAGTGGTATGCATCTCACCAGGTTGTAGAGATAAGGCGATGCACATTCTCAATCTCGGGACTGGAGGGCCCCCCAGAAACGCTTATGCAATCACAACGCCTACTGCGGGAATCCGACCCGGGTCTATCATGTGTCAGACATGCATCTCACTGACTGGATCACCGCGAGTAATGTATGATTTTTTTCTACGATTCAAGGCAAATTAAAAAGAACGAATTAAAAAAAACATATTCCTTCCTCCTCTCTAAGTACCATGCCAATTAGTTCATTCGTTAGAACGATATTGCATAGTAGAGAGTGGATTAATATTGCCTTATTTACCAATAGATAAAAGGCTCGTGTTACTATGGCACTAAACTTCCCGATTTAAGAGTGATTCTTAAAGGCAAAATTGAATGGAAATATGCCTTAGTTTCTTGTTTCTTTTATAGACTATTTACGAGTTTATCATTTAAGCCGTTACTCTTCTTGTCTTGAGCAGTTTGTTTGAAAGATTTTTCTGCAGTTTGGAAACAAGAACTTATTAATTTCATCGCACACACATATTCCTACAGAAACCTATCATACTTTTTGTGGGCATTGAAACCTACCATAGATAACTTTTTATATATATCATTCTATCTCACAAGTCTTCATTTCGTTAATTCGTTTTGCAGTTAGAAATAAGCTAACGGTACCTACTGAGCTGGATGAGAAATTCACGCTGATGAGAATGTTAAAGTAACTAAATAAAATACACAAGTGATTTATTAGCATTGTAGGATCCAAGTTCAAGATAAACGAGTTCACGGATCTCTACACTAATTTCCAAATCATATAATCTGGAAGGAAGAATCGTAGATATCCTTATTAAACTGTTAGCTGTTAGTAGGCAAATCACCAATTGGCCTACAAGCTTCATACAAGTTTTAGGACGCTCCATCACCACTAGGAATGTTGCTTTGTTAGTACTGCTACATATCTTTATTATTATGTTTTATTGCTATTATTACAATTTCTGAGAGTTGCGGTAGCCTAGTAGGTAGGGTGTCTGACTGCCATGCGGGAGACCCGGGTCCGATTCTCGGCATGGGTGATCTCAAGTGCTGGAATTTTTCCGGACATGTCCTTCAATAAAACAGCCAAAAAATAAATCAAAATGTTTGGAGGCCTCCCCCCCAAATATGACTTCATGGCACGGTACGATGTTCACAGAGAAACTTTGCGGTACTCACACATCACATCCGTCTGACTATATGGCTTGTCTTTAGCATAACCTATTAAGTTTCCATTTCCTCCTTTCCTTGTGGTTCCCAACGTTTGTATATATACTGTTTTTTTCGATAAGGATATATATTGTATATAATTCTTTCCTTTGCTGATTTTTATACGTTTTATACGATTTTTGTCCGTTTGTACGTGTATAATTACATAATTTGTTCTGGCCACTTGTATTAGCATTGTTTAGTTGACTTTATAAGTCCCACGTTCGTGTACAATGATAATAATTTCTATTATTAGGAGGAGCAGGATTGTAAACTTTTACTTCCCTCAGTTCTAAGAGACCTAAGTTGCATTATCGCTAATTGCTTCCTGCAAACAGAGATGTGTACTAATGAAAGTGTAGACAAATTTTCTCCTGTCTAAGATGGTTATCATGCAGCGCATCTCGTTAAGCGAGAAACCTGGGAGGGGGTATTTTGAGAGACGGTATCCGGCCAAACAGCACAAAGGAGTTACCATTACGGAGTGGACACAGTCCTCGGTTTTCCCAACAGCTTCATTACAAAGTGAATTTGCTGGAGAGCTCGCCGACGACAGAGAGTGTCCCACACCACCCTTTCCCCTCGGGGACCCTTAACAGCTTCCTTCTTGCCGTCCCTTTGGAGGGAGAGTTTCACATTGCCCAATGCAAAAGATGCCGGCTTGGGGTACCACAAAGAGCTTTGCGTATCTCGGAGATGCAACTTTCTCTTGGCATCTACATATTCCCTACTTTTAGTTTTGTTCACCACAGCCATAATTTTTTCCACCTCCCCCCCTCTTTTCATCATTTCATGTGGCGAAGTATATCAGTAACTGGTCGAAAAAGAAGGAGAGGGGGTGGCAAGAGAGAAGGTACTTCTTTGAAAATTAATTGCTGACCAAAACGAATTTGATGTCACATGTACTGTTTTTATTGGACGACCGGAGACATATCCTTACAAAAAAAAATTGAATATCAAATGTAGGATTTACTTTAAAAATATTTTAAAAAATACAAAATGTAAAATAAGTTATCATTTACGTATCTGAACTTTTTGCTAAATACACTTTTTCTCACAATTATAAAACTGGTGGTCATACATTAAAGTATCTTTTCTTTTCTTTTTCTTCTTTTTTTTACAAATTGCTTCAATATCAACGACAATTCATACTGTAATAGGACTAGTGCATAAAGTGTTGAACTTGTTCGTATTTGGGAATCTCTTTTATTGAATACGTTTTAGATAGACCACGTGGTGATAATGTTTACACTGCAGTCGTTAGAAATGAAATTTATATAAAAACAAGACAAATATGAAAATTTACAAAAGCAAATTGAAGATTACATCGTTTAGAATTTCTTACATTCACACTCTGAGGGAAAAGTCATTAAGGACCCTGCTATTAATACCAAAACTCTACAATGAGTGTTGAATCTTTTAAATCATCTTTTAATGATTTGCCGAAGTTATTAGTAGGAGAAAAATAATTCTCGAAATTCTTTGCATCGAACATATTTCTCGCTGATTTATCCTAATGTACTTAAAATATTCATGTATTTTTCGTAATAGATTTGTCAGTGAAGATGCTTTCATATAGCTGGTCGTTTGGCTTCCTCTTTCTTTGTGAGGTTTTTACTTGACCCTGGTCCTGGGTCGTGTTAGTCGCACCACCATTCTACATCCTTTGAAGTGGCCGGTTCGAGTGAAATCCCTTCCCTGGAGTCATGTGGAGGTGTGATGCTCTCGACCCTTACCTTTCTAATTTGCATGTTAAAGAAAGACGGAGGTGAAAAACAGCATTAGCAAAGCAACAGTAGAGTATTTTAAATGAGTTTATTAATTAAGTACATTTGTTAGGATCATGATGGTCCAGGTAAGCGAAAAAACGTTCATTTCCACCCTTTTTATTAATGTTCGTAATGTCACGTAAGCTTGTATTTGCTAGAGACGAAAATTTTGAAGTGTAAAAAACTAAAGTATCTTCATATTTATGTGTGTAAGAATCAAAATTTAAATAGTACAAATTTTGTTTGCTTAAATGACAATGAATTGGACTTCTTTCTCCAGCAACCTCTTCATTTTTATAACTATTTGTAAGGTAACAAGAGCAAAATTTAAATCTATTTTATACTCCGATTATGCATCATATAGGCCTCCCCGATGGCGTAGTGGTAGCGTTGTCGCCTTGTAATCAAGGGGTCCCGGGTTCGATACCCGGTGGAGGCACAAGTGATTCGGATCCCACTTTAAACTGTAGGTCCAGTTCCGATTAGCCTTACTGTGCATAAAGTGGACTTAAAACACCAAATCAATCAATCAATCATATGCATCATATAAACTGTGTTGTAGTTGAGTTACGTGCCTTTAATTTTTACCAACATATGGTAATCTCGATGATATGGACTAATATTGGGCGGATGAAATTGATGAAGTAATAAACGCCGGTTCTCGAACTCTGGATGCCTTTTGATAGGTCTGGAAAGCAACGAATCATTGACCGGTTCCATTTTGTTCGACTGATATTTGAACCATGGAATTATTCACCTCTGCTGAGGATCCAACTCGCGTATACTTATAGGCCTTCACCAACCAAATTGTTAGGACGATTCTGTTTGAGTATGTTGTGAACATTTAAAATGAAGCAACGTGAAGGGTAGGCTGTCACATACTCAGAAGTTGTTGTGTGTAACTTAACAATCCTTATGGATTATAGAATTGCAGTACAACAGCAATTATCAGCATATCCTAGTGCGGTAAAACAAGGTGGATTGTCAAAAATACCTACCTTACTAAGTTGCCCAAAGGAATCTATGTGTGTGTGAGGGGGAGGGGTTTTCCTATAGCACGTAGGGTAACTTTTTGGGCAATTTATTAATTTTAATAACATTAGAAAATTGAAAATATATTGATAATAAGTGCCATTGGACATTTTTGTAGCCTACATTTTATTTCACAGATAGGTTGATTAGGATTGGACCTATAGTTTAAAGTGAGATTCCAACCCGTGTGGCTCTACCGGGTATCGAACCAAGAACCTCTTGATTGTAAGGCGACGACGTTATTACTACACCATCGTGGAGGCCCCTATTTCTTTGAAAACTCGTGGATATTTATTCTGGTAGAATTGCACAAAGGGTAAAGGAAAAAATCGAGAGCAAAAATTTAAATATGAAATTTATTGCAGCCGTAAGGTTATCGACTTTACAGTTTTACAAACGATGTCGAAAAGCAAGATTTTATGCCTTTTGAGGTGTTTCACTTCTGCCTAATCTACTCGTTTTTTCTTTCTTTTTTTTTACCGTGTGTGAATATCTACTTCCCTCTACTACGAGGGATGATCGAAAAAAAAGGTTACAAAGCACATAACTTTTGTTTTATTCACTGTAACGTAACGAAAATTTGTGTGTAAATTAATAACATGTTTGTCTTGTTGCAAGTTTGAGGACTTCGTTCTGACTATGTATACCCGAGAAGCGGACATTTAAAATGGTGACTCGTCTAGAAAATTGGTCAAGAGTAGAAGTGAGGGCAGTGGTGCGGTTCAGGTGGGCCAAAAACACTACACCTGCTGACATTCATAGGCAGATTGTGGAGGTGTATGTGGATGGGACAATTTCAAGGCAACATGTAGCGAAGTGGTGTCGTGCCTTCAAAGAAGGACGGACCAGTATTGTTAATGACAACCCTGGACACAGCGGTAGGCCCAGTACCTCAACCACTGACGTGAACTGTGCTCTTGTGGATGAGTGTATTCGTGAGGACAGAAGAAGAACATTACGCTCAATATCAGCTGAGCTGGGACTACCATTTGGTTGGCTGGCCACCATTACCTGACATGTGATGATGTCAAAAGAGCTGCCTCACGGTGGCTACGAGAACTTGACGCGGATTTCTGTGCAACCTGTATGGAAAACCTCATCTACCGTTGTGACAAGTGCTTGAACAAAATAGGTTATTACATCGAGGACTAGTGTTGAGTGCCCTCCATCATCAGGTGTGTTGATCTTCCAGCTATGTCTAACACATACGCCATAATAGGCTTTGTAACCTTTTTTTCGATCTTCCCTCGTAAATGCTCACGTGGGTAGGTTAAACAGGACAGGTCTGGTGTTCTTAGCGTCCCGTTTTTCGTCTACAGGGTGAGGCTTGAACTCTACCGTGTCTCGAGGCCTCTAGCAATGAATCATACTTTCTGACATCACTTAAAGAACTGTCTAGTCTATATTCTTATTTAATGATGTTGTATACTCTGTCCCGGGAATTTGGAGCGAGCGACGAAAACAAGTCCTCTGCGCAAGCACTGATTCGAGAGTGCTTAAAAGGGAAGTGAGTGCATGGAAGAGGGAAACGCGGCTGCAGCCGTTTGTAGCAGTGCGCACTGCTTTGCTCTGCCCATTCGCTTTCTCTCATTCTCTATCGTTATGCGCGGCCTTCCTCTACAGATTCCCGATAGAAAGTGTATGCTCTGTTCCGTTTATCTCTGGAGCAAGGCCGAGAATAGCGGCAGAGAAGGGGGAGTGGGAATGAGTGGGCAGAGCTAAGCAGTACACGCTGCTGGGAAGGTTCTTAACTGCAGTCGATCTCCCCCTCCACGCAATCCTATTCCCCACTACTTGCGCAGATACTTGTTTTCGTTCATTCCCTCCAGAGATAACCGAGACAGAGTATAGACTCCTTCTTGTGTTTTGCGTACTTCATTTGTTTTCAGTTTGCAACTGACGAAGTAAGAAACTGAAAGGGGTATAGTACTGTATCTGAAACTTAAAAGAAAAAGATATAATAGAAGTTTTACGGAAGAAGGATCTTAGAAAAATGATAGACGTACGTATTTACAAGAGAAAGAGGCACCTCAATGGAGCTCTGGTCTTCTTCAAACACGCTGGCCCTCTGGCTGGGAAAAAGAAAGAGAGAAAGAGAGAGAGAGAGAGAGAGAGAGAGAGAGAGAGATAGAGAGAGAGAGAGAGAGAGAGAGAGAGAGAGAGAGAGAGAGTGAACTCAAAGCAGCCTCAAAAGTGTATGTGTGGACCTTTCAACGGAACAAAATAACACGCTTTTTGTACACAGAGATTCCTCGAATTTCTACGTAGATGTCACGATACCCTAGAGTGTAATAATAGACGCCAGATGGAGCTGCATTCAAAGGCAGTCCTTGTTGACCCATTTGAGTCAGTTGTTAATGGTGAGGGACAAGGCTTGAGGACCGAACAAAGAGCAGAACGGTGAGAGGTAAAAGAGAAATACGATGCTCTGGTAGGTGTCAATTTAGATCCCCATTTTGGTCCTTTGATTGATCAAATGACAGAATTGCAGCGGGTAGGCAATAAGACTGATAGATCAAATAGACCACATTACTTTAATTTAGTTGGTGAGTGATCGGCGTTCGGTGCTTCCAAAGCTGGAAATAAATGCAGGTTTCAGGGTAATTACTACATATATTTGACCCTTTACGATCGAGCCTTTCATATCGGTTGATTGGACAGTATGCATAGAGATGAGAGAGATGTTGAGGTCCCATCATTTCTTGCAATTGGGGGATGTTTGGACTCGAGATGGGTAATATGACACCTTATGGATATTTAATATTGTTACAATGATCATGTCTCATTTTGACCTGAATAGTCCCGTAAATTGGAAGTATATAATCTATTAGTTTCCTTTTGTGAGCAACTTGTTTTTTCTTGTAATGCCTATACTGAATATATCATACTCTCGTCCTAAGTAAACGTAGCATTATCAAATGATTATGAATTTACTAGGGAAATGTAGAAAATAAGATTCCTTAATTAATATCTAATGTTATGTTCATCATTGTAGTAGTCATTTTTAATATGTATTTTTCAAGATTCAAGTGTGGAAACCGATGTCATAAAGCAATCAAAATCTATAAGTTTCGTCTCATCCAAGTGGCAGCTCAAATATAATAAAACAATAGATATTAATCAGAGAACTCTACTTTCTGACTTCCACTCGTAAATGCAACGACACATTGCATATTGATACGTCTATATATATTGGTGGTGATGCTAAAGTATTAAAAAAAAAAAAAAAAAAGAAATTTTGTTTATATATTTTCTACTCTACTATTAAAAGTGACCGTCAAAATTACAGTATTCTAACGTTAAATTTAACGGTGTGCCTTTTAATTTACAAAAGAAGGGAAGCAACAGTTTCCTTAATAAAATTTAAATCATTAAAATTACATTAATTAGGGTAACTATGTATGCCATGGGCATTTTTACGGTAGTTAGATGGAAGCGGAAATTGACTGTCCTAGACAGCATTTTCCCCAGTGAAGGTTTTACAGTGCACCTGGGTTTGAATCTCCTGTGTGGGTTAACTCGGATGGGAATTTCTCCATACTGTTCGCTGTAGGGCTCACACAGCCTCTCATCTATGGACACCTGAAGAAAAAAATGGGGAGTTGGGATAGATGCCACATCACGTTCACTATGCCCGATGGAGAACGAGAACTCTTATGTGCCATGACACTGTGCAATGAACAAGGGGGAACTTTACCTTCTTTTGAGTCTTGCCTATTGAATATGTTACTTATATTTTTGGCTCATATAAATAGAATGAGCGAGAAAAATAAAAACATGGTTCTACTCCACTGTTCTCCCACATGTTGTATTTTCTTTATCAAGAACAGACGGTGTACTAAATTTTTTGAACGCTGTAATAAAACTTAAAAGCCTTGTTAACCTTTACGTTGTAACCTTTCATAAATCAACAAGCACATTTTTTTAGTACAGATAAAATGTAATTTACCACGTTTTTACAGCTTGCTTTCGTGTGCGTAGTTGTGACCTGCAACAAATTGTATCTTCATCTGCAGAAAACAGTAAAGGTTGTAAGCCTGTAACTGTGTCACACGTAGTAAACGAATAGCTTTCCTGGAAATCTGATTCGTGTCACTCGCAGAAATATTTCTTCAGTGTTATCGCAGCTCTTTCCTTGCTCACTTGATACTAATCACTCTACAACAACTTCATGTTTGTGAATCATATTTCATTCGCCGTAAAGTGCATGCTGTTGGTGTTGATTTCTGTTACATGCTGTGAAAGTTTATGCGTGCTCGAAATTAGCATCATATCTATCCATGATATATGTAATGTTTGTTGATTCATGCCAGAAATATAGGATTTCCCATTGATATACTACTAAACCATTACTTTTATATATTTTTAAAATTATTTATGTTTGGTTTCGTTTTTTTATGAGCAAAACAGCGATAGATGAAAGTTTACATGTGACGAATGCAAGAAACATTGTGATTGTTGTTGCTGGTGGATTATGTAACATTTATAATGTGTAATTAAGTTAATCAAGACAGACAGCCGTCAGCGTAGCGTATTACGAAGCCAGAGGTCTCAGGATCAAGCCCTGATCAGGCATGTAGGTATATATCATTTCATCAGTTCGGCATTCATCGTTATCATAGCGATTAATACAAAAGTAGGAAAGTGACGTAAAAAGGACCAAAATAGAAATTGAAACAGCAACGGAAGAAATAATAGGATGAAGGACATAAAGAAAGCGAAGAGAGTAGTTACAAGGGTCGTTCAAGGTTGACCGGGATTTTCGTACGTAAAAAATCGATGAATAGCCGGATCATGATGAAAAGTGCGGGTGACGTAATGTATTCCTTCGCGAGTAACTAGCGTCCGGCATGACGTATTTCGCGCATGCGCAGAAGTTGCAGCGAACATGGCGGCAAGCAGTGTGTCTGTGGCTGTGGAGCAGAGGTGTGTAATCAAATTTCTCGTGAAGGAGAAAGTGAAACCAGGTGAGATTTTCAGACGATTGCAAGCACAGTATGGTGAACAAACGATGTCACGGACAAGAGTGTACGAATGGTGTAAGCAGTTTTGCGAAGGATGGGAGCTGGTGACAAATGAAGCGCATGGACACATTCCCCCGACTGCAGTCACACCAGTGAATATCGCACGTGTTGAGCAAATGATTCTTGAGAACCGGCGAGTAACAGTGCGGGATATTGCTGCCGAGGTGAATATCAGTGTCGGGAGTGTTGAGACAATCATTCACGACAGTAGAAGATGAATTAGATAGTGGATGTTTGTGCCCTCGGGCGTTTAATATTCGCAATTCATTTGCACGTACTTATAACTAATTTGCACGGGTTTTAATTAATTCGCACGTACTTAGAATTCATTTGCATGTACTTAGAATACTTTACATTTATGTATTTGCATGTTTATAACTTTTTATGAATATATAATTATTTATTTTATGAAAAATATGTATATAGAAGGTAATTAGAGGTACTAAACGTTATGCATATGGTTTTATATTCATTACTGCAAAGTATGTAATGTATAAATCGATAATATTAATGTTTATAATATTGAAAATAGGTTTTTTATGGTTTATGAACCGCTATGAACGGTGGTAATGGTACGAAAGAAGACGGTCCCGGTACTCGAACCCGCGATATGTAATATTATTAATTAGTACTATGTAATAATGTATGTTATTATGGTATGAAACACGGTGGTGCAACACGCTAGACAGAATACTGTCTCAGAATTTCGACTCGGCTGTGAAGGTAGACAGAGAGAATGAATTAATATTCCGCGCAGGTAGAGGAGAAAGGAATTTGGGGGAAGAGCGGTCAAGGTCAAATGACGTCAGAACGTCAGAACAAAGGAAGAAGCTGATTCACCAATCAGAGAACGCGTCGGTAGATTTTCAGAACCGGTTTTTTCAAGGTTAACCAGTACGCAAGAACAGGGGAAAGCTATGCAATACTGTAGGGCAGGGGAGGTATTCATCCAGACAACAAAGGATGTCTGAGAATGCGCAGCAAGGGTCAAATCTCTGAAGCTATGCGGTTTCCGCCGCCAATTAATATTCCGCTCAGGTTTGCCTCCAAGGCACAGGACGCTTTAGCGCAGGTTTTTTTTATCTGTACTATGAAGAAGGGAGAGCTATTAGGGACGGGGCCTACAGTTTTCACCATTTTCTTTTATCACGGGGTAACGAACCTAGGACCCTTTGATTATTGATTTAGGTAGTAAATGTATGTTACTGTGTCCTATTTAATTTAATTTTGAGTTTATTTTTTACCAAACTTTGACTTTATGTCAAACATTTTCACAGCTTATCCTTATTTTTACCAAAATAACACTATTTGTACTAATCAGCAACATTTTTTATTAAATTTTGGACTCACAAAGACATTTTTTTCAACGTTTAACTTATTATTTTACAACTTTATATTAATTTTTTACCAAAATAACACTATTTGTACTAATCAGCAACACTTTTATTACATTTTGGACTCACAAAGACATTTTTTTCTACGTTTAACTTATTATTTTACAACTTTATATTAATTTTTTTACCAAAATAACACTATTTGTACTATTCAAGCAACATTTTTTATTAAATTTTGGACTCACAAAGACATTTTTTTCTACGTTTAACTTATTATTTTACAACTTTATATTAATTTTTTTACCAAAATAACACTATTTGTACTAATCAGGCAACATTTTTTATTAAATTTTGCACTCACAAAGACATTTTTCAACTTTTAACTTATTATTTTACAACTTTATGTTAATTTTTTACCAAAATAACACTATTTGTACTAATCAGGCAACATTTTTTATTAAATTTTGTATTTACAAAGAGATTTTTTCAACTTTTAATTTATTATTTACAAGTTTAGGCTTATTTTTATCAAAATAACACTATTTACACTATTCAGGAAAGACTTTTAAGTTACATTTTCGACACACAAAGTGTGTGTTCTCAACTTCTATCTGTTTATTTCACAAGTTTAGGCTTATTATTACCAAAATAATACAATTCATTCTGTTCAGGAAAGACTTTTAGTCGCATTTTCGACACACAAAGTGTGTGTTCTCAACTTCTATCTGTTTATTTCACAAGTTTAGGCTTATTATTACTCAAATGACGCTATTTATATTATTCAGGCACTATTTTTATTACATTTTGGACTCTCAAAGACACACACACACACACACACACACACACACACACAGAGAGAGAGAGAGAGAGAGAGAGAAAGAGAGAGAGAGAGAGAGAGAGAGAGAGATTTTTTCCAAGTTTAGGTTTCTTTCCACTCAAATAACACAATTTAGATGTGTTTTGAATTATATTTTGGATGCAAAAGTATGTTCTGACAAGTTCTACCCTTTTATTTTACAAGTTTAGGATTTTTATTACTCAAATAACACAATTTAATCCAGTCAGGAAGGATTTGTTATTATATTTTGGATGCACAAAGAGATGTTTTCAACTTTTTTTACTGATTTTTTGCAGGGTATGTATTAATTTGTATTTATTTTGTTTCGTATCATATATACATTTACAAATTTTTAATTTAGAGTTTAGTATTTATTTAATTTTTTTTTTCAAAAACACTAAAGAAAAAGTACTTTTAGCTAAAATGTAAGCCACAGAATATATTATTATTATTATTATTATTATTATTATTATTATTATTATTATTAGGGTTTACTGATTTCCACTATGCTATTTTTGGTTGTGTATTTCTATATGTATTTATTTAGGTCCGGTTACGCCTGCTACGTAGGAAAGTTTGTTTATTTTAGAGTTTGCTGAGTATTTTGTTACTGCTATACTAGGTAAAAGTTTTCTAAATATATCAGGTAGGGCTCCATCCATATACTTTTGTTTTTGCTGTTTGGAGATGATGCGATCAGCATCACTCTCCATCTGCTTTTTATTTTATGTACCCAATATTATTTTGAGGCTTAGTGAATTCTAGAGCCTATTTATGCAGGAGAGAGGGCTTGAAAATTTTGATCTCAGACAACCCACAACTATTTGTCAGAGTATTTTAAAGGATATTTTATATTTATTATGTGCCACTAGAATATCAAAGCTTGCTTAATTTTTATGTCTGTAACGCTGTTATTGTATTTCTAGCTAAGGCTTACTGGATAAAGTACACGAAATGTTTATCATTTCAACTATTTGCTTTTATACGAAGCCAAATTTTTAGTGTAACGAAAATTATGATGTGTCTATAAAGACTGAAATCCCTTTCCCGATGGGTCCATAACTGGACGCTTACGAACATTGTTTCTTTTATTTTAAAAAAATATAACCATTTATCAATATATTGACAATTCACAGGACAAGACGAAGTTCTCAGACGACTGACTATATGGACCATAGGTCCACTTGCTAAATTTTTTTCTATGCTAGAAGAATAATTTAGCCTTATAGCCTTTTTCAAGGTATTTTAGAAGTATTACTGGGTGTTTTGGGTGCATCAACATTTGGGTTATTTCCATTTGGTTTATTATACGAGGCTACAATCACTATTTGAACACTGAAATCCTCTGATTGAAACTAAAAGCTTAGGCTGTAACTAGGGACTTAGCATGTATATCGACAATTTATAGGACAACACGAACCTTACAAAGGATTATAGGTGACGTAGGACCACACGCCAGAGCTTTGTTAATCTGCAAGAAGGAGTTGCAACTAATGCTATGAGGATATAATGTTAATTTTTCATTGTTTCACAAGGAGGCTATTTTTTACACAATCAATATTTGCTTTTTCAAGTAACTACATGTACCAGAAGCACACATGCCAACACTAACTAGATTTTTGATTTATACTATCTCAGGTGCTAAATGTATCAAGAACACTGATTGTACATATTTTTGAGAATCCAACTATATCAGGATTTTTCTATGCAACTATATTTTTATTGACTGGCTTATTTAACAGATCAAACAGGAAGACTGCAAAATTTATTAAATGTATTTCTATAGTATAGGTGGTTTCAGAGATATAAAAAGAACAAATATAAGATTTCGCTTTTTTTGCTTCTGAGGCTAATCGCGACGCTAAGGGTAAATGGCGAGGAAATGTAACGGAGGAGAAACACTCCCAAGAGTTATGGGCTGCATGTAAGTTAATACCACAGAGATATTACAGCAGGTGTAGGTTCTACCACCAGAACTTTTCTATTATAATAATACTGGTTATGCTGTACTGTTAGCTAAAGATGCTGATATTTGAGAAACTCAAAAGCTTATTTGCAAAATTTTAAGATAAATAATAATCTGTTAGACTGTAAACATATTTTATATCCATTCTGCACAAGATCCGATGACAAAATTTAAAAATTGTAATCGCCCAGACAGGGACTCGAACCCTGGACAGATAGGTTAAAAGCCTAACGCTATACCAACTAAGCTATCTGGGCACAAGGTATTGTTTTCTTGAAAAATTAGTTATGTTAAGAAATATATTGAAACATTTGAGAACACTCTTGGTCTGGTTCGACAGAGAAGGAGACAACATTTCCAAATTTTTACAGACTGGGTGTATTTTTCCACTATAGAGGCCTTCACTATATGTAATTCGAAACGCTAAAGTTCAGCTAGCTTCCAAAATTGAGGTAAAGATTGTGTTTGGCGAGATTAACAAGTTACAATTATATCCAGTTACAGACAAATAAAGCTAAAACTCTTAGATTTACTGTACTAGTCAAGTTTTAGTAATATTTTCTTCACTTTAGTACAAATACCAAATAAATAGGTATATTTTATTTATAATTTGACAAAATGTACTAGTATTTAATTTACAAAGTTAGGTAAAAAGCAGTATTTTTTAAAAATATTGTTACTGCCTTCAAATTTTATGTTATTTAGCCACTAACAACTGATTTACACTGTTTGGCATTTTTTAAATAGGAAAAGAAGGAATTATTTGTTTATTATTTTTAATTTATATTTATATTTATTTAAGAAAACAATTCTACAGTTTAACTTAATTTTAACAAATTGTTACTAATTTATATATCAAAGTTATGTTATTTAGAGTGTATCAAGGCGTATAAAGTTAATATTTGTACTTATCAGTTCAACTAACAATTATATTTTACACACAAAAGATGATGTTTACAGTTAAATTACTTGAATCAGAGAATAATATTTTACAGTAATTGATTCATTCAGCACTAGTCAGTACTTTTATGCTTCAGAAAGTTTTCTTAATTTTCTATTACGCATGCTATTTTGGGCTATTTTTAAAATGTATTTCTAAGGCAAACTGGTTTAATTTGCTGCTTATAATGCAAAGTTGACATAGTTTTCGCACAATGCATTGTACATTTGTTATATTCTCTACTTACAATTCAAATATTATGCTTATTTAATGTATAAGTAACTAACTCTCTAGCTTTCTTAAACCCGAAGGTTCATGGCTGCAGCAACACATGCCTTTCATCTGTCCCTGTCCTGAGCAAGATCTATATACTCCTTTCCTTTCCTACCAATTTCCTTTTGGTCCATCTCTACATTATCCCTCCATCTTTGTTTTGGTCTTTCTATTGGTCTTTTACCATCAGGTTTCCCAACAAGAATCCTGTATACTCTTCTTTCCTCTCCCATTTGTACCACAGGATCTACACACCTAAGTCTTTTTGATTTAATCATTCTAATAATATCTGGACATGAATACAAATTATGTACTTCCAAATTATGTAACCTTCTCCACTCATCTGTCTCCTCATCTGTTTTAGGTCCAAATATTTTCCTAAGGATTTTATTTTCAAATACTCTCAATTTATGTTCCTTTTTCAATGTAAGGGACCAAGTTTATTTACTGTATTTAACTTTTATTTTTTTGTAATTAACAAAAATTAAAAGCTTATACTGTAGTTATTATATCTTTTTCTATCAGCTTATTTTGAAATTAATATTATTAGGTATAGTCTTTGATTTATAACTATATTGCTTTTTTATCAATTTATCTAAGAGTACACGCAGACAAACACGTGTGTTCACACTTTTATGTAAATAGATATGCCATTTTTCAATATTTTAGTATGAAGATTGCACTTTAGCTATTTAAGCAAGGGTAGGAAAGGTAGGATTTCTGAGAATTTGTTGCAGGATTTTGTTGTCCAAGTATAGATGAGAACTGAGCTGGGAGACTGTTTTGAACCTTTTCATGAGAGTTTGCATGTGAACTGTATGCAAATTGAGCACTATTGACTGTGCATGCTTCTAAGTTTTGCTGTTATTTTACATCAAGTCTGTGAGACTGTAGTCAGTTTTCCCATTTCAAGTAGTTTTTATTGATTGTATTTGTATATGTTTTGGGGACTTAGCAGTTTTATGTTATGAGGCAGTTTGTTGTAGAATATTTTTACATGATTGTTTTGAGATATTGAGTGTCTGCTGTTTTACTTGTAATTATTTTCCTTCTTGTGTTGTGTATTTGACTATATTTTGTCCAAGTTCGTAGTATTTAGAATAATTGTTATTGACTTGTAGATGTAGGGAGTAATAATCATTTGCAAGATGCCCTATACTTTAGTCTGAACATTATTCGTAGTGTTCACTTTTGAACCCTTAGTATTCTTGTAGTATTATTAATGTAGAGGTAAATTAGGCTGAAATGTAGGCATTTTTCTGATAAATTATACTCACTTAGTTGTTTCAGCAGGTAGAAGTTGCATGATGGTTTACTGCTGATGATGTTAATTTGCTCTTCTAATGTACTACGTAGATGTACTAGATATATTGTGTTTGCAGTTTTATGTTTCTCTAAGGTTTCAGCTATGTAGTTTTTAAACTGTGCTATGGCTTAACTATTGCTTTCTTTTTCTGGATGCCATGTTGGTTCTGTGTATTCCTCTTGCTGCTTGAATTTGACTTAGGTTGTTTGCTTTCTTTCTTACATCCTTATTTGTTTATTTGTTCAGTATTTTTTTATTTTTTTTAATATTCTTTTACATAAAAAATTCAAAGTACATTGTTAAAGTCAAAGTGTGTTAAAATTCAATTTTTCAAAGTTAAAGTTTTAAAAATACAATTTTCTAAAATTAAAAGTTATAATAGTACATTTTTGTTACTAGAAGTTTTTATACTAGGGCAAATTATTTTGTTGTTAATGTAAAATTTGTTAGTTAATGTAATATTTGTTAGTTAATGTAAAATTAAAGTAATTAAAAATCAATTTTTCAAAATTAAAGTTTTAAAAATACAATTTTCTAAAATTAAAAATTATAATAGTACATTTTTGTTAGTAGAAGTTTTTATACTAGGGCAAATTATTTTGTTGTTAAAATAAAATATGTTAGTTAATGCAAAATAAGAAAAATAATTTGCCCTATATTTAGAAAACTTTTACCTAGTATAGCAGTAACAAAATACTCAGCAAACTCTAAAATAAACAAACTTTCCTACGTAGCAGGCGTAACCGGACCTAAATAAATACATATAGAAATACACAACCAAAAATAGCATAGTGGAAATCAGTAAACCCTAATAATAATAATAATAATAATAATAATAATAATAATAATAATAATAATAATAATAATATATTCTGTGGCTTACATTTTAGCTAAAAGTACTTTTTCTTTAGTGTTTTTGAAAAAAAAAATTAAATAAATACTAAACTCTAAATTAAAAATTTGTAAATGTATATATGATACGAAACAAAATAAATACAAATTAATACATACCCTGCAAAAAATCAGTAAAAAAAGTTGAAAACATCTCTTTGTGCATCCAAAATATAATAACAAATCCTTCCTGACTGGATTAAATTGTGTTATTTGAGTAATAAAAATCCTAAACTTGTAAAATAAAAGGGTAGAACTTGTCAGAACATACTTTTGCATCCAAAATATAATTCAAAACACATCTAAATTGTGTTATTTGAGTGGAAAGAAACCTAAACTTGGAAAAAATCTCTCTCTCTCTCTCTCTCTCTCTCTTTCTCTCTCTCTCTCTCTCTCTCTCTGTGTGTGTGTGTGTGTGTGTGTGTGTGTGTCTTTGAGAGTCCAAAATGTAATAAAAATAGTGCCTGAATAATATAAATAGCGTCATTTGAGTAATAATAAGCCTAAACTTGTGAAATAAACAGATAGAAGTTGAGAACACACACTTTGTGTGTCGAAAATGCGACTAAAAGTCTTTCCTGAACAGAATGAATTGTATTATTTTGGTAATAATAAGCCTAAACTTGTGAAATAAACAGATAGAAGTTGAGAACACACACTTTGTGTGTCGAAAATGTAACTTAAAAGTCTTTCCTGAATAGTGTAAATAGTGTTATTTTGATAAAAATAAGCCTAAACTTGTAAATAATAAATTAAAAGTTGAAAAAATCTCTTTGTAAATACAAAATTTAATAAAAAATGTTGCCTGATTAGTACAAATAGTGTTATTTTGGTAAAAAATTAACATAAAGTTGTAAAATAATAAGTTAAAAGTTGAAAAATGTCTTTGTGAGTGCAAAATTTAATAAAAAATGTTGCCTGATTAGTACAAATAGTGTTATTTTGGTAAAAAAATTAATATAAAGTTGTAAAATAATAAGTTAAACGTAGAAAAAAATGTCTTTGTGAGTCCAAAATTTAATAAAAAATGTTGCTTGAATAGTACAAATAGTGTTATTTTGGTAAAAAAATTAATATAAAGTTGTAAAATAATAAGTTAAACGTAGAAAAAAATGTCTTTGTGAGTCCAAAATGTAATAAAAGTGTTGCTGATTAGTACAAATAGTGTTATTTTGGTAAAAAATTAATATAAAGTTGTAAAATAATAAGTTAAACGTTGAAAAAAATGTCTTTGTGAGTCCAAAATTTAATAAAAAATGTTGCTGATTAGTACAAATAGTGTTATTTTGGTAAAAATAAGGATAAGCTGTGAAAATGTTTGACATAAAGTCAAAGTTTGGTAAAAAATAAACTCAAAATTAAATTAAATAGGACACAGTAACATACATTTACTACCTAAATCAATAATCAAAGGGTCCTAGGTTCGTTACCCCGTGATAAAAGAAAATGGTGAAAACTGTAGGCCCCGTCCCTAATAGCTCTCCCTTCTTCATAGTACAGATAAAAAAAACCTGCGCTAAAGCGTCCTGTGCCTTGGAGGCAAACCTGAGCGGAATATTAATTGGCGGCGGAAACCGCATAGCTTCAGAGATTTGACCCTTGCTGCGCATTCTCAGACATCCTTTGTTGTCTGGATGAATACCTCCCCTGCCCTACAGTATTGCATAGCTTTCCCCTGTTCTTGCGTACTGGTTAACCTTGAAAAAACCGGTTCTGAAAATCTACCGACGCGTTCTCTGATTGGTGAATCAGCTTCTTCCTTTGTTCTGACGTTCTGACGTCATTTGACCTTGACCGCTCTTCCCCCAAATTCCTTTCTCCTCTACCTGCGCGGAATATTAATTCATTCTCTCTGTCTACCTTCACAGCCGAGTCGAAATTCTGAGACAGTATTCTGTCTAGCGTGTTGCACCACCGTGTTTCATACCATAATAACATACATTATTACATAGTACTAATTAATAATATTACATATCGCGGATTCGAGTACCGGGACCGTCTTCTTTCGTACCATTACCACCGTTCATAGCGGTTCATAAACCATAAAAAACCTATTTTCAATATTATAAACATTAATATTATCGATTTATACATTACATACTTTGCAGTAATGAATATAAAACCATATGCATAACGTTTAGTACCTCTAATTACCTTCTATATACATATTTTTCATAAAATAAATAATTATATATTCATAAAAAGTTATAAACATGCAAATACATAAATGTAAAGTATTCTAAGTACATGCAAATGAATTCTAAGTACGTGCGAATTAATTAAAACCCGTGCAAATTAGTTATAAGTACGTGCAAATGAATTGCGAATATTAAACGCCCGAAGGCACAAACATCCACTATCTAATTCATCTTCTACTCACGACCACTTACGCTTCCGCAAAATCTGTGCAAGGTCCCCGCCAGCTGACATTCGATCAGAAGTGGACATGCAGGACGGTCTGTGAACAGCTTCTGAATCGGTTTCGAGCAGAAGGTGATGAATTGTTGCAATCCATCATCACGTGTGATGAAACATGGTTGCACAATTCAACCCCAGAGACCAAAAGACGCAGCATGGAGTGGCGGCATAAAGCCCCCCCCCCCAAGAGAAGCAAAACGCAGCCGTCCGCTGGAAAGATCATGGCAAGTGTCTTCTGGGACATGAAGGGCGTTATTCATGTGGATTTTCTGGACAAAGGGAGCACAATTAATGCCCAGTATGACTCCACATTGTTGAGTGGTGCTGCACGAAAGTCCATTCGCAAGGAAAGACCTGGGATGTTGTCTAGAAATGTCATTCTTCTCCATGACAATGCCCGCCCTCACAAGGTCAATGTGACAACAACAACTCTGGCCGACATGCGCTGGGAAGTTCTGCCCCATCCCCCCTACAGTCCGGATTTAGCCCCCAGTGATTATCATATGTTTGCACCCCTTAAAGACCATCTGGGAGGGAAGAAATTCACGACAGACGAAGCACTGCGGAGCGATGTCCTCCAGTGGCTACGACAACAACCAAGTTCTTTCTACGCCAAAGGAATTCAGGAGCTGCCAGAACGATGGCAACGGTGCCTCGGCGCGCACGGAGAATACTTTGAAAAACTGACATAGTTTGGTGTTTCTTCTGCTACCCATTTCCTCTGCAGAAATAAAAGTCCCGGTCAACCTTGAACGACCCTTGTATTATGAATAACCAATGAGCTTTTATTTCGTTTAAAACTATGTTAAAATACCACTGATACTACCGAAATGTTCAGGTGGGACGAACGTTTTATTCAATCAGTACTAAGGCCCCTGAAAACATGACATGTACTCCGTCCCAGAAGTCCGTAGAACAACGCCGAGAGTGGACGGAGCAAAGTAGTGCGTGTTGCTGCAAACGGCTGGTAGCTGCAGTCTCTTTGCCTCCTCTATGCAATATTTTTCCCTCTCACGCGTTCATTGGTCGAGCCCTCTCGAGTCAATACTTGCGCAGGGGACTTGTTTTCGTTGTGTGTGTGTGAAATTTCTACTAACTGTGCATATGAAGAAAAATATGGCTGTAATGGGTACATATAACATACAGTGTTGACGTACTGAACACTTTTTTTTTTACAAATGAAGATCTACATAAGTGTTTCAAACCTGCAGAATCTGTGTCAACGAAAACATTTATTGTTAAATTGCAACTACTGTGTGTGTAAATACAAAGCATATATTATTAAATTAACGTGAGAGATATCTTAAATATGGGATAGAATTGAATGAAGTAGTAAGGTTATGAATTTGACTTCTTCGTAGGTGTTATAGCTCTTTTCAGTTCTTACGGCGGGCGCTCTAGAAGCTGGCAGGGGAAGTGGGGAGCGGGGTTTAGGCAACAGACCAACCAGACAACAGCAGTGGAGCCGAGAGACACGACGCGGCCGGTAAAAGTACTACGTGGAACTCGTTCTACTGGCCGCTACGTTTCTTATCGTGCTGGATTGGTCGCTTCCCCTGCCCGCTTCTAGAGTGCCCGCCGTAAGAATTGAAAATAACTATAGCAGTGCAATTTTTCTGCTTTCGTATTGTCATCACGTCTGCACTTGTACTGTGGTCGTTCAATAGATTTTTTTCAAATAAATGTAAAAGCTACCCACTCCTAATTTCTTTTCACAATTTAGAATGGCCGTTTGATTGTGATCAATAATATTTGTCAGTTGTCGGGGACAGACGTGAAAATGAACAATTGAAATGACCATCCGCGTGTCTGATTTACACGTATCGCTTTTTGAACATATATCTGGACGCAGAGTTCTTTTTTCTTTTTAACAGATGAGGTTTTAAAACATTGTGCGCGATGGATAAAGCACCCAAGTGACACAGAACAACAGAACATGAAAAATCTGTTTGGGGTGAAATTGGGAGTTGATAGATGGCTCTCTCAGGCGTTATGAGTCAAATACAACAAGCTTTTCAGCTTCAGCACAGTAGAATTAAAAAACACAGTGCAGAAATAATCAGATTGTCGATATTTATGGGCATGTAACTCGACGAAAAAATATATACGCGGATATGACTTCTGCAGAATGAATCTTTATCCCACACATGTTCTCGCTTGTATTTTGGGACAATGAACGGTATTTGAACTCTCATGTGTTAAGTATTACGTCAAGAAGAACGTATTTATTCCGGTTTTGTGAATCTGTAGGTTCACTATACCTTTTCTGAATAACATTATATGGTACACAGATTTAAAATGCCAACAATCAAAATGTTATCGTAAGGAAAACTTTGTCATTATTATAAATCGCACATGAATTCAACAGTTCTGATGGTACCGTGGCAACAATTTATGCACTTCGCCTTTTAATGACTCGAAAGGCAAAATAAGATCATTTATAAAGTTTCAAATTTGGGATCTAAAACACAAAAATTTAGTTGTTTCTTGTTATTACTTCGCAATCAACAATTTGGGTGATGCTTTAGTCAAACTTCCGGCACGTTTTAACAGGTATGTCCACCGTATTTCATGAGTAATGTACAATAGCTCGAATTCTATATTTGAATTTTTGACTTTCAATATGAGCACGTTGAGAGGATAACATTGATTGGCTATTGAAAACGTGTGCTGTGGCGTAGGAAACATATGCACGTGGCGACCAACCACGTTGAGAATTGATGCTGTTGATGCTGGGTGGAAACAGAGCTAGACTGAGATAACTAGGCTCGAATTTTAAAATTCAATCTATAAAAATAGCTTATACATTTACTGTTAATATTTCCACCACTAGTATAACAGCGATTGTGTGAATTAATGATAACATGAAGGCGGAAAGTTGAAGATACAAGGAACTGAGTCTGATTCCCAAGAAACTTTCTCGCAGGACTAACAAGTTACCTTAACATGCACAGTTAATATATTTTGTATTCACGTGTGCTCTTGACTAATGTATTGCTAAGATCCGGGAAGTTTCAAGATTTATTGCAATCATTACTTTAATTACGATGAATGTAACATGATATTTTGTAATATTACTCTTTATTTTTGAAAATTTTATTATAACAGTTTTCAGAATATATTTATGAAAATTGGTTTGATGCACTAATCTATGTGGACAGATTTAATATCACAACTTTTATAATTACACTCGTGTATGAATTATGGGAATCGGATGTTTTGAGGAAGTGGTATTTTAATTACGGGCTTCAACAGAGAATTATTCAGATGTGAAAGCTACTTGTATAAAGGTTATGTAGGTGCGTGCGCGCGCACACTTACACAAAATTCTAATGCTGTAAATTATGCCGAATTTTGCTGGATCATATACTATTACTTTATGTACATGTTCAATTGAAGATCTGCACGATTTAATTCTTTATAGGGCCTTGAAGGACAATAATAAGTTCCATTGTAAAGACACGAACGATTATTGTAGCTATAGATCTTTTCAGTTCTTACGGCGGGCGCTCTAGAAGCTGGCAGGCGAAGTGGGGAGCGGGGAAGTGACCAATCCAGCACGATAAGAAACGTAGCGGCCAGTAGAATGAGTTTCACGTAGTACTTTTTCCGGCCGCGTCGTGTCTCTCGGCTCCACTGCTGTTGTCTGGTTGGTCTGTTGCGTAATCCCCGCTCCCCACTTCCCCTGCCAGCTTCTAGAGCGCCCGCCGTAAGAACTGAAAAGAGCTATAGTTATGAACTTCATCTAGGATTTATTCTTGAAGGATAACAACGAAAATTTGCATCTGTCTCATTTATGATGAAGGGAACGGTAATTTTGATAGAGACGTTTGTTAACTGAAATTTATTAACTTTTTTGAAAATAATGAATTTTAGCTGTAAGCGATTTCATTTTTGGACTGGTAAGTGTTCTAGTCTCGAAAGCGAGAAACGTTAAATGAAGTCCGTTCCATTAATTTACGGAACTTGGGTCCTAAATCACCAGACGAATACTAACCATTTGAGAATTCAACCCCCTCTTCAATTCCCTCTGCCCCAGAACAATTGCTGCGGATGGTCCATGGCGTTGGCAGTTTTCGAAAAAAAGAATACCAAATCCATCAACGTTTCGTCATTTAACTTTCTATGTTTTATTTTGTGCGTTCCAGTTGTCTTTGTCGCTTTCCTGTTTGTTTTGTGTGTTGGATGTGTACGCCGCTGCAAATATTGGTTTGCGAAGATAAATTGACACGAAGGACATCACGCTCGTCGCTTAATGTACAGGACACACACATGCGGCCACTCAGGAATGCAGACCGCAGTTCTGTAGGCTACACATGATGCATTGCCGATACTTAGCTCGAACTGAACGTTTGGAATTTTGCACTGATAGCGTAATATATAACACTGGATTATATCTTCATCCCATATTTTGTGTTTCAACATGCAAATCGAGCTCTTATATCTTTGTCTTACTTTTTTTCTGTGTGGAAACATATTTGTTCTGATTCATTAAAAAGAAAAGCATTGTGATAATCTACTTAATGCAATTATCTCTGACATCCAATACAAATTGTTGATTGCCAATTTACCATCATATGTAGAGCCAGGAAGTTCAGGCATTTATTTTCGTTAAAATAGGCAGGCAAAAAGGCATTTATAATGTGGAAAATAGGCACTAAAAATGAAAAAAAGTCAAAATAAACAAAAAAGGGCACATTTGGAAGTCGCTTACTTTTATCTATAATTTCTGGCAAAATTTCTGTTAAAATCTACATTGGGAAGAGCATTTCAATTTTCACCAAATTCACGCAAGTAACCATGTAACTTACCACCTAATGGCACACTAAATTTCGGCATGATGACAAATACACGATCGTTTCCCTCCAAAGTGCAGAACTAAACTAAAGATAGAGAACTTGATTTTGGAATGCATGCAAAGGCCCTTGGGCATTAGTGCTGTTTCTTGTCAATAACGTCCTGACACGGACGCTGGACGTGATGACGTAATTGTGCAGATGTTCTGCAACAGGTTTTCAGCAGTCAATCATGAACAAGGAAATGTTAACCGAAAGCCAATATCCTAACTCAGCATGAAATACTTTTCCTCACACTTTTCTCCTTCAGCAATGTTGAAACATGCGTGAGTTCAATATTACTTAAATAAGGTGAAAAATATTCCCACAATAAACGGAAGAAAAATAAATGCCAACAACGTTTTTTGGGAGAAAAATAATTTATGTACACACTTTTTTTGGTAAATTTCTCGTATCGGACAAACAGCTGAAATTTCCTACTTCTTTTCATTTCAATATTCGTACTTACGTATTCTGCACTGACAAACATTGCTGAAGGTTACATTTCGCTAATTTCACCGAAAATAGCTATATTTGCGACATATCGAGTAAGTTTTCTTGGTTGCTTCTTCCCTTCCGCAACACGGGAAATGGCCGTCACAGTTTCACCACCGTAGTCCATATGCAATGTTTCAACCCCACCACGCGTAGAAAGTGCAAGATAAGCGAAATTGAGTGATCCGCGATCGGCACAATTGCTCATTATCTAGCGGTGAGGAGGAATGTCGGAAATGTGTTCGGGAATGTAGTTTTGATCCATTTTAATGCGAATGCATGTGGTTTTCTACGAAAATCTATTTCCGTCGAGCTATTGCTGCTGCCGCCATTTGCTTTCTGCACAAGAGCACAATACACGCTATTGCTGATGCTAGAAGCCGACGTTGTCCGTATATGCTAAATTGGACGAAAGGAGTGCTAATGGAACCTAACCTAACAGGCCTAACCTAACCTAGTAGGCATACCTCGTCCCCGTGATGGTCCGTGGGGCTATCGTGAATTTTTAGGTTTTTGGGGCTACCCATGGATGGTTTGAGGGAAATAAAGAACAACAGTAAGTACTCGTTAAGAAATGTTCCGCAATGCAGAATGTTACGTTAACTACATTAACGAGTACTTACTGTTGTTCCTTATTTCCCACAAACCATGCACGGGTAGGCCCAAAAACCATTGACGTTAGCCCAAAACTCTAGATAGCCCCACGGACCATCACGGGGACGAGGTATGCCTACTAGGTTAGGTTAGGCCTTTTAGGTTCGGTTCCATTAGCACTCCTTTCGTTCAATTTAGCATCCGCGCATCCTGCACACGTTATTTTCAAAACGTTCATCACGTTCAACTGATCATACGTATTTAAACGTGTGACCAGTTACATAAACGTATGTTTGGAAACACTGGCCCGGATTACGTCATCACGCACAGGCTACATCCACCTGGAAGTAAATGGATGCAAGAGCTCTCGTGCAACGGTCACACATTTATATCGAAAAAGAGATGATTAACCGGCAAAATTGAATGAACGATGCGAGAAAACACTTCCCCGAACTTCCACAAGTATAAAGAAACTGCATTCGGTAAGTAATTTCTCCTGTAAATTTGACGAAATCCGTTTGTCCGATACGAGAAATTTACCCTTTTTTTAAAAAAATGGTCCAATTTCATTGAAAAAGGCAAAAAAAGGCATTATAATTAAAAATAGGCAGTGGGGTCCCAAATAGGCAAAATAGGCAAAATGAAAAGGCTTCTAAAACATTCGAAACAACATAAAAAACGTATATCCGGAAAAAGTTTATCAATATATCCAGTAGATAAAAAGAGGCATTTTGCCAAACTTCCGGGCTCTAATCATATGGAATTGCGAATTGTAAAGGTACAGACAAGTAAGACTTTAATTTCTAAGGACATTAAGTGCTTAAGAAGTTTGAGTACATGTTAAATGTGGCAGAAGTCAAAATATTCACTCCATGCTACCAAGACGAAATGATAACTAATGTGCAAAGTTTGACTAGAGCCTATATAGTTGAATATTGTACAATGAAGAAACATTAATTTTATTTGCAAGAGCTTACTATCATTTACGAGTTCCAGTGATAACTACGAGGGTGGTTCAGCATGCTCCGCCCCTGACATAGAAGGAACGCTCGTAGGAAAACCAAATCACTGTCACTTTTCAACATAATCCCCTGCAACATTAACACACTTTTCCAATCGGCCTTCCAGTGCTTCAATCCCAGTAGAAAAAGAATATTTTGGTTGGTCCTGCAACCAAGCATTTACAACATCCATAACCTCGGAATCGCTGGCAAAATGTTTTCCACGAAGGTGTTTCTTCACGTTCGGGAACAGGTGGAAGTCACTGGGGGCCAGATCTGAAGAATAAGGGGCATGAGGGACAATTTCGAACCCTGCTGCATGAATTGCAGCCACCGCAACTTGGGAGGTGTGGGCGGGAGCATTGTCACAATGGAACAACAAACTACGGGCGAACATTCCGCGGCGTTTCTCCTTGATGGCAGTACGTAATTCTTCAATTAGGGTTGCAGAATAAACACCTGTGATTGTCTTTTCCTGTTGGAGATAATCTATCAAAAGGATTCCTTCTGCATCCCAGAACACAGATGCCATCACTTTGCCCTTTGATGGTTGAACCTTGAATTTCTTTGGGGGTGGAGAATGGGGGTGTTTCCATTGCATGCTTTGGCGTTTACTTTCGGGATCAAAGTGACATTGTAACAAATCTCTTCAGAAACTTTGGCTTGTCAGCCTTTATTGTCCGCGATAGGTTCTGACTTTCACACGACGTGTCCTCTTTTGGTTGACCGTCAGCATTCTCGGGACGCAATGTGCAGAGATTTTTTCATTAACAAATGATGATGAATAATTGAATGCACACTGCCAGTTGAGATGCCACATGTGTCTGCTATATGGCGGACAGTCACTCGCCGGTCTGCCAAAATCATGTCATGCACTTTTGTAATCATTTCTGCTGTGGTCACCGTTGCAGATGAGCCACCACCATGCTCATCTTCACAGGTCTGCCGACCACATTTAAATTCACGGCACCATCTCTTCACTAGATCATATGAAAGGCTAGAGTCTCCAAAAGTTCCCACCATATCTGCATGGATGTCTTTCGGTGTTAGATTTTTCTTGAGTAAATATTTTATCACTGCTAGGACCTCAGGTTTTTTCATTGTGGCTACACTTCTTACTGATCATCAACGTGTAACGAAAAGAGAAATTGTTGTAAATTCTTGGAACTTTGTGAATATTAGTCTAAAGAATTAACAATGTTACATATAAAATTACAGGTCTCTACTATCACTGGAAATGGGTCATGGGCGGAGCATGCTGAACCACCCTCGTATATCAGGTGGGCACTACCCAGTCCTTCCTCTTGCTATCCTTCCTGTTCACTCAAATACCTTTCATTATGGAAATTTCTAGAAAACGCCAGTAAGTTTGACTTATGGTAAATGGTTTAGCATATAGCGACAAGCAAGAATACATGAGCATGCATATTAAAGACTATGAATATCGAAGTAGTACTCACATGATGATATTAGTTCTCGCACCCCCTCTGCTCATTCAAACAAAATCAATTGTAAAGCTGGGATTTCTTTCAGCGATCGATGGTGCAAGTGCGTTTCTTAGAAAAATTTATTTCGCATTGATTAGGACAGCGTGCTACGATACCAGAGGCCTCAGGTTCGAATTCCTTCTTGGGCATGAGCGTTCTTTGTGAGTGCCTCTTCATCAATTCTATCCACATCTTCGCGATTAGCCAAAAAGTGGCAAAAAAGCGAAGTAAAATAAGCCAAATCAATTAATCAATCAAAATTTATTAGATTACCTCACCAATGCATGATCCGACTTTATTAATTGGGGATAAAAATTTGTAATCTTCATTCACGTGTTTTAGGCTTCATTTGATGCCACGGGGAAATTTCAAAGAAATATAACTCACTCTATCATTGATCCGTAAGTTGATGTTTATGCATCGCCGTAACCATAGAGCCAGGTCTTACTTAGATTTGTTATCTGGATGCAACGCCGTTGAAAAATAACACCCAGCAGCACGCATGCATATAAACGACCATAATGCTGATTTACAATCCACTTAAACCACTGGAACAGTAGCCTTGTGGCGATGTTGGACTGTTTAGTCACAATAAAGCACACCATCAGGTCGCCATCTAGCATACATGTCTGACGACTTCAAAGCTGCCCGTGGACATTTTGAAGCAATTACGGCCACAAGTCGTAATTTCGTTACCCCCGTTTGCATCCATTGGCGCGCCGCAGACGTTGAATTAGCATGTCGTGATTGTCCGAATTGTCCTTGACCGCAAAGTCCTTTTTATCCTGTCCCAATTACAGGGACAAAGGGGGTTACGACTCCGCAAAACCCTTCGATTCACGTGAAAGGAACCGAGAACAATCGCTGTAACCGTAAAATGTAGAAAGCCGTTTGCATTTTGGAATTTTGGAGACGAAAGTTTCAACTTGTTCGGTAAAAATTCCCAGCTGCACATATTTGCTGTACTCTGTCTCGGTAATCTGTGGAGCAAGTGAACGAAAACAAGTCATCAGTTCAAGTAGTGACTCGACCAATAAAGAGGGGAAAGGGATTGTTTGGATGGGCAACACGGTTGCAGCTACCAGAAGTTTGCAACAACGCGTACTGTTTCGCTCCGTCCATTCGCTTTCTTCCCTTCTCTACCGTTATGCGTGGTGTTGACCTACAGCTTCGTGAGACAGACTGTAGTAAGTAACAAATTAACTTGCTCTACAGTCAGGTCAATGCAAATTGCAAAGGCAATTACATTGCAGGAGTAGTAAGTTTTCGTCCGGACCAAGAAGGTATACACTCTTTGGCGGGCTGCTGCAAACGGCTGGCAGTTGCAGCCACGTTTTCCCGTCAATGCATTCATTGGTGGAACCCTCTCGAGTTCTACTTGCTCAGAGAACTTGTTATAGTTCGCTTGTTCAACATATTCCTGGGACAATTTATACACATTCACAGAAACATATACGCAACTTTTGCGGGTCTGAAATGTTGAAGTTCATTAAATGCCTTTTCTCGAACAGGTCTCATCTCCAGGAAGGTGTCAACTCGGGGCAAGCCCCGGCTCCTACCGACCTGTTTGGTCAAGGCAAGGACTTTAAATATATTTTCCTGCTCCCCTAAAAATAGGCAATAGTTGGGCTGGAGAATTCAATGAACTAACCGATCTCTAACAGTACGTATGTTAAATGTTGAAGTTCTTGCCGTGATTGGATACGTTGGAAGCTTAGCCGAGAGCGCTAACCATTCAGCTACCCAAATATCCTTTTCACATGTAGCGAAAAGAGGAAGTGTTGACCTAAATTCCTAAGACCCTGTTTTTATGAAGCGAGGAAATGGAGAATCAAACTAGACTACTGCTTTCATTCCATTACTTCTTAATTGGCTTTTTCTATGCATATTATTGGCAACATGAAAGTTTCAAGAACGCGCTTTTGAAAGTCCGACGGCAGTTCCTTCTCGCGGAAGGAAGGCAACAATGGACCCATTCTTATCCAATGAAGAGGAAGAACAGCCACAGAAGGCAGTTGAAGACGTCGCTGTCCCTTGAAAAGTGTTGATGGTTACGGCTGTTATCGCAGTCCCCAAGCGGTGACATTGGAAGGCAGTTCCTTGAAACTCCAGCACTACGTCACTCGGAACGAGGCGCATAAGAATGCCTTTGGAGATCTCTGGAGGAACGACGGCGCGTGGACTCCAGCGTTAGTTGGGCAAATGGCCCCGGAGGTGAATGTTCTGTAGGAGCAAATTGTGGCTATTGCCACGTGTCTCGAAACGAGTGTGCGTTTCTAGGAATGACTGTTTTTTCTGGTCGTACCGTTGCGTGTGTTTGACCGCTTGGAACGCAAAGAACGTTGAGGGAATTAGGGGGAAAATTTCTGGTGACATTTGCTGCCATCCTTGTACTAGTTTCATCCATATTAAGGGCGCTTTATCTATCCTTAAAGTCTATTTTCTCCACATTGAGTCGCATAGACTCAATTATTTCATGTATGCATAATAAACCCTTTCATATCGCCAATTAAAAGTAGTATCCTGTGTAATACACTGTACCATGAAGGAGAGTGTTGAAATGAGACTGCAGATGGTCTCCATTTCGGCTACACTAAATGCAATGTGATCAGCACCACGCTCCGTCCGATTACCTGTAGCGCCTCTCGATGGCTCGGTGGTAATTTTGTCATCGTGCAGTCAAGGGACCCTGGTTAGTGATTCAGATCCCATATTAAAACTGAAGATACAGTTTCGATTAGTCTATCTGAGCCTAAAGTGGACTTAAGCGAACTGTGAAAAATGTTGTCCACGCGCGTATTCCTTAGGCTGAGTGCGCCACAAAACTGCCTCACGTACAGGGATACCAACTTAAAAATTAAACCTACGAACCAGTTTATTGTATTTCTTCATATGTTATTCCAGTTACAGCTGAAAACTTTACGCAGCTTTAAAATCTGTCATAGATATTCTAAAAATACTGAAGCTTTAATGAGTTTCTTCATCTAAATATAATATAATTAGTCCATACGACTGTTCCCAGAGCTGAAGTGTTACATGTGAGTCGCATTGGTGGATGGATGTGTTGAGGGTTCGAATCATGATCCCACCTGCTGCCCTATAATTATTAGGTTTGAAGGGGTCATTACGAGAAGGAGGATTTGCACTGGAGATTATTTTAAAAGGTACAGCTCACGGCTGGGATAAATTGAGGAGGTGCCTTTTGTAATGCATGTCGAAATATCTGTCTGTGATGGTCTTTCGAGTATGAATGTTTGTTGGTGTGAGCTCTTTACTTATGCATACAAGTGCACAAACCGCGGAAAACACGCCAAACTCGTGTGGGCGAATCCAAAGGCGAAACTACGCTTTATGTTTCATATCAGTCTCTCGCCTCTATGCGTCCGCTTTTTTATCTTCGCTATCTTATAACTCCTAACAAGGCCTTTCGAAATCGGAAAAGGGAGATTTTAGCGTTGCCTGCGTTGTACTTTAAACTGTCACGCCTATTTGGCACTGGATTATTCCAGTTCGCGCATGCGCGCTTGAATCTCTGGTCGCGACTGAAGCAGATTGACTCTATTTTCGTGGGATGGATAACTAAGCTTTCGCGTCACTTCCTTCAATGTAAAAGAGGTTAATTGTTTAAGGTAGTCCCTCCGTTAAAGTCAGCCCTTAAATTTTATCGAGCAAGTATGCAATCTCCGTGAATCATTACAGGATGCTTGTCTGTGTTTCTCTACCGCGTGCTCTAGGAAGTCTAATTGATTTGGCCAGCACTACTGCTAAAGAAACAACGGAACTACAAGAGAGCTTAGCACGTACAAGAACTGGCAATCTTATTCTCTTAACCGTGTCAGAACCGCACAGAAGGAAACGAGAGCTAATTACGCTGACTTAAACCAAAGCGTTGAAACCCTTTTTGATCTTTAAGTTGGGGATTAGCTGAAATTTTCTCTGCTGGCGAGGCTGTAATTACCTGAGGTGGAAAACGTACTGGAAACAGGTAGAGGGAGGGTTCGCCGCCTCGTCTTCGATCGTCCATATCGCTCAGAGATCCTCTCTCTCTCGCAATAATGGTTCTGTCTGTATGGTTCCTTTGTGGTGGTTCCGGAATGACCGCAACCATCCTGCGGTGAACACAATGGGTTCGCATTGGGTTAACCAGTGTTTATCCAAGTTCAAAGTCTGAGGCCTACACACACTCTCTCTCTCCTCTCTCTGTGATTTTTCTCCTTTGTACGCGGAACAGCCGAGAGGTAGATCTTTGCGGTGCCTCGTTGTTCCTGAGAGAGTTCCTTTTTTTCCTTTACGGCTTTGACGTGAAAGGAGGCTGGTGCTGAAATCTCCTCAGCGTAATCTTGGCCGAGACGTCAGCAACAAATGAAGATTTTGTCAATAAAGAAAAGGGTCATTCAGACTCAGACGCATCGGAGCATGCTTCAAGGTTGAATACGCAAAGCCTTTGTCGCCATGTACGAGAAATAACGCTAACATACGTTTTCCTCTCGGAAATCCAAGGTCCGGTTTATCCGGCGAGAAATACCTGTTGTCTATTTTCCCGTGTGGCATAATGGTAAACTCTAACATTTGATGCGTTCGGTCTCTGGTTCAGTCGTAAGCTTTGGTGTGGACTCAGCTTTGTACGGAGACACCTTTGAGTTATACTCTGTCCCGGGTTTCTCTGGAGCAAGCGAACGAAAACAAATCTCCGCGCGAGTAGTGGCGCGAGGCGGCTCCACCAAAGAAAACATGAGAGGGAATGGGATTGCGTGGAGGGGGAAAGCGACTGCAGTTATCAGCCTTCGCAACAGCGTGTACTTCTCCGCCCTGCCCACTCGACGCCCCCCTTCTCTGCCGCTACGCGCGGTCATGCACCACAGATTCTGGAGGTAGAGTATACTTGAAGAAAATCAATAGCAGGTTCGGGCATTGAAAATCGAGTATTAATGAACTAGAATGTTCCAAGCATCCTTGCTTCTCAAATCCCTTTCCACCTGCTTTAGTATTATCTGAGGCATTAATAATCCTTAGACCTGGTAGCGGCATTGTACATTAATATTTGATTAACTCCACATTTTCTGCTAGGTGCCTGCGCGCATGGGACGGTCGACTCGCCATCGAAGGATATAGGTTGGAGTCCTGACTTTGGAATTGGTTGGAAAACTAGGCTTCATCATCGCCGCCGTGATTAGTGGCAGGAAAGCTACGTAAAATAAGAATCATACGCCAAATGTTATATATAAGAATGTTCTCCATCTTAATTTCCAACACTATCTTATCAAATCTGTGTCTATCCCTTCGTTTCTTTAAGCATTTAGCATATCTGCTAATCTGACTAGTGGGGCCCAATTGATACGTCCTTGCAAAACCTTTCTCGCAAAGAGGCGTTCCTTCTTCCCAAAGTTAATTGATTTGTCCCTGTTCAATTCATTTGGATGTGAAACGAACATGCAAGAATTGTTCACTCGATCTTTCGCTTTTGCACGTCCAGTTGGTCTGCATAGTTTTATGCGTTTATAGCTTTCAAAATGCAACTATCCCATCACTAAAGGTCTTTTCTACTGTAACTCGGCCGGTCCTCGTTCTGGCAAGGGAAAGTGGGGAGCGGGGATTACGCAGCAGACCAACCAGACAACAGCGGTGGCGCTGAGAGTTACGACCCGAAGGAAGAAGTACTACGTGAACCTCGTTCTACAGGCTGCTGCGTTTCTTATCGTGCTGGATTGGTAGCTTCCCCGCTTCCCACTTCACTTGCCAGCATAGGATCGGCCGCCGTAAGAGTTTTTACTCTTATGTATGCTTAAGTGAAATTAAGACTACTCTTTTACATGCACGAAAATATTTCAGAGAACATGATGTAGTCCACAGCCGCAAAGTCTGGCATGTAAGTGAGATGTTATGAAATAATGTCGATTTGTGGGTGGGGCTTGATCGTGCAACAAAAATCACGTGGCGGTAATTGGCTCATACATACAAATTTTCGTCTTCGAACGAGACGACGCAATTTGAATAAAATCACAAACAATGTTTGGACTCGAAACTTTGAAATGTCTCTAAATGTGTGTACTTGACTTTATAAATGATACCTTAGTAAGGATTTAAGTTTACATATTTTTCGCCACTTAAGAATTACTACTTTTATCATGCAGATGAAAAGTGAAGAAAATAATTTGGTCACTAGACAGCCAAGTCATTACTCTGGAATATTAACCCAACTCGCTTTCTATACGTATCATACATACTAAACTAACTCTCAGCCACGTGTTACTTGAAATTCTGTTTCTTTTTAAAACTCTCTCCGATCCTGTAAGACAGAAATATTATTTCCTTTTGTTTATCGGATGTGACAATTCGTACAAACAGGATGCGTAGGCCAAGGTACACGAAACCTTTTGACAGGAAGCCCGAGAAGTGCGTGTTTCCTGTATTTTTCGAAATGTTACATCACTAAACAATTTCTGGCTTCTTTTTTACCTTATTTTTTTCGTAATATTGTTTCGGTTGATTCTCAGTTAACGTGATATTACAAGGGCAAAACAAACAATAAAAGGTTTCTCTTAATTAATTTTCATTTCTCGCCATCACGATACATGCCTTTGGATGTTTTATTTAAACAACGGTTGGTGTTTGTTAAAGCACGAGGGAATGATTTTTTATCGAAATCGTTTCTTTTTCATAGTCATTTACGAAAATGATTTAACACATAAATGCATTTTAATGTATTGGACGATCCGCGTTGATATTATAGCGCACATGTATTTACATGTATTTATCAAGTGTTTATTATGATATTCAACTTCCAATGCATGATTCTTCCCTGTAAGTTCTGTGTATGAGTCCTAGTGAGCGCATAGGTGTTTATGTTTGTTCTTTATTTCATTTATGTAATCATTGTTTACCTCGATTGTCCATTAACCATCGATTAAGTTAAAGTGAGATAAAAGCGAGTCTAATTATCCAAATACAAACAATAACATTCATGAAAATTCACACGAGGTCACTCTATGCAAATGAAATGTATCCCAGAGGACAAGACCAGCTGTTACTGGGAAGCGATATTACGTGATCTTGCACATAAGTTACTTCTGATGTTTTGCGTAAGCGTGACTGCAGATAACTTGTCATTATAAGTTTGCATAGAGTCTTTGAGAGATTTACATGGCCCAAGGTAGGAATCTTAGAGTAACTGTTTGTTTAACATTCTAACTGTCTAACTGAACAACACTCGGAAGTGTAATTAATAGTTTTTAACCCGGATTGGAAAACGATACCAACCGAAAAGTCGAAATGTGGTTATTTGTCGTACACAGTGCCACTTCTAAGAGAGCAAGGAACTTCTCGTCTCCTTTCCCTCTATACTCTGTCCCAGGAGACTGTGGAGCAAGCGACAAAAACAAGCCCTATGTGCAAGTAGCGACTTGAGAGGGTTCGACCAATGAACTCGTGGGCGGAGAAGTGGCTGCATGGAGGGGAAAGCGTGACTAATGCTATCAGACGCTGGCAGCAGTACGCACTGTTTACCTCCGCTCACCCGCTCTCTCCCCTTCTCTACCATTATGAGCGGCGTTGCTCCACAGACTCCTGTGACGTACTATAAGTATTTTAATTAGAGTTAAATGCTCCATGTACATGTAACATTGCTGATCTATTTAATTAAAACAGTCTTCTAGTTTCCTAGATAATCTCAGTGAAGTTACAGGTACAAATGATTGGTCACAATAGAATGTTGAGGAGGAAGAAAACAATTCCAACTAAAGAAATTAGTAAGAAAAAGCAGATTTTTGTTTGTGTTAAGTCTACTTTATGCTGAGATAGGCACTGAGATCGAACCGGAAACCACTGCGCCTTCAGAGAGACCCGCAAAGCAGATTTAAAAATTGTAAAGCCGTTTTTTGCTGCACTTGCATTTATACTGATACTGTATGAATATTTCTTGCTCACAGTAATGTTTTCATTCAATTTATTTGTGTGTATACGTATGCGCCTCTACATATCACCCTTATACATATGTATGTATGCAATTTATCAATCTTGCCTCCTCAAAAGTCATGAAGTAGGAACGGCGCCATAGACTTATACGATAAGCAATAAACATTCCATCAAAATCCCCATTTATCAGTTTGACTACTAGGAGTATTCCTCCGCATAATTAAAAGGAAATGAGGAATATATTCCTGACGAATTAAGATAGCCATTGGTAGTGCAAAATTAAAACGCATAGCAATGCTATAAATTCAGCAACGATAACATATATTCATGACAGCATGTGGGAGAAAAGCAGAAGGTTCGTGTCGTTTATCTCCCAACCGTCCGACACTAGCGAAATTATATCCGTCGATCCTTCTGATACCATATATATGAATGCGAAACATGCATTGCACAAACGATAACATAGGAAAACACTAGTACTGGATGTCATAAATTGAATGATACAATCTTCCGCATTCCATCATTGCACATTTACAAAATGCATGATTTTTCTAAACAGTGCAGTAAATATCATAGGGAAAGTTTGCATGTTTATAGTTTCGAATTTATGTTGCAAATGCTGTAGAAATACATAGACTTGTATGTCGTGAGTACAGTCATGGGAATCTCTGGAGCAAGCACTCATTCGGTTTCTCCCCTTTCCTACTGTTATGTGCAACTTGCTCCAAAGATTCCCGAGACAGAGTGTAGGTGTATGTCCGGCAGTGAACTGATATTTAATTTTGAGGTATTCATTTAATTTTCACTCACATCAGAATAAGCAAAGCAAGTTTTGTATGTCCTCTCCCAAGAGACGAAAACTTGTTGATGTCTAGTTGGCAAACAAGAGTCAATAAATCAGTGTGGACACTATGTCCACGTTGGTCACCTACGTGTAATTTTATATTGGGTGCACATTTTATATATGATTTGTGGTTATGAATGAAGTAGATGGAACATTTAGAGCGACTGGCATGGTTATATCAGTGCCTTCTTATACAATAAGGCTTATGCAAGTACTCTTTACATGCAACGTCATCACTGCTACACTGAGAAAAGAGATTAGTTGCAGGTGCAAAATATATTTTGCTGGAGAAAATTTCTTACGGTTAAACAAAGTTTCGTTACTCCTACAGTGCAACTGTTTCCATAAACCATTTGGTTGAGTTCCCTTAAGAAAACTATTTGTTTCACCTTAATTCGTTTCACCGAAAGATGCATTGTGTCCCGTGATACTCTCTTGTTCCACTGAAACATATTTGTTGCTTATCCGAAACAAAACTGATGTTTGTACTGGCAAGTGTGACAAAAAGAAACATGGCGGATCCCAAAAGAAAGGGATCGAAGATCTTCGATTTTATTTTGAAGTCGTGGGGATTTGAAATCGTGATACCTGCATTTGCTGGTAAGTGTAACAGTATTGATGTTAAATGTTGTTAGATATGTTAAGTAGGAAGTGTAAATTATAGAATATATAAATAAAGGCGTATGCAAATTTTGAGGTGGTTTTGTCTTATGCAAATATGTAATATCTGATCATGCTGAATATATACAGTATGTAACATTGTTATTCGTACACATAGAATTTCCGAGGAAAAAATGTCATATCTACTAGTAAATATAATAATTTTAATATGTACTTGGAAATTAATGTTAATGAAGGTTTCACCAACAAACGTCAATAAAAATGTGTGTTAAAAGTGTATAAAAAGAGAATATAATCTGTGTGAAAAGAGAAAAACACGCTGTTTCATGCAACATTGTTATTCGTACAGGCAAGAGTTTCAATCTTCCTCGCATACAGAGCTACCGCTATTCAGGCGATTTCGTGCAGTTTGCAACTTCGTAACAAGTTTGAACATGCAGGCGCGCTCCCCGTCAAGCGGAATGCTGTCGTAGGTATTGTTGTAGGCCTATCGTCTATCTATCACCGTGTTCAAAATGGGCAAGGTGAAGGAACTTAGTTCCGATCAGAAGGATGTTATTATAAATTTGGCTCTTAGAGGTTATTCGTTCAGAAAAATTGAACTAACAGTCAATAAGTCACACTCCACAGTTCAATACATAGTAAACAAATTTAGAGACGAAGGTTCAACACAGAATGTGCCGAGAAAACCAAAAGAGAGACGCTTGAATAAACGTGATGAAAGCTTTATTTTAAAAAGAGTGCGAGAAAAACCCCGACTAAGTGTTCCTCAGTTACGACCGTTAGTAGAAAATGTTGCTGGCAAGATGATGTCCGATCAAACTGCCTGACGTGCCTTGTGGAAGCATGGATATCATGGCAGAATACCACGAAAGAGGCCGTATGTAAATAAGGTGAATCGCAGAAATAGACTTTCATTCGCGAAAGAGCACATCCACAAGGACCAGGAATTTTGGGATAGTGTCATATGGTCAAACGAGTCCACGATTAATATATACGGGTCAGATGGGATAAATAGGGTATGGAGAAAATCAAATAAAGACAATGATCACATTAACACAGTTCCAACAGTTAAACACGGTGCTGGGTCATTAATGATTTGGGGCTGTATGTCGTCCAAAGGTTTTGGTACCGTCCAGTTTATTGATGGTATCATGGATGCATATATCTATTTGGACATACTGAAGAACAATGTAAAGCAGAGTGCCCAAAAAATGGACATGCCGGTCATCTACAGATTCCAACAAGACAACGACAGTAAGAATAAGGCGCGATATAACATGAATTGGCTAATATGGAATGTGCCTAAACTACTACAAACACCAGCTCAAAGTCCAGAGTTAAATCCCATTGAGCATATATGGGCAATTTTAAAAAGACGAGTCCATAAAGCAGGCGTCAAGTCCAAACAAGATTTGAAAACTGTTGTGCAAGCCGAGTGGAATAAAATAAGCTCTGAAACATGTCGGAAACTGGTTAATTCTATGAAGAACAGGTGTCAAGCAGTAATTAAAGCCAAAGGATACGCATCAAAGTATTAGAACTGTTAGTCAATTTGCTCTGAATATAATTTTTTCTTTTATATTATTAAGTGTACGAATAGAAAAGTTGTACAAAAAATGGCATGTTTCTCTTTCAGTTTCATTTAATTTATTATTGTCATTGGTTATACAGAATTTGGGTAAGATTTTATGTTCCTAATGATATTAGTTATTGAATAGTAAAGAAAGAATTTCAAAAGAGTGTATTTCCTTTCAGATATTAAAGCTTTTTCTTTGAAAATCCGTGTGTACGAATAAGAATGTTACATACTGTAATACAATGCATCACAAGTGGTGCAAGCGTGTTTTACGTTAACATAGGCACGATAGCTCAGTTGATATAGGCTAGCATCTTGACTACCATACGGACAACCTGGGTTCGATCCTCAAGTTAGGTGATCTGCGCCAAGCAGGCATTTCCCCAACAGTTAAGATCATTTTTAAAACAATTTACCTTTTGATTGTAAGCTACTGGCGTAGCAGTGCAACATGTACCGTGTTAGTTTCTATCACATACTGCATCTTGTTACATTTTTGGGTCCGTTGTTCCACTGTACTCCCTCGAGAATTGCTTTGTGTTTTTTTTAAACGACAGAGTTCGATGTTTTACGTAATATAAAATTATTTCCTTTATTTTCTTCTTTTTCACATTAGTACTTACGTATTCTGCATTCCTAAGGATTCTTGAAGGTGCCATTTCGTTTCTTTCACGCAAATAATCTCAATTTTCGACATATCGAGTAATTCTTGTTTGTTCGTTTTCGCTTGCGTTACACAAAATATGGCGGAGAAATCTTGACTAGCGTCCATGATCAGTGGTTATGCAGTGTTGCAACCTTCTTCATCGCAAAATACGTACTTTCGTGTTACTGATTTTGTATTTTTTCCAGGTTCGAAAACCTCACGTACCATGCACGTAGCCCCACAAACCATTCATAAATCCACGAACCATGCACGGCAAGGTAAGGTTAGGCAAACGTAGTTAAAATTGTCATCTTCAAAATTGTCATGTTCTTTGAAAACAACGGTGTGGTTGGAAACACTGACCGGGGGTTACATCATCGAACGCACGCAACATTTGATTCACGTAGTGGAAGAACATAGAGGCAACAGCTTTCGTGCATCGGATAGACATTAATGTTGAAAAATACATGATTTACCGGCAAAATAAATTAAGCGAGGGGGAAAAAACACTTCCGAAACTTTCGTAAAGTATACAGAAACTCATTTCGGTAAGTACTTTCTCCTGTAAAATTGAAGAAATACGTTTGACGGGTACGAAAATTTTACCTTATTTCCAGCATGCGGAAAACACAAATAACGGAGATATCTAATCCCAAAATAGGGTCAGCATTAGTAAGAACTTGCCATGATGAAGTAGTTTCGCCTCTTGTTATTAGTAAAAGCGGGTTGTATGCATACTCAAATAACTAAAGAACAAATCGAAAATTGCTATCAGCCCCAAACCTAAACCTCCTAATCTAACAATGTATAAGTGCTGTTGTGATATGTCATATTAGGTGCTACATTCACTTGGCACGAAACTTTCAGGCTGTTCTGCTTCATGTTAAACTAACAGGTGTACTTTTCTTCACAATAACACATTTCTGCAGGCTATAAGCAAGGGAACAACACAATCTTCATAAAGCATGCAGAATATTTCATTTCCTTGAGAGGGTTAAACACATTATTATGTTGAAATGAAATTTTTGAAATTTTTATTGCTTTTTTATTCTTTCACTCCGCAACATTCTACAAAATAAGTATTTTAATCTTGTGCGCATAAAAATGGTGCATCATGGGTAGTATGTCAAATGTTCCCTGTGCCTACTAGGATATTTCCAAGTTTTTACCACAAAAATGGTTGCCAGGTGCAAAGTAAATAGTTAGGTGATTAGAAATGTTCTCCCACCTCAGTATTTCCTTTGGTTTTCCTCAAAAAATATTTATTTCTTCAGGTTCAGTTTTGGTTCATATGTAATACAGTTACTTGTTTTGCATGAACATTCAATTTAGTGCTTGTTTGCTTTGGTTGTTAGGTTCAGTGTATATCTTTAAATATATATAATCTGTGCAAAATCCCTATGCTTAGTATGTTAAGCAGTTAGATCGAATGGCTCTCTTCATAAACACTATTACGGTAATTTTATTTATGCTTAGTGCCATTGATTTTACCTACAAAAGATTGGCTAATGTGTGAAATATAGAAAGTACTTGATGAAATAAAATACTGGTGATAGTAGTTAGTATTACAATTTGTGGTGCCCCTTTATTTTGTTGGCCCCCACTCCACCAACATACCACACAAAGGTAAAGTGTTTTAATGGTGGTATCAGAAGTTTTTAGAGTACAGAATCATGAAACATATGTTTACAGAGTTATGGTAGTTAGAATGTATTCTGAAATGGTATGTTTCAAGAACAACGGTAATGACATTTCACAATTGTGCTTGAAATGTGTAAACATATATATCAAATCATAATAAAATCATGCAGATATATGTGAATTAAATGTAATTGAAAGAGGGAAGACTAAAACTAACTGCTTAACCTACTCATGTGTGAATTCCTCTCCCATAATTTTTAGAGAGACATTGGTAGGCCCAGTCTTGATTAGCCTACCTACAAACTTTCATTGAGAGAAATAATGAAGAATGAATATTGGCAGGAATCAATAGAATTTTGAGCATAGCCTTTTTTTTCTTCACTTTTATTCTTTTTGAGAAAAATGACAATTTAGAATTTGTTTATGAATTCTCAAATAAGAACATTGTGTTTTTACATTTTCATGTATTTTTTTGATATTATACATATTTCACTATTATTTATATTGTTATTAAAGTTTAGAAATGTATCAGAGTGGAAAGTATAGTTTAATATTTCCTTGTTTTCTGTTTATCTTAAAGATGACTAGTGGCCAATAGCAGTGCACCATGAACATTACAGTCGGGCCGCGATAAGAAGCGGTGTGCAATCAGAACGCAAAACGGTAGAACGTGACCAAATTCTGTCTCCTCGTTGGCTGCCATGTGGCTGGGGGTTTTCTGCGTTGCCACGTTCGCACAAACAGGCGGACAGACTAATCAGCTGTTGGCAAGCTCGGGAAAAAATAAAACGTCACGCGAAATTAAGCACCAACGTATCAGTATGCTAATATATCTTAGTTCCGTTGTAAAGTGATAAATTAACGAATCCATAAGTTTGAATCTGAAGTTTCTTGTAGTTTAACGTTAACTTCCCGTGTGAATTTTACTTTCTGGCAAGCATGAAACAATTTCTCTTCCTGCTCTACCTAGCAACCGAAAACCTTCCCTGATAGAACCTTTGTTGTGTTTTTGTTATGGTACATTGCAAGCATCAGCTACCGGCATAATTTTACTTGTGTTGTATGGTATCGCAATTACCAACAAAAGAAAATGCGTCTTATGTTATGAACAACTGTGGCAAATCGTTCTCCTTTGATTTCATGCCGTCTCTCTTTGCCTTCTTTGTCACGCCGCGATGTTCGTCTTTTTCGCAACTCGATACGGACCGCAGCTATACCCGCCTATTGTTTTTGTATACCAAACTCGCCCTTTGTTTTGTAAAGGCATGGAATTTATACTTCTGTAACATTGTTGAAGCTTCAGAACGTACAAATGAAATGTATTTCTTGAAAATTAGGGCGAATTACTTATAAACAACTTACGTACAACTTGGTTTCGTTAACACGTTTTTAAATTATATTTTGCGGAACCTACAAAAATTCACCTCTAAAACAGAATTTCACAGAACTGAGTTACTCTATTACGGAGAAGAATTTATCAAGAACAAATCAATTGTGTGTGAATTGATTGATTGAGTTGGTGTTTTGAAGTCCACTATATGCACACTACGGCTAATCTGGAATGGACCTACAGTTGGAAGTGGGATCCGAACCACTGTGTGCCTCGACAGGGTATCGAACCCAGGACTACTTGACTACAAGGCGACGACGCTTACCCTACCACTGTACCATCGGGGAGGCACATGTGGGTGTGTGAAGTGAGATAATTTGGGAAGCTAAATGAGAATACAGGCTCTGCATACCAGGTTACATAATGGTAACACTTGTCTTGTAATTAAGGTGTAACAGGTTTGATTCTCAATGGAGACATATTGCACAGTGGGTGAAGTTTCATTTTAAAACTTTGAGTCCTTCTGAACATAAAATGAACTTAAAACAAACTTTCACGTGTTTGTGCTTCTTATGTATGTACAATATAATTTGATTACAAAGAACACCCATGCTAGGCCAGGATTCCAAACTCTGTAGACCTGGGGTTGTAGCGCACCCTGCCAACCATTCCGTGACAGAGTTTAGTGTGCCAAATTTATAGTTTCATGTGATAATTGGAAACGAATGTTAATATCAACTGGTTAGAGGTTTTGGAAATTAAAAACTTTACTTGTACATCTTTTACATTAGAATGCATATGCACACTCCATTTAATAATGAAGGAAGATTTAAGATTTAATGCAGCACATGATTTTGAAAATTTTAACTGGCTGGGAGGAGGGGGTGTTTAGTTGAGCCTGGGAGTCAGCTGGAGAATGCTTTGCAAGAATTTCTGCTAGCTGGGGGATACCCCCATATCTCCCTCTCATTTCAAGACTGTTTTAATGCGACCTGTTGAGACCATAATTACTTGCAATTGCGAGTATTGTTTTTGGAAAAAGACCAGCATATTGATGAAAGTTATGTGAAGGATAGACCTTCCTGATGACAAAGTAATGCCTTGTGAATCCTTATAATCAAGGTGTTCCAGATTCAATCCCCAATGAAGGCACAGTGTGGGTTTAGTCCAAATCTTCATGTCTGGGCATAAAGTGTACTTACACATTTTTTTTTCAGAGAGAAGGCCAATTATGGACACGTTTCGAAAGTTATACGAGCTTAACGCGTTAAACGACTTACGGTAACTGGCTGTCCCAAAAGTCGCATTTCGTGCAAGAACGAGATTCACCAAACGCATAGGCCAGGAGGCTGGTTTGTTTGGTGAGAATCGTCTGCTGCTTGCGGACAACGTGCGTGCTGATGGATTCAAACTGCACTAGTTCGGAAAATGTATTATAATTTTAACAGATAGCGATATGAAGCCACATGCACAAGATGAGTATGCCTTAACTATTCTTGGAATGCGATTAAAATGAGTAACAGTGCCCAAAGTAGAGTTTATTTTTGCCATTGGGACGTTCCTTCTGCTGGACGCCATGTGAAAACTTTCTCTAAAACAAAACACTGAACCTGCGCTTTCGCCTAGAGTATCCTATAAGTCTGTAAAATAACTGGTTTCACCAGATTCACGACTCCAGTTATTTTCGTTGAACGAGTTCCTTTCGTTAAGACTTTCGGAACACACCTTATGTTTTATAGACCACTGTGCACTAGGCCAGTACTCTTAATTGCTGGGCTGTGGCTGGATACTAGGCCCTAACATAAATCATACCAGGTAAAAAGAGGTCCAGTGGCTACCAATTAATTTAATTCCAATTTTTCATTTGTCAACAAGCCTAGACAGAACAAGCTTTTATTATTTATATTTATGCCATTATTTATTAATATTTAAAAATCTATGGTGCAAATGAATGTATAAAGTTTTAAAAATAGAAAGGGGTTAATTGTTTGGGCAGGATTTCAACTTTTATAAAAAGAGGCTGTTGTCTTACAAAGATTGAGAACCACTGCACTAGGTGGTGAAGATACATCCCCCCTTGCTTGAAATACTCTGAGTCACTGTCGTTCAGCCTGACAAGGAGGGAAAATGAAGTTTCTATTTTTTTAGGGGGTTGGGGGACAAATATTAATAGTTTTGAACTTCCACAATCCACAATGCAAGTTGAAGTTGGTCATAAGTGTTTTGAAGTGTCTACTAGAATTTGCAACATTATTACATAGAATTTTGTAAACTGACCAACCAACCAGCAAACTATACAAGTATTTTATGTTGTTTTTTTCGTTTTAGATTTCTGGAAATATTCAAAGGCTGAGGGCCAAGAAGAATCTATGCCTTCTTTAAGTCAAGTGGTACTCTGACTGCAATTATTTTGAAGTGTCTTTATCATCAATAATGTCTCTGTGCCTACAAGCAACTTTTATATGTAATCATTTTTTAATAAGAGCTGTACAATAAATTTGTAATAAATTTGTCAGTGTTAATGTATGTGTTATGCTTGGAAGAAAGAATTCCTTGTGTATAGGATTTAGTTTAAATTATTTTTGACAATTCTAGCCATATCATGTAAAATTAACGTAAACCTCCCTGTCTTCATATATAATCTTGTGTACTTGTGCATTCGAGTAGTATAATATAGGATGAAAATCCATATTGGAAACTTCATGCCATTAAAGGAAGATTCATAATGTTCTTCCATTAACTTTTCTTTCTCTGCATCGTTCATTGAATATTACGCTGCATGTTAAAAATACAGTCTTGCCTTACGCAATCAACATCCCGCACTACAAACATGTGCACACAGGTTAGAGCTATTGTAGTTTATACATGTACCATATATAGTATAGTATAGTATATAGTATATAAATTCATAGCATTTCCAACATTGAAGGTGTTCTTTATATTCCTTTTGTCCTTGTGTTTCGAAGTCTTGGGCCTCCCCGATGGCACATTGGTAGTATCCTCGCTTTGTAATCAAGGGGTTCCGGGTTGGATACCCGGTGGAGGCACATACTGGTTCGGATCCCACTTTAAACTGTAGATCCAGTCCCGGTTAGCCTTTCGGTGCATAAAGTGGACTCAAAACAACAATTCAATCAATCAATCGAAGTGTTGGACCTGGTTCAGGAACAGAATCAGTTGGCTTTGATATTCAATGCTGCTGCTCCAAACCCCATACATTCTTGACTGTGGTATATAAACTGAATATTACAATAATATATAAAATAAAGCATGGAATATCAACAAGTATAAGTTCAGGCACAAATGACCAAACCAAACCACCCACCTTCCTGTCATTTAATAACTTCTGAACCACATGATAACCATCAGCATTCTGTCTGTGCGACAAAAGGTTGACCTGCATTTTATCTTTGCATAAGAGGACTGTGGTAAGTAATTACATTTATTTTCCTAATTAAGATTTAGTTTAATATACTATAGCTATCAACAGTAGAGCTAATTCCCCTCCTCTATTGAATGGTTTAAAATACTTCAAGATATTATTATTATTTATAATATCAATGTGAAGAAATGGAGTACATCACATAGTTGTCTCTATGGTGAAATATACTTCTATAAAGGTAATGCAAAAATGTGTAGTGAGATTGTAATGTGTGTTTGCAACATACACGAGACAGTGCCTCAAAATGAAGTTTCACTTTTTAGCTAAGTGCATGGCATTAAGTGTAGATTTTCTACTTCATGGTAACAGAAAAGAACCATGGTGGTCCTGTCAATAGGACGTCCGACTACCATACGGGATACCTGGCTTTCATTATAAGAATATGTAATCTCGGGAGGGAATTTTCAATCTATCCAAGTACAACAAGTAGCTCTGCTCTGCGGGAGAAAGGAGGCTATAGCATGGCTCTGATCACATTTCCACTTTGTAAAATGGAAAAAAATATATATTGGGTCTACTACTTCCATGTCCCCTTTGTACTGCAATTAACAAGGAAATTGCTGTACTCCAGGATGCGAAATCATTGAAGACTGGTGAGGGAGGAGGAAGAACTCCATTTACATGAATGTGTGTGAATTATTATGATATGTATATTATAATATATATATATATATATATATATATATATATAATATATATATATATAATATATATATATATATATATATATATATATCACAGTATATATTAGAAAGTAATGTGTGAAATCCTGGAAGACAGGGGAGGATTTTCTCTCGCCAACAATTCTCTCCTACCAATCCTTCAAAGATTCAGATGGTAAAGAAATTAGTTTGCTACTTTATATACTTTTATATATATATATAGAGTGTGTGTAATACTAAAATAAATGTATGCATATACATAGACATTAGTACTGTATATTATATATAACAAAATATACAATATTAAATATGTGTGTATATATTTATATATACATTAATTCATTCTGTATTTTATATACACATATGTCAGGTATTTATAAAGTAGCAAACTAATTCCTTTATCAACCGGATTTTTGTAGGACAAAATTCTTGGTGGGGGGTAAATTCTTCCCTGTCCCCTAGGATTCCATGCTTTTTAATATTTTTAATAATAATAATTCCAACAAAAGATCCTTTACTGCCAACAAATTGATTTGTTTGATGGTACCAATTATCTTGTTCAGAGAACTACACCCAATTCGATACTCCATACAAGAGATTTGGTTGGATGAACAAAATTAAGTCAATCAAATAATTTTGTACAGAGAACCTCAACGTTTTGCTCGCGTATAACAAACAAGGGATTTGGTTGCTGTAACTAGGATTTGTTGCAGCCAACCAGACTTTTCTCTCAGTGTAGGTAACAAATAGCAACACAATATCGGCATAGCCGACCTCCGTGGCAGGATGATCAGTTGTCCCGGATTCGAATACCGTCCTGGACATGGGTGTTGTTTGTGAGTGTCTTCATCAGTTTCATCATATTGTCACTCATCCTCATTGTCGCGATTAACCAAAAGTGGCAGAAAAGCGAAGTGAAGTAAACCAAATCAATGATTCTATATTATTGTCTTCTGCTATATTATCTGTAGTCTACATTAACTACTAAAATCGGAAAGCCACCTTTTCAACAGTAATTGATATTTATCCTAGCGTGATATGCGAAATCATTTACATTTGCGGGATGCATAGCTGTAAGGATGAGATGATTAATTCAACGCGCCTGAACTCCACTTTTGTTCGCGACTACACAAGCTAGAACATTATTTAGATAAACAAACAAACACAGACCAATACATTGTATCTTCTTATCTCTGGCGTTTCCTGCCAAGACCGCCATATCCGAATCGCCTAGAATAAATTTGGCGAGGACAAGGCCGTCAAAGCGATATCACCAGCCGTGCTTACCCGTCCACTGTGTTCTCCAATTTGCATCATCGGAAGCGAGATAACTGTCAAGATTGTTGCGCGGTATGTGACCGACGGAAGCTGTAACTCAATTAGCCTTGTTACGCAGGTCCATTCGCGATATTAACGCAACTGGCGGCGAGCCGCATCGCGGTCAACATGCTGTTTATTGGCTCCTCTACTATTTAATGCTGAGTCAACGACGGACAGACGACGCAAATCACGTACGGAAACACGCCTGACCCAAATACATTGGCCAATAAAATGGAGCCTTGTTACAGGCTACAGGTTTCAATTCATAGGCATTGCTACACAATTAGGGATGTCGTGCATCGCTTATCAATTAACATGGAAACACCACATTTCCTGTGAATTTTAAGATTTTTTTGAGAATGTGACATACCGTAGTTCTTCGAATCGACGACGCCATCGAATCTAAGGCGCACCTCGTTTTTTCAGAAAAAAAAATCTTCGAATTTAAGGCGCAGGAATATGCACAAAGACGTTCATATTTTAACCTTTGCGGTGTTTATTTAAACATATATAGGCTACATGTTCATTTGTTTAGAAATACCTATACGGTACTTTTCCTTGCAACATCGGTAACTTTTGTTTTTACAATTTTTTTGTCAATCAGTCTCTTCACTTTCACCATCAATCTCACCATAATTTTCTTATCAGGAAAACGAAATGTTGATTGTTGTATTCCAGCTACCGGAAATTTTAAGAAAAAAATATTAACTCTTTGTAACTACAGGTATTAGAGACTGCAGTATATTCTATGTTGTACGTGCATGAAATACATATATTGTAGTATATACATCGAATCGAAGACGACATCGAACCTAAGGCGCACCTGCATTTTGGACGCCTAAAATCTGACAAAAACCTGCGCCTTAGATTCAAAGAACTACGGTATATCACCTTAGTTTACGCCTAAGCACTACATTGTTTCTCTTAAAAGGAAAGGATTTTGGAAACATGATTATGTAGAACAGTTATATAGTAGTGCGACAATTTAACGTGCAAGCACTGGCAACTATTTCTATTGTTTATTGTGATTGTAGCCTTCAGTGTTTGGTCAATTTTATTCGCTCCTGAATTCAGTATAGACCGCTGGTTTCCTGATTCCAAGCTCGTGTGTGTTCTTTTTCCATCGTGGACATTTCTACCGCCTTTAATTCCACCCTGAATAGAGTGAAGTAGAAACTGTTCCCAACAACCAAATTTAATTTCATCTGTTTCTATTTTACATATGATCACGTGATTGAGGGTATATTGTTTTTGAATCTCAAAATTATAATGGTATGTATTCCCCACTTTTGACTAATGACAACGATGAGGATGAATGATGAAGTGACAGTAACAAAGAAACATGAATGCACACGCCGGGGTGGCGAGACAGTAGGTTGATTCCCTAACCCGTTCGGACCCTTGTGTAACTTGGGTAAAAAGCTTTTCTTACATAGTTAGAAAATCAATGAAAAGTAAACTGTATCCGTAAGTGTAACCGTACTAAAAATAAATAATAAGTGCATATGTGTTATAATGATTAGATAATCTCTTCTAATAATGCGTATGTTCCCTGGATTTAATGTAGCACACTCCAACAATTTTTATGTATACGTTACAAATACCCGTATATCTATTCGTCTGAGCATATAATTAGTTTCTTGTGCACCAAGCTATTTACAAGTGAAGATACATTATCGTTGAAACATAAATTGTGATGTAGAATGTTACGTACCCAATAGGACCAAGTAATGTGAATAGTTTGCCAAAGACGAATAGAGATGGCAGCACCAGGCGTGCAAGTTTAAGAATTGGCATAATATATGTGAATAACTTTATAAATAAGAACAAAGCAAATTGGAATGAAAAACAATAGAATATATTATAAGAAGACAAAGAATAAATATGAAACAAGTAAATGAATATATATATATTATAAATCAAGTCAGTGATCACATGTAAGTTAATATGAAAATTAAGGAAGTCAAAGCACTGATACAAGATTGTGTCTTTGAACAGATATTGCATCTGTCTGATTGATTTACCATTCCCATAGGGGAAATTTTGTTTACATCAGTGGCGAGCGCGTTCTGATCGACGCCCCACAGCACTTTTTGGTTGCGCGGTTTAACCGTAGCACCTACTTGGATGCGCGTGTAAATCGTTTGCACCAAGTATACACTCTGTTGTACCTAGTTAGTGGTGGCGCGTTCCAATTGCAGCCCCAAGGGAGGATATTAGTATTATTCCCAAAGCTTAAAGGAAAAAGTTGGAAAAGGATAAAGGAATTCGTTAATTAGTCAAAACCTAAATAAATTGAGATCCAGAACGTCCATTAAGGGAAGTCCAGATCCTACATATTGAGAAGGAAGTCCAGATCCAGACCGTCCATTGAGAAGGAAGTCCCGATCCAGACTGTCCATTGAGAAGGAAGTCCCGATCCAGACCGTCCATTAAGAAGGAAGTCCAGATCCAGATCTGTCCATTGAGAAGGAAGTCCAGATAGAAGAATATACAGATAGAGAAAATAAAATAATAAAAAGCATATAAGAAAGTAGCTTATCATGTAAATATTCTTACTCCATGTATCCTGTGTTTAAATAATAAATTATATTCGTTTAACGTCTCCATTGGAAGGCATCCTGTCTGGTTTCGTTGTCTACAAAGAACCCTACCCTGTAGATAAGCTAGCTGAGTTTTAAGTTTAAGGTTTATGTACCTTTGCACCAAATGAAGGTAGTAAGAAGTTCTTATTAAAATTTAAGTTAAAAGCTTGAAATTGTATATATGGTGTGCTACATCGAAGAGTTTGATTTTAACTCCTTCTGTGCTCTTTCTAATTACATTTATTTCGAAGCACGTATGTGCTGATAAACCGTGGCAATTCTCGTGCATTCTTGAAATGAAAGAGATAGAGAGGCCATATTGAATATAAAAAGCTATAACGTTGTTAAAGTGTTTTTGCCTCTCACAAAAGGTTAACAGAGACGCTTTGAAGTGGACTTCGCTTTTGAAATGAAAATTTTCTTCGAGAAGGAAATTCTCTTATAAATTTCCATTTCTATGCTGCAATACTTTTTTCGTTCATAGCCTCGCATATCCTTTGTAAATGACATGATTTTTTTAGTGTTTCGAAAGAAACAATGAATGGTATGTAAAGAGAAAGAGGCGCAAGAGGAGGGAGAAGTTCTAATGTTTAAACAAGACGGTGAAGCTGTGCATTATGTATCTCTCTCTTAAATCCAGTTCTTCTTTGCCTGGACGTAGTGCATTTGTCTTGATCTTTATTTTTCCGAGCGGTAGGATTTCATTTTGAAAATGTTCAGGCATCTAAAGTCCGCTCGTGACATCGTTCTTTGGGGGAAAAAATAGACAAATGCTTGTGTTACTTGACTATTATGGAAAGGACTCTTGCCTAGCAGAGGCTGGAGTCTAGAAGAGAAGAAGAAGATACAGTCGGTTCGCATCTTACATATCTAAGCTATTTGCAAAATGAGATGAGTTCTTTGCAATATTGCTGAAGCTGTTTTAGAGAAGCGAGTTGTTCTTCGGTTAGCTGGCTTCCAAATGTCTTTGGCTTTGGTAATTGCATTTCAAACTAGTCACTGTCATCTTCCCGCTTAACTATCGTCCTCAATGAAGTTCTGTTGTTTTCAGGCATCTGTCCCTTTCGTCTGAATGTCGTGCGAGGCTATAAAACTGAACAAAATTGTAAATTAATAGGTGAATATAATTGTATATTATCTGTAGTACTCGTATTGTAGCATCTGTACAAAAGAAACTACTGTCGGATAAAAAAATATAGATACTCGAGTTTGGTCTCCAATTAAAAATTAACCAGTGGACCTACATAAAAACGAGTTACAGCAAACTTTAGCTCATTCAATTCTGTGTTAATCTATGCAAACCATTTTTTTTCGGAGTGTAGCGTTTATTTTTTATCGTCGTGAGAACAAAAAAAGGGTCGGGTTTTTTGAGTTTGGAAATGTTCGCCATCTTTGAAATTCTGTAAATCGTTATGAAATTTTAGTAGGGTGCAGGCAGAAAGGTTTTAAACACAATTTTTAATTTTCAGGTTTTCGAAATTTCTCAAAAAACAGTTTTTAGCAATCTTACGAAACAACGTTTTCTTAGTATTGGGTAGTCTTACAAATACGATATTGGTCTTGTTTTGAAGCTCTTTACATCTGTTTTTAAAATGCATTATCATTGTCAATTCACATTGCGAGACCGATTTTATACAGATTTTTATTCAGCGGAGTAAAGCTGTTCGCGGAACGTGGCAAGACGGCACACAGCGATGTCCGTTGAACCGCGGAAACTACCGGCGGGCGCTGCGAGTCAATGTTTGAAATTCAATGGAATGTTTTTTCAACTTTAGAAAATTCTCTTTATGTAGAATATAATGTAATTTCTTTGTTTGGATCCCTTAGCAATTGAATTAATTTTAATAATATGTTGGTTTATTATGTGGTCAAACGTTATCAATTATAGCAAGCATTACTTTCGCGATCCATGATGTAGTCATCAGCTCTTGCAAAAAGGAAACGAATTATCATGTCCGTATTTAGATGCTTTCGAGACTCAAAGCCAGTTCAAATCCTATTTGCATATATCTTTTGTGCTTTTCAATTTCACTATTGTCTTTACTTTAATTAATTACTTAATTAATTTTAATGGTATTTTTATTACGTTACGTTTCGTGTCCTTCTTGTATCCTCGTGTCTTCGGACAAAATATAGCTTATGGTATGTTTAGTATGATATATACATAACTATATTTGTGGTATTATGAGGAACTCTCCCTTGTATCATGCTTTCTGAGTTCTTTACCTTCAGCACCTCCACTTCTTTTATTCGTATTAACTTTTTATTACCGTACTTGTTGGCTTTTACTTCCTTTTCTGTTCGAAGAACATTATTGTCTCGGCTGTTTCTTCCCTGAAACCTATTTTATTTGTACTTGGTCTCTTTACAGCTACCGCTTTGAGCTAATGTTTATAACGCCTTCTCATACTTACGTTTACTGATTTTTTTCCAGCTAAAGATAAGAAAGGCCTCCAAGTTGGCCAAATATAATGCCCCGAAGATCCAGTTCTTTCGGAGGCAGTTTCGTTTCAAATTACCTTCTCTTACGAGCTACACTCCCTCGATTTCTACACTTCCCAATTGTTTACGAGCGCTGCTTAAGTTGAAAACCTACCGTTCGTTCAACATTGATTTTTCTGAAACACTTTTAAGAATTTTACGTACTTGACACCATTGAAAAGTAATAATATTATTCCTCATCCAATACCGCCATTCGATTGAATATAAGTATCTGCTATTTTGTGCAGATTGTATGGTACAGTTTCGACTAAAGGCCTCGTATTCTTCTGCTGTTTATTTTATAGATTCCTTGTCATATCAATTCATTACCTAAGAAATTAAGGGGATTGATTGCTAATCTTATTATACAGTGTGAGGACAACATTATATATGTTATATATATATATTGTGTATGTATGTATGAAACAGCCCTTTCTCCATAAAACCGTAAGTGCTATCCTCACACGTACATATCAAAATACGGGCCTCCAAGATGGTGTAGTGGTAACGCTGTAATCACGTAATCAAGGTCTTGGGTTCGATTCCTGGTGGAGACATATTTCACAGTGCTTCGGATCCAAATGTAAACTACAGATCTAGTCTGAGCTTAAAGTATACTCAATACAAACACGCTACAGAATTTTTAAAATGATAAAAATAAACCAATTCAATGAAATTGGAGAAGCAAGTATTAAGTAATTAAACATATTAAATAATACATCGTATTATTCATTTTTAGATTCATTGGACCTACGCTATGTTACGAAACATATTTTTTTTACCGACATTATTGTAAGCCTTACAATCTAATTGAGTAAGTGAAAATTAAGGGTCAATGTAGAGTTAAAGCTAAAGCTCAGTTTAAAATGAACGACTGTGCGTAAAGTAGTTGCTAACAGGCAAAGCAATTTTCTTTTCTTACATCGAAGAAAATCGAAGTTGTGCAAGCAGGCGTTTTGTGTGTGTGTGTGTGAGTGGTGTGGGTGGGAGAAGTTGTATCCGTCTGCGACGAACGTAGTCGTCGCACGACGGCGGTTGAAATCGCAAGCGATGTGGAAACATCTGACACCCTAATATCCTGGTTCCCGTCCACTTAGCATTCACCGACAGTCTCGCCTCCCAGGGAACTGCCCTCGGTGTTGAGTCGTTTCAGATCCATCCATCTGCATCCGACCCGCTGAAAGGAGGTGGGAAAGCCCGCGTTACACCCCAGGGAGCAACTCATTTATGGGGGAAAACGGGAGGAACTGACTGGGGGAAAATGATGAAACCGAAATCGTTTTGGAGTTGGGATGTACCACATTATGCACACACGTGCTCGCACAGACACTCGCAAGTCTGGCTCTCTTTTCCAGTCCGTTTGACTTGCAGACGCAACGAAAGTTCGGCAAAGATAATAGTAAAAGCTACTAAATACCGTGGTGTGTGCGTAATTGGTAGTCCCTTTGTACAATCACCGGCAATAAAGATGGGACATATAGATCCTAAAATACTCGCTTCACTGCATGGCGTTATGTGTGTTGCTTATGTGTGTGGCAGAACTTCCCATTAAAAATTTATTAAAATCTAATCATCGCCGTAGAGTTAGGTAACCTGCATAACGCCTTGCAGAGATGCGAGTAATATAGGATCTAGATGTCCCATTATTGTTGCCGGTGACTGTACATAATTGCCTGACTATTTATATTTCTTTCATTAGCACAATCGCATTATTCATTTTGACGGCTGGAGTGCAGAGTACGAATCCCGGTCTGGCCATGGGTGTTCTTTATGAGGTCCCTTCATCAATTTCATCATACCATCACTCATCCTCATCGTCACCAATAGCCAAAAAGCGTATTAAAATAGCCTCATTTAATCAATCAGTTAATGATTTATGGATATTAGGTTCCGGTGCGGCGTGAGTTCCGTAACATACAGCTAGAAGAAAGCATGATAACACGCACACACAAACTGTTAAAGAAATCATTCAATAACAACTAAATCAACATATTCACGTCGCTCCAAAACCATGAATGTGCTACATCTTACTTTTAAGATAAAAGCATTTTGCTATTCAGGATCCCGGAAAAAACAGGTTTTATATTTGAATAAATGTTTGATAAAATGTGTACCTACTTTTGACTACTTATTAGGTCATACATGCTAGCATAGAAATACCACGTATATCATCGAAAGTAGTCAGAAACTGCGCAACGACGTATTGTTTACTCAGGCTCCGTAAAACCAACTCTTTTGGCATTCTCGAAATTTAATGATTCAGATTAATTTTCTTATTATTATTGTAGTGTGGCAAGTATAGCTATTTGTGGAAGATACATGCACAGACAAAGCACGTAAACCGTTATAAGCCTTACACCTATGCAACCAACGTTCAAGAAAATGAGCGAATCTTTTCTTACGGAGCAATGTTACGGTGTTAATGATTACGGAAGGATACAGAAAATGCTCGTGAAAGAAATCAAGGATTAAATTATGGTTGTTATTCATTCAAATTAATCAGAAGTGGTTAGTTTTTATTCAGTTTTGACGAAATCGTTTTGACAGCACACACATATACACACGATGGGAGGATGTTACTCGTTCCCGTCGCCAAATGGACGACATATAAAGTTCTAAGAAGACAAAAGGCCCGAGTAAGGCAGTGGCGGCTCGTGGTCTGGGCCTATGGGTGTGCACCTTGGTCTCGCGTCCAGAAGAAGTGTTATTATTCCCACCCCATTATTCCTGCCTGTTTCTGCTAATCGCATTTGCAATCCATGTTATGATGCACTTTTCGCTGATAATGAGACGATAGTTTCATTAAAATGTTAAAAACTAAGGTTCATTACAAAATCAAAATACCATAGTGATTTTGTTTAATCGATCTCGAGAGAAGATGTGTTGTTTGATCTCTTTCGTGACCTGTAGAAAATTCAACATTCGACGACCTGACAAAATCACTCGCAACGCTATACCGATAAACTGCTATGGTTTGATAATAATATTGCCAGAATTTTGTGTCGTTGCCGTGTTTTATTAATGTATATTATCTTTCTTCAATGTAAATATGTCCCATCGGAAACCCAAGTTTAATGCCACATAAACATTTCATCGTACGCTTAAGCTAATTACCATTTTTAATGTACTTATTCAAATAGTCATGAGGATCCTCGAAACCCTAATCAAATGCAACTAGTTCTTGCCAGCACCTTTACAAAAATTATCTCAAATCACTGACATAATAGTATCAGTTACAGATTCTCGTATGCACTGAATCAAGAATTTGATTTACTGTTCTGTGGCAAAAATACAAGATTATACTCTTGATTCAGTGCCGGATTTACAAGCCGCAAAACCCCGCAGTGCGGGGGATCACGGAGACAAGTAAGCTTTTAGGGGGCCCTCAGCCATTGACATAGTAGAGTGTTCGTATATGCGCATATAAAAATTAAACGTAGTTACTCAGAACTACAGAAACGAATACAATATTAAAGGTAAAGTTAATGTTCCCTGTGCATGTAGCACCGTGCCATGAAGGCACATTTAGGATATGTGGGGGCAGGGCCCCACATATTGTCGATGCCGGACATCTTGGAGGTGATGTGATCAGCATCACGCTCCGGCCGCATTTACACCCTCCCCTCCGCAATGGGTACCATTTGATTTGATGCTGGGTGGACCCTGGATCAGATTTTTGCGGGGACAAAGCCGGAAAAATTCCGACCTTAGATCAAATCAGGCTACAATTTCATGAAAAAATAGTGTCATATATGTATATCACATCACCACCGGTGTCGAAACCGGGAGGGAGGGGCCCGGGCCCATCCAGTTCTCGTTTGACCCCCTTATAAAGGTCCCAATGCATATCTTCCAACATATTACATAACGTTTGCACACAGAAACTTCACACACAACAGGTGGGAAATTGCCCAGGATTCTGCTCTGAAATGGGAATCAATAATGTAGGACTATCACTCAGTTTGAGGGTGTTTCTTGTGCTTGTGCGTTTACTATTTCAGTATTTCCTTTTTCAAACTGACAATAAATTAAGGAAAACGCATGGAATATTATGAATGAATATGTGCGAGAATAGAGGCAGAAGCATGGGAATACTGTAGTCTTCATGCTATTGAATGAGCCAGTCCATTGCAACATAGGCTCTTTTGTTTCCCTTCGGAAATGTCAAAAATCGCTCGCACAGATGAAAATTTTATCTTGGACCTTCCTTTTTTATGTAAATATGTGTGAAGATATTAAACTCCTATATAGGATTGTAAAAATAACAATTATAAACAGAATATGATAAAAAAATTTGATGTGCCCTGATATATATGTTTTGTTGTCAAATACAGTTATTGCAATTACTATTTTTCAAAGGTTAATTTAAGTGTATTAGGTTCTACCTTAAGGAAAAAAATACCCCTCTTCCCGCCAACAGAAAGAAATCAGTATTTATGCTTTACTTAACTTTACCCCCCCCCCCAAATCTCTTAACAAATCGGCGCCTATGCACATCACCCCCTTCCCATTAAATAAAAATTGAGTTGAATTCAATATGGCGGCCACTAATATGGTGGACATTCGCTTGCAACACACGATCGTGGTTCCCGCCTAAGCCTAACCTGCTTCTATCAATTGTACCCAGCCTAAATCATTTACTTTTTATAGGAGGTGTTAATGGACTTTTGAATCACCCTGTAGGCCCTCGTATATGAGTTTGTCAACATGAGATCAAGAATTACACACACAGACTGTAATATATATATATGTACCGGGTGTCCCAGAAGTCTTTCTCTGATTACAAACTTTATTCATATCCGCTATATGCAATGTAGAGATGTGGAAGTGGTGTCTAAATGTGGAAAACTAACCAAGTTTATTTGTTACAGGTTTCAGTAATGTGGCTGTAGTGTAGCAGTGTCAGTGCCAAGGAATCCGGAATTAATTCTCTCGTCATCGGGTGGCATCTTTCCATACAAGGTTTCTTGGACTTGACAGGATATGGGAATGAAGATAAATTCCATTTTTTAAATACCAACTTATTGATGGCAGATATTCCAGACGAAAGAATTCTGTACATTTGAACGTTCCTCTGCACTGTTATTGGTGACCGGGTCTCGTGATACCAGAGGACATGCTGAGCTTTTTCCTGATTTGTGAACATTTCCGGTTTTCTGGGCACTGACACTGCTACACTACAGCCACGTTACTCAAACCTGCAACAAAAAAACTTGGTTAGTTTCCCAACATTTTGGCACCACTTTCACATCTCTACCTTGCATATAGCGGATATGAATAAAGTTTGTAATCAGGGAAAGACTTCTGGGACACAAGGTATATATATATGATGTGTGTGTGTGTGTGTGAAGGTAGGTAGAGGGGGCCTTTGGTAATATTTTGCGGGGAGGGGCTAAGATTTGTAGATCCGGAGCGTCTAAATGCACTAATTGCTACGACATTGTGAATGTTTTTAATTCAAACCGCTGACATTTTATAAAACTATTTTTCCAGCGCCTGTATCAACGTATTACACTTACACGCTCGTCACTACACGCCACGCCCTGTCCCCTTCCTTTCCCGCCTTCCCCTCATTCGGAATTCAGTGCTTTGCTCAGAACCGTATGAAGTGAGAGAGATCAAAATTTCCCTTGCTGAGAAAAAATCCCTCAATTTGCAATGATGCATGGGTTGTTGTTCTTGTTCTCAACTCCGTCGCACGGCAAGGAGTGGAAAGATTGCAACACTACATGACGAAGAGGGAACAGCGCATGTCCGTACCTACTATGTCACAATTTTTTGTGCGAAGCTAGTCCGAAAGCCCTTGATCCAAGCCATAAGAGCTTTTCTGCTTCCTCTACCCACCGTCGAGCACAGCGCCATTTCGATGTGTAGCCAGAGGTGCAGTTGTGTGCACTTTCCAATTGTGCTCATGCCGCACATTCGGCGCGAGTTAATCAGATAGAAAAGCTGACATAACGAACAAATGGAAGGTGATATGGCCCGGGGTTACACAGGATTACTTGTATCAATTTTATTCCACAACACAAAATACATAAATCATCATCAACCTATTAACTATTAATCATTTATCGTTAATCGTCAAAGAAACATTGTAAATACAGTGGTATTTTTTGCAAACATTATATAAACACAATATTTCGATACACTAGCACAAGAACAGTACAAACGTTATTTGAATTCTTGTAGGTATGCAAATGCTCGAAGGCATCCTCGAAGATCGCCTCAGCTTCTGTACTTCGAAAGAACACAATCAACACATTTGTCCATTTCGATGTATTGATATTTTCATATTCTCAGCCATCTTGTCGTCTCTTACAAGTCTCAGTTTTACATAAATACTAATTTCCCAAAGTGGATCCCTCATACATACTTTCATCTTACATTCATTTACCAATCACCTTCCTTTTCAATCGAAGATAAACACAGCTCCAGCTGGGCAACTTCATAGACACACGTGCGCGTGGCGGTAATGACACTCCGGATTGTGGGAAAACCCACCAAGGAAGGTCTTGACATATGTCGCGGCGGAAATGAACCGATAAGAACCCTCGGCGCAAATGACTCGGCGCAAGCGACACGGACTCATGGCCCGGGAACATTTGCTTTTTTGAAGAAATGTCTTTCAATGAATAAATATAATAAAAATCAATTACATTGCACATTTATTTGGGTATGCACGTGCGAGTGCGCGAATAGGCAGCAGCTGCTACTGGAGTAAGGCATACTTGGATCATTGCGTTTGTCCCGTCACTCATCCTCACGATTAACCCAAGAGATAGAAAAGCAACGTGAAAATGACCGAAACGGATGAAAGATTATACACAAGGTGTGGTCGTACAACAACATTATTTTTAGTGCGCAGTAGACATCTAATTGAACAACTTTACTTGGTAATATTTTGCTTGTTGGGGGCCCTCTTGTTTATGCTAAGAGTCACAGGGAATCATTTTCTATCCTGTATACATATACCATTGATACAAAATGACGCTTGCCACTAACAGATTTTATGCTCAGAAACGACAAAAAAATAGGCGTGTACAAAACTTTCGAAACTCTTCTTTAATGTAATATCATAAAATATAATATGTAACATGTTTATAGTGTGAGAGGATAAACCACATATGTAATTACATATAACAATGTGAACTGCAATATTTTTACAGTTTTCAATACAGCTGATTTGCTGTGCAACAATGGTCGTATGCTTTCAAGTTGAACTGACTGACGGTATATACACAAATAAATCATACTTTCTTGTACACACTGTTCTTTTTCCAGTTTTCCTTGTTTGGAAATTAAGCAAGAAACGGAAATGACAGTGGAACTGCAATTAATTAATTGGAGAGAGTAGATTGAGATAGGGTAAACACGAGGATGTTTACCAATAAATAGATTCCAAGCTCTAATTTAATTTTAAATAAATTGTTTGAAAACCGATGGTTTTTCCCCCTGTTATTTGCATACATTGTTATGTGAGGGAAACACTGGATTCGATGTAGCTTGTTATGAATCAAATAGGAAATGGATTTAATGAAAGAATGATTCAATATTTGAACATTTCTCGGAACGTACACTATATCACTGGGATGTACGTACGTACATAACCAAAAAGGTACCTGATATTTTGTTCAAACAACTGAGCAGATTCACGATACATGTGTGTTTCCTATTAGGTTAACACGAATAACGCGAATAACGTTTTCTCAACAAACGTTTAAATCGTAACAAAGAGCACCGATTCAGAAATCCGGAATATTCACTGGTCCATTTTACCAGTCGTCAGTGATCATAAGTACACTTATTGGAAATGTTTATTTCTTCATCATATCAGGAGGGCAGATATCAGAATTGCAATAAATTATTATCCTCTGGTAATAGTATTCCATAATATTCCATAATATTTCCAGCAATCCCGCGATGGCGCAATGGTAGTAATATAGTCGCATTGTAATGAAGGGGTCCCGGGTTCGATACCCGTTGGAAGCACACAGTGGTTCAGATTCCACTTTAAACTGTAGTTCCAGTCCGGATTAGCCACTCGATGCAAAAAGTGGACTAAAAACAAAAACTCAAACTAAGAAACAAACTCCATAAGAAAGCATACAATTATTGTCTAGGTAAGCAACGTGCAATATAAGATTTTAAATAAAATGATAAATTCCAGTACCGTGAACTTATATTGTAGATGGCTTGTATGATTTAGGAACGTTTATAAAATTTGAACGAAACTCTTTCTGAATTCCATTTTTCGTTAAATCTTAAGAATTGTACAAGCAGATGCAAAATCGACTGTGTATTTTCAGTTGACTTGAAAATAGTTTAGGAGTAAACTCATTACGAACGACAGGCAAGGCATGGTTTGTCACAGCGTATAAGTGAGCGGAGCGGACAGAATGCGTCCCTGAACATTAAACTCGACCGTGGGCGTTCATCCCGATCCACGTACACCCTGTCTCTTGAATCTCAGGAGCAAGAGAACGAAGAGGGGAAACCGCGGCTGCTGCAGCAGCAGAGTGCACTCGCTTACTCCCCTTTTCTGCCTTTATGCGCGACGCTGCTTCACAGACTCCTGGAACAGACAGTAGATTAAGTGGTGCATCCTTTTTTGTTTACTAAATGCAACCTTGTATTGTGAGAGAAAATGAGCAAGAAGGAAATATATATATGTATATTTTTTTGTAGAATTACCTATTGCTATGAAACCTCCGATCCATATTCTATCCTCTTCGCAAATATATCATGTTCCCAATATCCACGTTTTCTTTTCCCTGTTCCTATTCTTCTGGTTTCCGACTCTCCTCCTCCGCACAAGCTGCAATCCATTGCAACTTCTGGCTGGTCCGGTGCCCTGCCGGCCGTTCATAATGGATTTCGTGCTTGACGTGTTCTGAATGCCGCCCTCTGTGGCTGACTGGCGAGCATAACGCGCTTCGAAGCCACAGGTCGCAGGTTCAAACCTTGAATTAGGCATAATGTATCATCGTGTATATCCATCAGTCTATCTCTCGTCCGCATAGTCGTGATTAACCGAAGAGGTGGAAAATCGAGGAAATGTAGAAATTGAAACGTGTTTTGAATTGATGGTATCCTGCATGGTTGGCAGCATGTTTAACTCGGTAGTATTTCAAGATAATGAACACTTCAGTCCATTAGCAAACAATTTGAACGTTGATCTGTTCATAGTTGTAACAAGATATCACTCTGATCCTGCTCTAGAGGTTAATTGAAACAAGTTTCTCATTAGCAACGACGAAATTGCACATGTGGTGTGATGGTTCGAAACCCATTAGACATGGAAGAAGTGTGACTTTTTCCTCGATTACATTGCACAATGAAGAGACAAAATGTGATTTTTAATTTCACTTGTTTCTAAGAAAATATGCACTTTTTTCATAGGGTTTGATAAGGTTGTAATATTGTGAAAAAAATTCAAAAACACAATTGAAAGTGTGAAAATTTTCTTACTAAAGGGTGTTTTTTTAAGAGTGATAGTACTTTCGATAGGGATAGCTGTCATTTGTTTTGTTTTGATGACATGTTTTTTTGTCATTTCATATCAGTGAGCATTGGCAAATGATCATGGAAAGACTGACGCCGCAACAACGTTTACAAATTGTGGAAATATATTTCCAAAATCAATGTTCTGTTCGCCAAACGTATAGAGCACTTCGGAAATATCGGTGCTGTCAGTGAATTGACCTCACAAGATCATGGGATCTAACGCCACTGGATTATTTTCTTTGGGATATCTAAAGTCTCTGGTTTATGCTGATAAACCAGCAACAATTGACGCTTTGGAAGCCAACATAACTCGTGTTATTAACGACATACATCCCCAATTACTTGAAAAAGTGGTTCAAAATTGGACTGATCGAATCCGGTTCATCACAGCTAGTCGTGGTGGACATATGCCGGAAATTATTTTCAAAAAGTAAATGTCAGAAAGTTATCTTTCAAATAAAAACACATATGGCTTCAAACTTAATTTTTTATGTGTCTTGTCTCATTAAATTCAAAGTTCTACCACTCTAAAAAAACACCCTATAATTACCAAATTCAAAAACGGTTCTGCGAATAAGCAAGAGTTGACGTTCAAGCTTCCAATTATTTTGAAATTAATTATGAGGAATTTTCGCCTATTTCCCGTATGACCTGCGGATATGAAAATTGTAAGAAATGTTCGAGAGTAAACACTTAGTCGTCAATAATAGATAATTTTGGAGGCATAATAGGGCTGTCCTGTGAAGGTTCCTTCACAACCTTTTACATTTATCCTTTTCAAAAGACCGGACCCTGTGACCGAGTGGTTAGAACATCGCGCTGCGACACCAAGAACATCCCGCTCGGGCTTGGTTGTTTGTGAGTGTCCATTCATCAATTTCATCATTTCATCACTCATCTCCACTTCGCCAAGAGGCACAAAACGCGAAATAAAATAAACTAAAATCAATCAAAATCAATCCTTTCCAAAGGTTCCTTTACATCCCTTTTCAACTTTCAGGTAAGGATTTCAGATAACGGGGTCTCCCCTCATATAATTTAAAGGGTGAGAAATGGCCATATATGCTGACGCATCCACCCAAATATTAACTCATTCATTCAATCTTCTTTAGAAATAATAAGTTGAAATGTTGAGAGAACTGTTGCACAAGATATCATGAACTGGTAACGCAAGCGGAGTGACAAGAAGACCCTCCCTCATAATCCAACAGATGCATCACATGCATTTCTGTAATTTGAAGTCTATCCAGTAAATAAAACCTACTGATGATTATTAGTGAATTATTCCATTTTTATATTTCCTAGTCGCTATTTCATTGCATTGGGTTAGAATTTTATGTCTAAAAAAGTGTACGTTTGCTGTGTTACATTTCAATTTAATGTTGCTTCGAGTATTGTTGTACGCTAGAATGAACTCGGAAATGATATTTTAAAACTCCACTTCTCTTTGTATTGTCTATTGTGCTTGTAGCCTTCAGTATTTAAAAAATCTCATGCATATTCTAGTAGTTTCTTGTAATGAAAAAAAGCTGGTTTTAAACAGTTGAGAGAAATGTTCAACGCGGCCTTAAAACAACTAACTATAAGCTGTCAGATTTTATGGTGAAATGGATGTGTGGAAGTGGGTAAATTGAAATTGAGTTTAAACATTTGTATACCCTATATATATATATATACATACATACATACATACATACATATATATACATATATATATATATATATATATATATATATATATATATATATATATGTACAGTATGTATGTATGTTTGTGTGTGTGAAATATTCCTGGTACAATATATTTTCTTTAGTATTTAATTCCGGATTGGAGCTAAATTTCATCTAATTCCACTCTACTAAGACGAACACACACACATTTTATACCAAATTTCTTTGTAAAGAAGCGGGGTGCAACCATCTTGGGAAACATTTATAAAAAAAGTTTGCTGGTATTGCCAGTACTTAAAATAATTTATTACAAATTGTCTTTGGTGCAAGCTTAGGATGCACGGAATACTCGCGAATATTACTTAAAATTGAATAGTTCAAAATGGACGCACGTAATTTCTTCGTGATAGTTTACTTTTCCGATCTGAAAAAAAGTTAATGCATTAGTTATTAATGATTTTCCCAGTGTAGTCGAAATATTACATCTGAGAAAAATTACTACAGTGCTGGGAGGTACGGACTTACAACATTTAATCTTCTGTATCCGAAGATTCTGTGCCGCTATCATTGTTTTTCTTATCTGATGCTCCGATGCGACAATTATGCTCGATGAAAGATCATGAACCAATTTTTTGATTGAAAAAAACAGGGTGCGGCGATTATGTGGTGAAATACGATACATATTTAAATGCTGGAAAACACTCATGTAGGCACTTATATTTATTCGTGGTTGTGCTCTTAATTTTGAACGATCCATCATTGACATGGAGAAGTAGGGAAACTATACGGTTACACATCTGCTGACGTAAGTATCAACTTGCAACCGACCTCAACTTGTAATAGTCTGTAACAGTCCCTTGATACGGTGAAAGACGAAGTCCCAAACTTCGGGAAAAGGCCATGTCTTCTCGTTTCGATCAATTATTAACTCTGGAACAAAAACTCTGTGAAGTTGCTGGAAGATGGACCTCATCACATATTCATAGGCTCTGGATTGCGACAGATGCTAACTGGCCTACTTGGTTTCGTCTGATGAATTTTGCACCAGACAGGCGTCTGCAATGTACAGACACCACGAACTTCTGACAACTCTAAGGAACTCTCCGGAGGTGTGCGTTACGGTATCGCACCAGTCATGCGAATGTGCGTGAAGACCGGAAGTGACTGCGGCCTTCCGGAACTTCTCAAGAGAAAGGGGACGCGTCCCTAGGGAATGTTCTAATGGCGGCGTGACGTCATGAAGGGAGTGGTCTGTTTCCCGGAGGTTTGTTACGGGAAGAGGGGGTGAGGATTTCTTTGCATTTTTCAGAGCTTTTAGACTGATACGCATGATGTTGATGGAACCTGTATCAATAGAGCAGCATGCCTCTTTCTAGGTATCATGTAGATAAACCATGCATGCTTGTTTGAAACACGAAAGCATTTCGTCGATCTTTATTGGGCAAAATTAGCACACGATAAATAAATAGGGAGAGTTGCCTAAATTGGACCAGTTGGTACTATTTTGCTTCTGCATCAAAACAAAACGTAGAAAAAGAACGAAATTGTAGGTATGAGAAGCACAAACTATTACCTTTAACTACATATATGTATTTCAACAAAAAATGCAGCAACCAATATAATAGGGTACATAAACGAAAGTAGTGACATCAGTCCATTATATTCAACTGGTTTCCTAACTTGGACCACAGGTTGCTTCGGTTGGACCGCTCACAAAAGTCATGTACGTATGTATGTCTACGGTATCTAGATACCTGCAGCACTCGCTGCACACAGCATTGTGGTATTTACTCCACGTTCGCCGCTTGTAACAGCACCTACCTGTGATTTTCCTTTCTTTGCTACAGTTTTTTGTGGACGTTTCTGGAGTGTGGTGAAACCTGACTCATCCACGTTGAATATTCGGTCAGCTGCAAAACCAAACAAACCATAACTTCCACTACACTCGTTCAAGCCATAATCCCCATTATTGTATGCTGCCATAGCCATTTGCAATTCCATCTCTGTCCACAGCCCATACTTTCTCCGGTCCAATTTGGGAAACACGTGGTGGTCCAACTTAGGCAATTATACCCCGTTAATAAAAATATGACGCTACACGAACATACGCAACTAAACCATAGTTTTACCAAATGTAGTTAGTGGTTAATGAATGGCACTTTTATAATATACTACAGGACATTTGATTACTTACCCCTAGACTACACAAGAGCTTAAGATCCGAAGCACAATAATTGCAACACGAACAATGGAAACAAATAACAGCACTCCTACTTCGTCGAACGTCTCTAGTTGACTGACCATTAAGCCATTTGTACATGGTACTCAGCCAACCAGTTGTGCCAACTCACCTGTTTCAAATACTTGTCTATAGGCAAAAACAAAGGCAGTCCAACTTAGTCAATGGTCCAATTTCGGGAACTCTCCCCTAATACTTTATTTATACCGACACTCTCTTTCGGGAATCTGTGGAGCAAAGCCGGCGCATTACGTAGAGAAGGGGAGAAAGCGAGATAGTGGAGCAAAGCAGTGCGTGCTGCTGGAAACGATGAAAGAAAGGAGTTGAAATTTATCGTAGGTGGAGATGTGTAGTTTAGTTAGTCTTTTTGTACGAAAAAAATATACTCTTTTTGATCTAGGCCTTTATTGAATAACATAACTAGATGTCGGATACACCTGGTACTGGCCTTTTACACTACCAATATTGCCAGTACACTCCATAATTTCGAATGAAACCACGTTTTTTGTAAATGTCATAATTAATCCCATAAATCCTAATGCAAAAAGGCGTACAAATTTATCATTCCTTTATCGATAAATACCCACAGAGCCTATTGATTCACATCGAAAATTATTGCAAGCGATTCCACTTCGTACAAAATTTTTTTTACATCGCAGTAACTTTTCATCCATACTGAACGTTCCTTTTCTTCTTTAATGTGTAAGAAATGTTGCTATTTGTTCAAAGGTTAGGTACGCTCAAAGTCTCGGTTGCGTAACTTTTCGGACACCCTGTACATGTTCCTCTCCAATTGCGTTGTGATAAGGCTGTAGTCTTGTAATAAAGGAGTCACGGGTTCGGCACACTATACAGTGGTTTGGATTCCACTTTAAACTGTAGGTCCAGTCCCGATTAACCTATGCAAGCATAAAGTAGACTTTATGCTATTTATTTCCCTTTTTCTGTCATATTGTCTCTTTTTCCCTCGCTCTTCGCTCTCTTTCTCCCTTATATTTTTTGTCTCTCTTAAAATATTTCTATTTTACTATGACTAGTAAACATTACATAGCATTGTACAGTTTCATACACTGTGTTAAGTTTATTTATTGTTTGATTAGCTTCATTTAACTTCGCTTTTCTGCCACTTTTCGGTAATCACGAAGATGAGGAATTGTAATAAGATGAAATTAATGAAAGGACACTCACGAACACTCACGAACACTCACACCCACAAAGGATTATACTGGCTGGCAGTCCAAGCGCCGCAGCATCGTTAGTCAGCAAAATGTAGTCCAGTGTGTACTCCGTGGAAGAGACATTTGGGTGTTTCTTGAAAGAGTCATCCTTTGTGCCCCACACTGTGTCACCTGTTGATTTTCAGCCTCGCACCTTCCACCTAGAAAATATTCTGTTGTCGCTTAGGTCCATTTCCATGACAAGAGCCTTTCTTTACCTAGATTTTCTTCTTCTTATGTGATTAATATCCTACACAGTTTCTCAACGATTATGTTGTATACTAACATTCAGCTTTTCGAAACTTATCTATTACTCGTTCTTCTCTCTGCACTTGTCTAGATCCGTAGGACACAGATCCTCCCTGGACAACGCCCTTTCAGCGTGATGGATAGTTTGTTGCACAGGCTTTGGAAGTCGTTGTTAACAGATTGATTCGAAGTGATTTGGTCGTGTTTAATTAATGCAAAGTCTAATCAAAACGAAGCACTTCCACTGCTGAGAATCCTGAGGGAAGAGATGTTGATGACTCCTGCAAATTACTCCTCTATCTCTTCCCCTGAATCCAGACAAGATCGCCCAAATTAAATTCCTGACTCCTGGGCTTGTCTGGACAGCCTGGCTTTGCAATCTATCTTCGTTACAGAATCTGTTATTAATCTCTTTGTTGGTCTGCCAGTTCGATTTCGAATGCTTCTTACGATTAATTACGTTAATTCCATCTGCCCTGTCGCGAGCACATTGCGGAAAATTACTCGTTACGAGAGCATTCAAAGGTCACAAGAAACATCCTCAGGACTCACTTCAGTCTTACAGGATTTACTGCACAGGACACATATTGCTTACACCAGCCAGAGAAGGGCCTCCCAGATGGCGCAGTGGCGTCGTCGCCTTATAATCAAGGGGTCCCGGGTTCGATACCCGGTGGAGGCACATAGTGGTTCGGATCCAAATGTAAACTGTAGGTCCAGTCCCGATTAGCTTTACTGTGCTTAAAATGGACTTACAGAACACCAACTCAACCAATCAAACCAGTTAGAGAAACTCTGATTAAAGTTTGATGGCAGAATATAGTGTATCCAATTCTACTCTCAACTGTAGGCCCAGCCACGATTAGTCCATCTGTGCATATAGTGGACTTTAATAAAACATTTATCTTTAGCATAATACTTTTATCACGCTCCACTGTTTAAAATCATTGCGGGAGATTTTGATAAAATAATTTTAGCCGAATCTTATGCTTTTTCTATGTTGCTTCTCTTTTTGGACTTTAATTCAAAATATAAAGTCAGAATTTCTCCATTGTTCTCCATTTCTTTGTAACAAATCCTTTGAAATATTTATTCCACATTAATTAATTTTTCCCATCTCAAATCATCTTAACACCTTTTCACCTAAGGGTTTTTTTTCCGAAATTCGAAAATGAGGGACACATATGTACACTAATCGAACAAATTTGTGCTGCTTTGTACTTCTAAGTACCATTCTTTTGTTTCTATCCCTACTAGCTTCTGAGATATTAACTTCTAATATATTCCTAATTTCAAGCATAAAATAAATTATGTTTGTGGTCCTTCATAAACGTAAGGACCAAATAACGAGTAAGATTATGGATTTACATACCTTGAATACCTAATTGTCTGCTCTGAAAAATGATTGTAAAACTCAGCATCTCGGACAGGAAAGTTTATTTGGGTGACATACATCACTTGAGACACTTTCTTAAGGACGCTTATCCCTCCGGACAATTGAGTTTTCGAGAATCTTTATCTCTTCCCTCATTATCCACCATACGGGACAAGTTTTCACATTTTTCTCGCCACTTTTATCAACATGCTCGTTAGGAACTTTCTTCTGGGTGGAACTCTTTTAGTCACAAGAAGAATGAAGCTGATTTTTCTTGAACAAAATACTCTCTTCAAGCGTACCGAGAAGACGATAGGATTAGCAAAGATTATCGCTGAAGACCTCATTAATTTCATAAGGATTAAAATATCACTGACGTCATTGACAGTGAGAGGGTGGTGAAAATACTCATAAAATTACTTATGTAGTTGAGTGGCCGGTGTTGTGTGGAGGTCAACCTACCTCCTTGTCCCGGGTTCGAATCCCGCTCGAGCTTTGTAGTTTTGAATGTCCATTCATCAATTTTCATCATTTCATCACTCGTCCCCATCTTTGCAAATTAGCCAAGAGGCACAAAATGTGAAGTAAAATAACATAAATCAATAAATATTTGTAAAAAGAAATAGCGTCAGATATATTAAGGGGTGGCAAAATATGGCACTGGCTCTAAAGAAGTAAGCCTTATCTACCTTATACTTTACAATATCAGTTATGTCATTGGAGATGATCCTTAAAACCGTGTACAGAGATCACCTTTCGTGAATGCATAAATACTAAGCACACGAAGACAGTATTCAACCCAAAGATCTTTGTTGTAACTACAAATGTAATAATAGTTCACTAATTCGAGTTCAGAGAGTAAATCCTTTCACACCTTATGCTTTCTTAGGGGGGGTGTTGGTATAATTGTTCATGTTGTTTCTAGGGTTTGTCCTTCTAGTAGTATTCGGTTTGTAAATATATTATTAAATAAGAAGGGTTATAATTAGCCTCACGGATCGATCTATGTATGCGCATATTTGGAAATAAATATACTTTGTTTCAGTATTATTAACAACTACCCCAAAATATAAATATAAAATAAAACTCAATTATTCACTTCTTCTCTCAGATTATATTCCCCAAGTGTCACTGTTCCATCATTGTGTTCCTAAATTGTATTTTTCTTTCGCGTACATTTTATTGTTTTGAGGTAAATTTTCTTGAAATTTAATAGAACCAATATTTAAATTATATTAAATTTTAGTGTATCTTTAAGTAGGCTTCCAGCCGGTGGCCGAGTGCGTTAAGTAGTCAACTCTCGACCTAACCACCAAGGGTTCAAATTTCGGAGTGAGCATTTAAGTTCTTTGAAAGCGTCCCTTCATCAATTTCATCATAACACCACCCAGACTCATATTCGAGTGGCAGAAGAGAGGCAGGCGATGGACGCTTCCCCAAGCCACCCCCACAGTTCAGAAACATACTTCGAAATTAGACGAAAATGTACCATAAATGTATATTTTCAGTGATATTTAGTGTTATAACGAATGTGACTGCATTGCACGAGATATTCTCACCACTCCACCTCCTGGCAATTGCTTTACGGGTGACGTCATTACTACACATTTACATATACACGAATATTCAAAACTTATTTACTACAAATAGCATAATGATGTTGAATTTGAATTTGAATTTAAAATTTTGGGTGCGTCAGCACTAAGGCTAGTTTCCACCAGTCACATTATACGGGGTCCAGCCCCTTATCGTTACAAATAACAACTCTAACGTTGCAGAACTAAAATCATAAAATATTAAAATATTCTGACTTTCGTTAAAAGCTGAGGCTGTAAAGGGTCACTCAGCACACATAAGGACAAAAGAACAGGACAATACAAACAAAATTATACTGGCCATAAGGCCAGTCGCCAGAGTCTCGTTAGTCTTCAGTCCAGGGTGTACTACGTGGAAGTGAGGTTGACATTTGGGTGCACTACGTGGAAGGAGCACCCCTTACACCCCCATAATGATGTATTTTTAAGGCTAAACTCAAGAAAAGTTACATTTTCGCGGGACTTATCGTTTTTCGAGCACGGAGTCTGTTGAACTTCGCAAAAAATCCCGCAATTCCCATTATGTGTCATTTCGTGATTTCTACTGCATGAAAAATGTGTTGAGAACATGTCGCTGCATATACGTAAACACGTTTTTGTAACAACATTTTTCGGTGTTATCGCGTTTCCGGACAATCAATGTCCCTTGGCTTCGTTTCAGTATGAGTGCTGCCAACATGTGGTAAGATTAATTTGCGCCACTCGTGTTGATATACGTACGTATGCAGTCAATTTAAATATATTTCAATACACTTGAAATAATTATAACAGCTCTTGTTATGGGCTTTTGTGAGTGTTTTCATTATCACACACTAATTATAGCAGTTTTTGAAGCGGTGAAGATGAGCATCTAATTAATTCAGCACTGTTGTCTGCAGGTGTAAGCCATTCTCTGGACGATGAGCTAGGAATCGGCTTAATAGCACATAAGCCGATTACAGGCTTCATACTAGGACGAGTTTGGTGTAATGGATGTTTGCTGCAAATCATTCATAAAGTGAGGAATTCATTTTAATCCGGATAAACAATACGACTTTGTAAGTCTATAATTTAACCTTAGTTTTTTCCGTGTACTGCAACATGCAACGAAACCAAAATATTTGTTCATTTTCATTTTTTAGGCATGCTAAAATTAGATCTTATCTACACCGAGGGTTACAAACATTTATTGCAGGTAAACTATTCAACTTACGTTAATGAAACAGCCCAGAACGATCCAGGAACGCAATCAGTTTGTGCGTGTATGTTTTGTTAAGTTGTGAGTTCATATCCTGCCCCTAGGCGACACTCAAATCACCCACAGTGTTTTGTGCCATGTTATGGTCTCCAAAATCACCGGACCTTTATACCTCGTGACTTATTTTTGTGGGATTTCATGAACGACGGGGTATTCGTCTCACCGATCCCGCGTGATATCGCAGCCCTAAGGGAGCGTATCACGCAGCGACGGACACTATCGACAGGCCCATGTTGATATGAGTGTGGCAAGTGGTGGACTATCGTGTTGATGGGTGCCGTGTCACCAGTGGTGCACTCATTGAACATTTGTAGGTGTGCAAGTAAAAACTGAATTCCTCGTTCGTTCTTGACTGGTTTCATTAACGTAAGTTCAATACCTTATCCAATAAATTTTTCTAACCCCCTCAATTATTTATGAAACATCCGGTATTTTCTTTTGTTGGTGTATTATATGATTCATTGTTACAATTCTGACATCCATTTTTTCACACGCTACCTTTAGAGAAACTAAAATGTTGCATGCCTTTTATATCTTCATTCCTGTGTAGAAACTCAAATCTTTCATCACAAGTCCCGGGTTCGAATCCAAGCCTAGGCATGGTTGTTCGTTGCGAGTTCCCCTTCATCAGTTTCGTCATATCCTTAGTTTTGCGATAGCCAAAAGTGGCAAAAATGCGAAGTAAAATAAACCAAATCAATCAATCAATCAATCAAATCTTTCATATATAAAGTAGCCTATGCTTTGAAGTTAATTCCTACAAAATTACTGTTTAGAACCAACAGTACCATATGTTAAACGTATATTTACAATATATTTGGTGTATGCATGCCTATTTTTCTGAAAGCATCAGAATTGTTAAGTGCTTTTTCACCTCTCGCCATGGACGCGATAAGAAGACAAAAGGACTGAGTTTGGTTAATAATACTCGAACGCTCTTCCTTGTATAATAGATGAAATTGTCGAAGTAGATTTCTTGAAAGAACCACTCCGACGTAGAATCGATCATCCGTGAGTTATTCAGTTCAGTGAATGATATAACAGAAGGAATCAAGAACTTTCAGAGTTAACTGAAGTAAATGAGTCCAACGGACTGAGTAATCAAGAAAGTCTTGAAGTTTGATTCATTTGAAAGAAAGTACGTACTTAATGAATCAATTTGCGCAAATCTACGCTTCAACTAGAATTGTTTGTTGTCGCATCAATATCGCCACATTAAATCGCATGTCTAGTTTTTAAATGAGCACATATTGATAATGAATATTTTCCACCTTGGCCTAGTGATTACGTGTAATGTCAAATATAGTAATGCTAGTAGAAATACGCGAAAGAATATTTAAAAAAATGTGTTGTTCCATTTCTATGGTAACTACAATTCCAGACCTCTATATCAACCAATCTGTGCATAAAACGGTTGGATATATGGTACCAAAATTTTTCCATGAATCAGGGAAGGGATTTAAGACGCTACCAACTTTATTTTGTAATATGTTCGCGAATTGGGGTATGTAAGTTACAAAATTGTTGTCCGTATTTTTAGACATGTATTAGCTTTTAGCACATATTTTACATATTTTAATTATTTTTACATTTCATTTCCACGTTCTCAAACATTTTCCGACATATACTGTATTACTACATTTTCTCTTCCAGTGATAAATACCAAAGGTTTTCCGTTCATCTATATTTCGTTTCGTTTTGTACTTTTTGGATATTTTAAATCTTAATAATAGAGAGTGAATATGTTATTCTAGCATTCCTGTCAACAATGGAGAATGGGAGCTCAAGATTTCGCTTTGAAATCGTGGTGAAGTATATTTTTATACACTCTCATTACTTCATTTCAGTCAATATAAATCTGCCTTGAGGAACAACAGGATGACATCCACATTTCAGCGCTTAAAACAATGGTAACAATGACTAAATCATATGTTGTATTTAAATTCTACATAACAATTAGTCACGTACATCTAATGCATTTTCTTCAGCCATTTTTCCAACTTGTAAGTCCATATTTAATTCCTAATTTTGATATAATAATTAATACTTTTTGGTACAGTCATGGGCACTTCTGGGTTGTAACGATTCCATTGAAATCTAATGGGATTGTTGCAACCCAAAATTGTCCAAGACTGTACATATAAATCCGTTTCCTGACGATATAAAATATATGATGCTAGAGAGATGAATATCAACCCACATAATATTCACAGAAGATGGGTAGCTAAACCATAATGTTGTATACTAACCTATGTGAGTTTTCAATTCATCACCAACTCATAGTATTCTCAAGAAAAGCGCTTTCCTCTTACAGAATAAATTGCTGAGTCCCCTGTGAAAACAACTTCAATAATTATAATAAAAGGAAACTGGACAAGCACCCGAACTGCGAGAATAACTAACTAACTAACTCTCTAGCCTTCTTAAACCCGAAGGTTCATGGCTGCAGCAACACAGGCCTTCCATCTGTTCCTAACTGCGAGAATAAAGGAACGCCATTTAGGATTGTGTATTGTTCTGTAATAATGGGTCCAACGTAATCAAAGTAGACTTTAAAACCAATCTCCCAACCAGCACTTGAGGGTTTCCTTCACGGGCTTCTTTACGTCACGCACTTGTAAGGAGTTCGTTTCAAAGCCGAATCAGGGCGGTTGTGTTGGAGGTAAAGGCTGACCTTTTGTCTTAACAACAGGATGACAATTTACGGAAATTGCCACTTGATGTGGACGAAAGGAAATTCCTGTAGGCGATCTATAAGATCTGGTTTATTTAGATCATATCTGTAAATAATGACTGCAATATGACGTAATGTTAATTCTTAGCGTGCACCATTGTCATGTAAAATATACAGAAATGTGCAACATTTCATTAATTTTACGTCGAGTGTACTGGAGGACACAGAAAATTAACATTCTATTGTTAAAAAAGATAAAACGTAGAATACATATTAACATAACACATAAGTATATATGTGGATACGTTAGGCAGATGATGGCAATAGAAAATGACTTCATACACTTTATTTTACCCAAAATGAATATGATAGAGGTACGGTGTGAGAATACTATGTCCACAGCAGTAAATATGAAATGTTTAAGAAATTGCCAAAGGCGCAGACTCGCAAAAAATAAGCAAATCGACATGTAAAGAATGTCACATGGAGAAAGCTGACTGATGATAAGAATGAGTGTTTTTTTCTGGGAAGAAAGTTTCCGGAACTCTTAAGTTGGTTTGTTATAATATTCATCATAAGAACTGCTCAAAATATTGTGGTATCTCCTTGTATTTGATCGTACATATGCAATTACACGTGCATACACAATTTCTTTCATTAAAATGAAATGTTATTCGTTTTATCTCGCCTATAAAAGGTGATCTTACGGCGTACCGACAGAAAAAAAAAACTGTAAGCGATAAAAAAAAGTGTATATGCTAGCATGTAGTCAGCCGTAGACATGAACTCTAAGTGTCTCAGGGCTTGCGGGATTGAGTAAGGAAAGGTACAAAGTCCACCAGTAAAAACTTTATTTACATTGACATCCAAGTCAATTGCAAGGGACCATAAGGGGTAGGTTATCTGCTTTTCTTCCTCCTTCCTTCTGGCTGCTTGGCTATTGGTTCCTGGTCGGGGCAGCATCCAGACTAGGTCTGGGAACCAGGTCTTTCTCAGTCGGCATCTGGCAGTCGACTAAGCTCCGAGCCTCGCTGTACTGCTTATATACTGTTTTGGTGGCAGCACAGAGGCGGGTGGCGAAGATGAGAATTAAGCTGGTTGCAGCGTTGCAAACCGCGTTCAAATTTAGAGTTGCAACCCACGCGCTTTGAATTATCAAGTTTTTACGATGAGAATATCACTAACGTAGAAGTTACTAGAAGCACGTGGCAACACAAACTTAACACTTGTGTGCTAAACTAATTAACATTACCATAAAGAATTTACAATCTATGTACAAGACATAGAGATTCAACAATACAAGTTACATATTAAACAACACTTACAGAAATGTGCAAAAGATTAGATAAAATATAAAATAAATGCGTAAACCTCGTAGGGCATTTAGCATGCTTTCTTAATCGTCTTTAACAAAATATTTTAAAGAATATGGCGACCACGTAGAGTCGTTACAATGTTTGACAGTCAACAAAGCACTTGTAACGGAATGGAAGAAATATTTATATTCCTATCTTGCAACCACTGGCTTCGGAGGCGGGCTGATAAGGAGGAGAAGATAGGTGTTCACCCAACAGTCTGAAAACATTTTGTGTATTTGTGTGTGGGTGTATGTGTGTGCATTCTCTGTACACACTTTGAAGCTGTCTTAACAATATACGCACCAGTTTTTCAAATTATATCTCGTATAATTTGTATTAGCTAAAATCTCATACCACAGTCGCCTCTCTGCTCGAATCCTTTTGGTGGTACCGAAAAGATCGGGTTCGAATCCTGGCCTCATAATGGGCCTTTCGTTGTGACTGCCATTCGTCAAATTAATAGGAAAGCAGAAATAGAATTCTGATCCTACCACCAAAATGCACTCGATGGCTTAAGAGAGAGAGAAGTTCTTAGTCAAAAGTCAGGAGAGTATGGTGAATGTCAGTCCTGTTTCAGTTCGACTCCTGATGCTTATTGTTGGTTTGAAAGGCAAGGTAAAAACTAGATTGTGATAAGTGTCTGATTTCAAAACAAGTTATTTTAATGATATTGTCCCAAATTACTGTGAATATTTCCGTTCATTTATTTACTGATAATATTTTACTTCCCTGCAGCTTATGCTCTCTCTGCATTTTCTGTATTCCCTTCTACAATTAATAATAAAGCATGGAATTCAGCGAACATGATCACCACTGGTACAGTTTTCTTTTTAAGCACAAAGTATATAAATATAGGTTTTTTTTAGGGGGAAGGAGGATTGAGCAACCCGAAATCCTGTTTCTGAATTTAAACCACTTTTATCTCAACCGAGATAAACTAGTTTCTGAAATACGCGTTGCGAGAGAGTGGTCTAGGACCGCTCCGCGGATCTCATTGTTAGTCCTGGCAGACGGCTCAGTTAACGATATTGTTGAGCCTTTCCTCCGGGGAGCGATTGCTCCAACTCGCTCGCTTCCGGTTTCACCTACGTGACACTCTTCAGAAATCTGAGGACTGCAGAAATCGGAGCGGGTTGCACATCGCGGAGAATGATTATGGTTATTAGTGCTGGCGTAATGAATGGGTCGCGGCTGTGAAAGGAACGAATGCTTCTCGAGAACTGGTTCCTCTGATGGGGTTCCTGGAGTTGGTTGGGAACTTCTTGCGAGGCGTTCATTGTGACGGCTCCAAGCTTGGATGCTCGAAAAATGTACACGAACGGAGATGCTGATGTATTAATCAAGATTCATTGTCTTGCAACGAAACAACTACAATCAAGCTGGAATAGGTGAAATCTCTGCCCAGTGACGCCAGTTTATATGGAGCCATGGGAGCCGAGCCCCCCAAATAATTTGTTGTTATTATTATTATATAATTCGTGGTGGAGTGTTTATTGAATCAGTAATAACAGAATTTTGTTTAAAAATATGGATGCATTATTGGTATGCATTAATACGTATTAATACGTACGTATAATGATACATGGAGGGAGGACTTATGAGATTTTTTGTGAACTTACAACTCAAATTTCTTAGCACACCCAGTGTGTTTAAAATTTTTGCGCCCCTGTAACCTCCAATAGCTTTCGTACAAAACAAAATGTAAGATCCCATGGTAAGAACTATTACGTTTATTGTTGATCAAAACAGACAATGGATCATCCAATGGAGGAAATGTGTGTAGCATTATATTAGTTTTTGTTGGCCTTTCAGTCAACAAATGTCTGTCTACATTGGTAAGTGTATGTTTCTCTCAGGTACTGAAAAGTCAACATAGTAGTGTCGATTTTTGTGCTCAAGTCGTGTCTAAATAATTAAAATATATTCGCAAATAACGAACAAACGCACAAATAAAGATGATTAATATCATACAAGGTTGAAAATTGATTGACTTTTATTCCACCAAATTTCACATTTATAACGTCATTTAATTCGTAGTAGAGTATTTTTTTTTCCTGATTTTGCATCGATTTTCTGTCTCTTTAGGCATGGTGAGGACGAATTATAATTAGGTTCAATTTGATGGCGGGGCCATCGACGTGGCTGATAGGTCATTATGATACTGAAGGTTGTCTTCATGGACCGGAAGACGGACCAATAGATACAATTTTGTCTCCTCTCAAAACATCAAATACTGTCCTTGAACGTTGAACCAACGTTCGACTGGGATAGCGCGTAGGTTAGTGGAACGAAAATTCACAGTATTTTTGCAGTTGTGTACATTGATACACCGAAATTAATGGGGGTAATTAATGGTTTATTGTCTTTGAGTTGACCTTAAGGTATATATAGGGTGGTCCAGCATGGAATGGGAAACGTTTTCGCTGATTTCAATGCATTGTTGCTAATTTTGTTTCATAAACAAATTAATTCACTCTATTGGCAAGATGAAAGAGGCCCATAAAGGAAAACAAGCTGGATACAAAGTCTTTGAGCAGAGGTATTGACATCATTGAGTCGAGACTTCGGGAGCGGACATAAGAGACCGATATTGAAGTAGAAGAGATATGGACGTTCCTGTAAGCCGAGATATCATCTATCCCGGGAATCTCTGGAGAAAGGTCCCGCATAAGGGTAGAAAAGGGGGGAAAGCTAGTGATCGGAGCGAAACAGTACACACTGCTGCCAACAGCTGGTAGTTGCAGTCGTTTCCCACCCTCCACGCAATCCTGTTCTCTCTCACGTGCTCATTGGTCGAACCCTCTCGAGTGACTACTTGCGCAGAGACTTGTTTTCGTTCGCTAGCTCCAGAGATGCTCGGGACAGAGTATAGAAGCAACTATTTTTAACGAACTTCATCTATCAACCATTCATTGCTTACTTTTATTTATAGTTGCTTTTAAATTTGCGTGTCCGTTTCTTGGACAATTGTAACGGTGAGGTGGTCTGAAGTTTTTATTTTAAAATTTTCGGCAATGGTTGATTAATTGGTCAACATTAACAAACGCTACCGCTTCCTATAAAGGATGATGTTTTAGAAACAGTCTTTTTACCACGGTATTTTGATAAATAACTGTTCCTGAAAGCCTGAAGCAAATCTCTTATGAACCAATTGTTATTTGGAACAAGGCTCGTATCTCTACGGCTTTTTAACCGAACGTTGAATTCAAGATGAAGTATTTGTTCGAAGACTGCAAGTTGCTTTAAAAAGCAAAGGTCCAAGTTTGGAAACTCGCAAATCCAAAGAAAAGCTTTCGCAAGAAAAAGTGTTCATCTTTTTGACACTGCCCAAGAAGTATAATAAGAATTGATGGGATAAAGTATTCCTCAGAGATCAGAGAAGTTGCCGGAAAATGAAAATAGATGTCGTCAAGGACCGCAGAATGCGTGATTCAGACGCTCTAAAGAGCACTTTCAAGACAACAGATTCGTTTTTGGATTTTAAAGGCGTTGGTTTTTAAATAAACAGCAATATTTAAACGAATATAATTTATTTTTGTAATAAATAAATTTCAATTTTTGTAATAAATATTTTTTATGTTCGTAGTAAGATTTCAATTCATAGTGTAAACCGGCAATCGAAAATCCTTCAATGATTTGATGAAAATATGCACGAATATAATATGAATTATACCGCGCCCTAACATTAAATAAACTGGGTGGGTTGGAACTACATGGCGACTACATCTGCATTGTGAGCTCTGAGTGATGTAGCATACGGATTTATCCACGTAGTACTCCTCTAAGCAAACCTTTATCGACAATCAACCGATGGACTCCGTAAAAGTAGAGGAATTTAATAAAACTGATTAAAGCTAAAGATATTCAAGGTCAAGGTGCTTCGGTCAAAGTTAATTTAAAGAAAACTATGTTTTGAAGGGGTATATGATCATACGACGCATCGTTTTGTGCCTATACGTTTTGAAATATCACAAAAAATCTCAACGTTTTTTCTATTGTGATCAAATTATCGAAACTCATGAATATGCAAAGTCAGTGTTCTTCGGCTACAAATATCTTTGAATCAATAATATTTTGTGTCTTGTGTTATGTAATCTTAATGCAAATATTTTACCTTATATGTTTGTGAATTGGACAGAAATAATTCTGAGCTCATTTTTTATCCACCTTAATGTATGTATATGTAACCATGCGTGCGACATATATCTAATCATATCGATCGTTCCGTTGCAACACAAGACAATATGCGTTTTACCAATGCAAGGATAGTTAATTCCCATAAACCATGCATCATTTATGTGGGTTATTAATTATCAATTTGCAATTTATCGTCGGGCGAGCACATCGTGCTAATGATGTTAATTACACATGTTCGGGACATATTAAGCTCAATTCTACGTAACCTACATTAGTAATGTGCGTATTAGGGTTCTTAAAAGCGTAGTTGCTGCCGGCGGGGCTCTGGAGCTGAAATTAATTTTATCTGACAATGCCGAAAGCATGTGAATATTAAATATTTGAGTTATAGGCCTATATATATATTATGATTATTTATTTATCTTCTAATTTGGTGTAAGCCTGCTTATAAATTTTGTTACTTTGCATAAGCTGCTTAAATTTTCTTACGTTCTTCAGTTGTACAGTGTCTCTCAAAAGTTTTAGGACAACGACATTTTAAACTAGGCAACCCAATTTACACAAGGCGTTGGTGGGTTGCGTGTAGAGTTAGGCTCAATTTCAGGGTTGCCACATGCACAATAAATATTTATCAAATACGCGAAAGGAATAAAAACAAGTAATATTGTATAAAATTATTAAAAATATTACTATTATATCGCAAGCGACAAAATTCTTTCTGAAAGAAAAATAATAGGCTTTCTAGTATTTCATCGCTGATGAGTCTACAGAACGGAAAAGAGGTGAGAGAAAACGAAAGGTGACAAAGGAGAGGAGAAAGAGAAAGCGAAAGGAGAAGAGGAAAAGTAAAGGATACAAGAAAGAGAGGATAGACGAGGAGAGGAGATGTCGTGAGGAGAATGGAAAAAGATTCTACGAGAGATGAGGAAAATGGAGCAAAGAAGAGAGAAGAGGAGACGAGAAGAGGGGAGTGGAGAGTAGAATAAAGGAGAGAAAAAGAGAAGAACGAAAAGAAGAGAAGAAGAATGCAGTAGAGTCGGAAATCTAAGACAGGAGAGGAGATACGAGGAGTGGAGATGAGTGGGATGGAGATAAGATGCGAGAAAAGTAGGTAAGGCAATATGAGAAAAAAGCAGAGCGAGCAGAAGAAGGGGAGAGGAGAAGGAGAAGAGAAGAACAGAAGGGACTGAAGAGAAAACGTAGTTGCCGAAAATATCTTCTCAGCGTCAAGAATTGATGCATTGGTCAAATTATCGACATGAAACGTTCAACAACATTTTGAAATGTATTGGAGAATGTATTAGATCGGTTCGAAATGCCTTTTGGCTTAGTTCAGAGCAAGGTAAAATATTCCATGTAAGGTCTTTGATTTTACCTGCGATTATACCACTAAAAACATGAATGTAATTTGAATATTTATAAGAATTATCCAATTTTTGTCCACTTCTCGCTTCGTTGAAATGGAGATTTTGTAATTTAATATTTCCCCTCCCCCCATCGTTAATTCCAAACTGAATCATTCCGTTTCACACGGCGTGGACAATGAACACAATGGGATAGGTCTAAAACTTACGAAAATTTTCTGCCACCGGAAGGGTTTGAACCTACGACCATCAGATTGACAGTCCCGAACGGTAAACACTACCCTACAAGCTTTCGCTCCTGAAAGTAAGTAGAAGGAGCTGACCAATGTGAAATGTAGATGCAACTCTCCTCCTACATATAATGTGCAAAGAATACTTGTTTGTAACAAAGAAAACGAAGGTAGTACGACTCGGCGAAAACATTTAATGGAGAATTGCACATGATGAAAACGTTTCATTCGATATTTGCGGAGGTATCCTTGCATTGAATTCGAGTGGGAAAAGGGGTAAAATTAGTATGTCCTGAATTGCAACAAATATAAATAGTTATTTCATTAATATTTGTCAATGTCTTTGAAGCAGTACACAATTATCGTTAAAGTATCATAATTCACGATCTTATACATGAAAATATCCCTTGGAATGTGTGTCAATTCATTTTTTTTTAGATATATATAAATTCCATATGCAGAAAAATGTAGCCACTATACACTGCTATTACAAACACTGTTACCATGCTCTCCACACCTAGTATGGAGGATCGAACCTCGACCGCAAGCAGCCCAATCGAGAACTCTAACCACTACACCACGCCCTTACCTTTGATTGAAACAACAATTTTTAAGTAATCTGTCCCTCCAATATTGTAAATGTCGTTGGGTACATGTAGTTGAACTTTTACTATAATTTGAATTGCTTTCTTGTAGTATAAAAGATATCTTCGAGAAATAATTTTCAAAGTGATGAAGAAAAACGAGAATATTGGTAGTTGCGAAAATGAGAGTTATTTCTTCTAACTTATTATTGTGATTAGACATTATTAATGGAAAATATCTAGAGGCTTGAACATTGCTGGACGATATTCTTTTCCTGTGATACTGCAACAGACGAAATGCTTGTTTACTGACGCAAGTGTCGTGTTCAGAACAGTCTTATGAAATGTAGTTGCTGTTGCGTAAGGAAACACGAAATAAATACACCGTTTGCGAACTACCAAATCTGCGCAACGTTAGTCGTAAACAGGCGGAAAATTTTATTCATAAAATCACTTCACATTTGACAGTATTAGTCAAGAGACTCGTGGGACACTGTGTTAAGGTGCTGGAGTAAATACTTCTTATTTGTCTTCCTCGAAGAACAACAATTTTTAAAGTAGAGTAACAGTCGTTCTGCTCTTTCTTATTTCTTTTAAATTCTTCCACATTCCTTTAATTGGGTTAAAAATAAATAATAATATTGATTGCATTTCTGTTATTGACGTAGACCAGGCCCATACGCAGGATTTCTTTGAGGGAGGGGCCAGACCAAATATATATATATTATATATATATGAGAGAGAGGGGCTGTTGCGTAAAGGATTATTAAGAGAGAGAGAGAGAGGAGAGAGAGAGAGATTACAAAATAGTTCAAATAGTGCGAGCGCCATTGAAAAGTCACGATAACTCTGTTTAGAAAATAATATATTTATAAATTAAATGTTGCGTACTAGGAATTATTATTACAATAAAGAACATGTCTAATTGTGAGTTAAGAAAATGCAATAATAAAGAGACATTCTCGCATCACGATTGCAGTTCGAAAAAGTCAGGAGAGGAATTGAAAGTAACGCACTGTCCTGAGTAAATCGCTGAATCGGACGTCTGGTAGCCTTGCATCAATGATTATAAAACTAAAACTACCTAATATTGTAGCCTGAAGACTTTTGCGCAAGAAACAGATTCATTTATGTAAGAACAAAATTGAAATTTTTACACATTTCTAAAATCGACGATGTTATTTTCGTAGTTATTGATAGGTCCACATTTAAATATTTTTTCAGGGTTCGAGGGGGGCATGGCCACCATGCCCCTTCTCCTGGGTACTGGCCTGGCGTAGACAGTGGGAGAGAAATTTTGGAGAATATTTCTATTAAATTTATTATTTACATCCACCTTATGCTCAGATAGGTTTATTGACAATCGTGAACTTTTCGTTTAATAGACAATATTTGGTTTTAAACGACGGGAAAATATTGGTCAAATTTCCTTTCGTGCTCTCTTGAGAGAATATATACTTCTACAATAGCAATTGCTTTCGGAAACGGTGAAAAAAATGACTTGGTTTTCAAAGGCAAACAAGCTTGGTAGCGTAGCTTGCTCGCGTTCAAAGTGACTTACTCACACTATTCAATGTCGCTTCTTATTCCAAAACACTGTGTGTCGATGCACAATGCCTGCACCCAGCAAGTTACAAGTGACCAGAGTCGAATTTGAAAGAGAATCTGAAGAATGATAGATTTCATCAGAGGCGGCTAGGTGGGCACTAGCTCAACATGCAATAGTTTAAGTCATAATTTCTTACAAACAAGAAATCTTATTTAATAAGTATTTGGATAGTAATACGTGTATCCGCTCCTTTTTAACAATGTAAGCTCGAAGACAATCTGTATTCCATTTGTTTATATTGGCAAATTGGTCAAACAGAGTTTATTATAAGGAACTATTTCGTAGATGTTCATGTAAACGTTATAAAATTACAAAAAAAGTATATTCACAAGCTTAGATATACTAACAACGAAGAAATAAATTCAGAGTTAAATTTCAAATGCATGTGTATAGAGTAATTCTAGAAGTACAGAGCTATATCAGAGTATTGAACGTCTTTTTGCAGGATAACGTTTACAATATTCACGCAACAGAATAATTAAGAACTGTTGCTGCAAGGGAAACAAAGGGCGTAGTGTATTGGTTAGAGTTCTTGAAAGCATTGATTACTACGGTCCTAGGTTCGATCCTCCATACTAGATGTTCTTTTTTTAATTGTCTGCATATGGAATTTATATATATCTAAAAAAAAATGAATTGACACACATTCAAGGGATATTTTCATGTATAAGATCGTGAATTATGATACTTTAACGATAATTGTGTACTGCTTCAAAGACATTGACAAATATTAATGAAATAACTATTTATATTTGTTGCAATTCAGGACATACTAATTTTACCCCTTTTCCCACTCGAATTCAATGCAAGGATACCTCCGCAAATATCGAATGAAACGTTTTCATCATGTGCAATTCTCCATTAAATGTTTTCGCCGAGTCGTACTACCTTCGTTTTCTTTGTTACAAACAAGTATTCTTTGCACATTATATGTAGGAGGAGAGTTGCATCTACATTTCACATTGGTCAGCTACTTCTACTTACTTTCAGGAGCGAAAGCTTGTAGGGTAGTGTTTACCGTTCAGGACTGTCAATCTGATGGTCGTAGGTTCAAACCCTTCCGGTGGCAGAAAATTTTCGTAACTTTTAGATCTATCCCATTGTGTTCATTGTCCACGCCGTGTGAAACGGAATGATTCAGTTTGGAATTAACGATGGGGGGAGGGGAAATATTAAATTACAAAATCTCCATTTCAACGAAGCGAGAAGTGGACAAAAATTGGATAATTCTTATAAATATTCAAATTACATTCATGTTTTTAGTGGTATAATCGCAGGTAAAATCAAAGACCTTACATGGAATATTTTACCTTGCTCTGAACTAAGCCAAAAGGCATTTCGAACCGATCTAATACATTCTCCAATACATTTCAAAATGTTGTTGAACGTTTCATGTCGATAATTTGACCAATGCATCAATTCTTGACGCTGAGAAGATATTTTCGGCAACTACGTTTTCTCTTCAGTCCCTTCTGTTCTTCTCTTCTCCTTCTCCTCTCCCCTTCTTCTGCTCGCTCTGCTTTTTTCTCATATTGCCTTACCTACTTTTCTCGCATCTTATCTCCATCCCACTCATCTCCACTCCTCGTATCTCCTCTCCTGTCTTAGATTTCCGACTCTACTGCATTCTTCTTCTCTTCTTTTCGTTCTTCTCTTTTTCTCTCCTTTATTCTACTCTCCACTCCCCTCTTCTCGTCTCCTCTTCTCTCTTCTTTGCTCCATTTTCCTCATCTCTCGTAGAATCTTTTTCCATTCTCCTCACGACATCTCCTCTCCTCGTCTATCCTCTCTTTCTTGTATCCTTTACTTTGCCTCTTCTCCTTTCGCTTTCTCTTTCTCCTCTCCTTTGTCACCTTTCGTTTTCTCTCACCTCCTTTCCGTTCTGTAGAATCATCAGCGATGAAATACTAGAAAGCCTATTATTTTTCTTTCAGAAAGAATTTTGTCACTTGCGATATAATAGTGATATTTTTAATAATTTTATACAATATTACTTGTTTTTATTCCTTTCGCGTATTTCATAAATATTTATTGTGTATGTGGCAACCCTGAAATTGAGCCTAACTCTACACGCAACCCACCAACGCCTTGTGTAAATTGGGTTGCCTATTTCAAAATGTCGTTGTCCTAAAACTTTTGAGAGACACTGTACATCAAATTATGAGTTTTAGTTCATTTTTTGCTTTCCTAACAGTTTCTGCTTTAACATGACATATTTCTTGCACTCTTTCTTGGTAGTTTTCTTCACTCAAAACTAATTATCGATTTTAAATTGTTTGGAACTATAAACTTCTCCGAATTTTAATCCTTTCTTGCATTTTCTTACCTCAAAGTAAATTATTAATTGCCCTTTCCTGACAAATTACCGCTTCCTTCTTCACTTCTACACTCTGCCCGAGAATCTCTGCATCAAGCAAACGAAACCAAGTTTCTGCGTAAGTAGTGACTCAAGAGGGATCGACCAATGAACGAATGAGAAGGGAAGTGAGTGCAGCTACCAGCCGTTTGCATCAGCACGCACTGCTTTGCTCTGTCCACTCGTTTTCTCCCCTTGTTTACCCTATAAAATGGAACAACTATAGTAAACCGCACGAAAAATGGTGCATTGTTGTTACTAATTGATTAATGTATAAATGATAATTTTAAAATATATAGGGGAGAAGTGTTGAATATCGCACCCATTTTGTTTTTCGTAGGTGGCAGAGCGAAAATAGGCCAAAATGAAAAAGAAACAAGGTCAAAACAAACTATGGAATGTTTTCCAAGACATCTGATGGTTCGAATGTTTTTCAATACATTATACACATGTAAATAATGTTGTAAGCAAAACTCTACGAATTTGCGAGTTGAAAAAAAGTGTGCGTAATATCGGACCCCGGTGCAATATTAAGAACACATTCTGTAACAGCACAATTTTCCAAGACTTTATTGCCAAAGGTAAGGACAAGACATAGTAATGAAGTATTTAATTAAACAAACGTAATAGTAGTGTTAAGGTCCTTCACATGACAATACAAGTGTGTTACAAATTACAAATGAAACATGGAAAATGCAGAATGCAAGCTACAAATAACAAATGAAACATGGAATGAATGCTTTGAAAAACCATCAGCAAAAAAGTAGTTTAAGACTGAGCAAAATAAAAAGAAATGCGGTTCAATGTCCAGATCAAAAGCAACGTAGAAGTGTACACATAGCCTATTCTAATGTTCCAAACAAAAACAGCGCACAAACAGTTTGTAGTCCTCAGTACCCGCGCATTGCTCATAACATCAAGTGGTAAACTGAATACAAATTATCCATTTTCACCTGCTTTGTCACGTGAAAATGTTCCGTTACAATAGGGACATTCACAGTCCTCATTTTCACTATCTTCATCATCAGTTGACACTACTTGAAGAGACATATCCAAATCTTCATCACTTGTTGTGCTAGGGCTTCTCTCCCATGTTCTTTTCCTCCCCTTCTTTAACGCCTGTTCCTTCTCTGTACGACGTATGTCATTTCCAATTCCCTTTGCTGCTTTCTTTCCACTCTGCTTGGCACTTACTAATTTGGAACAGAAACGTCCAGCTAATACTAGTGTAGAAATGTAGAAAACTTAGACAATGGGGTATAACCTTGCAACCAACTTGTTTACGTTGTCGTTAGTAATAACTCCAATGGGACTTATGCTATTCGTAATATCGCACCCGTGCGGTATTTGGAACACATGCAGGGTGCGATATTCGGCACAACTGGGGAAAGCCAACATGGCGCCTACTTCTACCACAACAACGGAATCCATTTCACAATATACACTTTACACTACAACTACATAATGTACACATACCATTTATGCACTAGGTATATGATTATATCAAGTTTGAGTACAGAATATGTAGTTGACGACAAAATATTTTAAACCTCTCGTGCTTTTCTTCCACCTGCATGCAGTGCGACGAAACTCTCTCTGCTGGAGTACCTTCCTCAGTCTATTATAGTACAACTGTTCATACCAGAGTGCAGCACTTCCCGGCCGAGATACGAGGGGGTACGGGATTAGGAAGGGGTGTGATCATCGGCACTTCTCCCCTAGTTACGTTACACAGAGGAAAATCTAGACTGGATTACACATTGGACATTTCTGTTGCCGCCGAAACTAGTGGATCAGATCACTTATGGCAATATGTATTATAGAGAACTTCCTTTCATGTGTATACACTTATTATTTTTATTATTACTATTGAGATTAAACAAACGCCCTCTTGCGATCCCCTGGGTCACCACTGATCACTCGGAAACAGGGATTTGTTGGCTGAAATCAATAATAATTGTTCCCTTTACAAATGAGAAGAATTATATTTAGCGGCCCTCTCTGCGTGCTCCATGACATCCAGATGGATGAACGCCCACCCGAAGACCTTCACGCTGATGGGTTATGTTTAAAAATATGATTCCCCGACACGAATGCGTAACGCCGCGAAACCAAAGCTCATATTTCAAAGGGTAAGTATCCCAAGCGATGCGAGATGAAAAGAAAACAACTGATCACATTAATGGCTCATAGTTAACCTTTGAACACGCGAGTATGTTCCAACTCTTCTCGTTCATTATCCTTTGATCACGTTGTTTACATTAGAAACTATCGGCTGTTAATGTGGAGATCAATGTATATGTTACAAAGAAACTTTGAATAAAGCTTAGTTTGTTGTCTTAGCACAGCTGTGAATGTTCGAAAAATCATGTAATTAAGCTGCTATCGGGAAACACTTTGCAACAGCCGCAAGGTAGCGGATTATGTTAAAAGATTCATTACTTTCTTTGAAATTTCGACATTGTTTTTATCTATGAGTGTGTGTCTGATACTTTTCCAGTTAACAGTTGAACTGAAAAGTTTGAATGAGAAAATGCAATTCTGAGTGGTTTATCGTGTTTATGTAGCAGCGAAGAGAATTTTAAATTTTGATCTAGAGCAGTGACTCGTATTCAGTAATTCGCAGGTTCAAATTACGCGGACGTTATGCTTACTAGGTTTTGAGTAACTTGATACCTATAATGACGTTGACATCTTAAATGAAGACCACGCGTTAATTAAGCCAACCACTGCCACGTCGGAGGTCAGGCGTAATTTATCTCACGTAGTGTTGTCTTCATTAATGTCCCTGTATAAAGGAATCTGGGGTGCATTCAGGCTCTCAACAATGGGTAAATCTTCGTTAATAGCCGAAAGTGGCAGAAAAGTGCGGTAAAATAAACTAGGCTAAATCAATCAATCAATCAATCAATCAACAATGCATAACTGAGGCTAGAGACAGTCGAATCTTGGTGCTGATCACACCACTTCCACAGTGGTTGAAATCGAGTATGGGTACAGAATGTCTTTCAAATCCCAACTTTAAACCGTAGGTCCCGTCCCGAATGGCCTGAGTATAAAATGTATATACAACACACATGAGTGCACATACACATACGTGACTACATGCATGCACACATTTATCAATATGGGCATATGGGGTCGAGCCCATCCAATAATTTACCCCGTACTGTTATTATATTATAGAAATATCAGAAATAAAGCCACTGGGTTTAACGAAACAAATGGTTTTATAATTACACACCACTTAATTACCGTTGATGATAACTTGTTAGATCTTCAATTTGCTGCTTGTCAGTGTTATGTATTATTTACACTCTCCGTGCTTGTATCATTATTACGAAAGCAATATAGTATAAGGGCTTATGACATGTCCTATGTCAACACTTGGTAACGTCGTCGCCTTGCAAGGAAGAGGTTCCGGGTACGAAACCCGGTGGAGGCACATGACACAGTGGTTCGATTCCTACTTTAAACTGTAGGTCCAGTCCCGACTAGCGTTTCTGTGCATAAAATGGACTTAAAATAACAAATCAATCAAACACACAAAACTCCAAGCTCAGTCCACGCAATACTTTTCCGAAGTTAGCGCCACTGAACTCTTCTGCGTGTGTGTGTGTGTGCGCGCGCGCAAATTACTGGAAAAACACTGTTACTCCAGACATTTCTTTGTATTTTATGACAGTCAACTGGTGCATGTGTACTGGAATACTTGGGGAGTGAATTCGAATCCTTATCTTCCTAAAGATCGACCCAGATAATACCGCAAGTTCGACCCCAAATCACTTTGTGGTTTTAACTACCTCACCACACAAGTACAAGTTTCCAGAACACAGAAAGTTCGGACCGGAGCCGCGTTGGCTAAGTATTATCCTATGCCGCTCTTTCCTTCCCGTTTCGAGACGGAAATAGTGAACTAATGGAATAAGTAGTAATCCTGGAGGAGACATTAATTGATACAGCACAGTACCAACTGTTTGAGAACATCGTGGCGATGGGCTAGTAGAACGAAGATCGTAAATCAGACGCGCTAGACGAAAGTTCTCGCCCACATTTCACGGCGTAAATCCTTCTCCGTTCAGGAGATTAAGGGTTGATGGCAATTATTTGTTTCGAAAACAGGAGATCCGAGCATAAATCAAGTACAAGGATTCTCCTACCCTAATTTTTTACACTCCATTGTCTGAGAGGAAAAATGTGGAGGCGCGAAATCTTACTTAAGTCTACATGTACGCCTTTGACGCGAGACTTTTTTTTTTAAATTTTCGAAGATCCTAGCGTCGTTAAAGAAGTTAAAGGAGCGATTACATTTTCGCCGAAAGGCCAAAAGGTAGCGAACTAAATTTTCCACAGTCACGCTTCTGGGTAAATTAATGGTTAAGGATCTTATGTGGTCCTTAAATCAGGCTGATGCTCATCTCTAATATTGTGTTAGTACACGCTTGCAGCAAGAAAGTTTTATGATCGGTGAGACTGGTAAGTGTAGTGCGATACATTAAATTGTCAAATTTATTGCTTTCCAATCTCAGCCTCACCGCCAGCAAGATAGAAGTGACACAGATCTAGGAAGTCTGGAGTTAGTTCCAAGCGCGGATCCACGGGGGGACTATAGAGGCGATCGCCCCTCCCAGGCTTTTGCATTACGCCTAATATTTTTGAAAACTGAAATGTTCTTTTATCACTAAGTTCAACAGGCTCGATAATGTTTAAAGTTTCCTTTCAAGTTTAAGTTCATTTTACGCTCATAATAGACTTATCAGAAGTGCACCTACAGTTTAAATTTGGAACCACTGTGTGATATGTGCCAGAAGGGAATCGAACCCGAGACCCCTTGAGAGAATAGATTTTGGTTTTGTTTGTTTGTTTATTCCATTTATTCCTCATATCTGATCGATCAGTTTACCGTGGAAATGGCAGGAATTAGGTTAACATTCAATAATAACCACCTATTCCTGCCCTGGTACCTATTTTTGAAAAACGATTCTCTAATCTTTGGCACACGAAGGTCATCTTGTTTCCTGTTACAGTATGACATATGTATTGTGTACATATAATAAAATGCAAGTGTAAGTTAGAATTGATTCTTGGTGAAGTGAGGCGCACAAGTAAAATTCGTCCCTCCAACCTGTAACTTCCTGATCCGACACTGGTTTGTTAAGGAAGGTCATACTGTTCTTATTACTTTTTATATTGTAACTACCAAAGATTGAAGAAGCTCTCATGTGATTAGCAATATCATATTAGCTATCGATACTTTAGAATGTACAAGAGCTACATAAATAACCATATCTGTCACTCGGTCTACTTCAAAATCCAACATTGAGTAGGTGGGCATATCCTTTGTACTCTAACATATAGAGATATTTATGACGATTCATAAAAAAGTATACCCATGAAATGACAATGGGTATCAAATAACCTATCTATATTTGAGAACCCAAAAATGTGTTAAGTTGTTACGACTCTGAAGGACTGACTATCCTTCCGGGCTGATAACAAAACTGTTTTTCTCGTGTCACTTCAGGGGATTTGTCCAAGGCCGTTTCATTTCAACCCATTGTCGTCTTCTTCTATCGACCCTCCCGTCATTCTACTGAACCAGCTCCTATCGACAAAACATTCTCGATGGTCCATTGATCTGTCCGAGTCAATAAAGGAACCATTCGATACCTGTTGATTGCTCAGAAACTATAGCTGATACAGAGAAGAAACAAATTGTTAACTGAAGGGAGTATCAGGTCCTACGTTACTAGAATGTTTAATATCTCGATGCATTTGTCTCTAAATAGGAATTGCCGGCCCCCATGGCGGAGTGGTTAGTACATCGTGCTACGACGCCAGGGGTCCCGGGTTCAAATCCCGGCCTGGGCATGGATGTTTGTGAGTGTCCATTCATCAATTTCATCACATCATCGTTCATCCCCATCTTCGCAAATTAGCCAAAAGTGGCACAAAAAGCGAAGTGAAATCAAGCAAATCAATCAATAAATCAATCTAAATAGGAATCAAACAGTGAAATGTAACAAATGGGATGTTAATTTTATTTCATTAGTTACCTCGTTTGGACCATTTAAGAAACTAAAGGAACTACAAATATAATACGTGGGTGTGAAATACATGTAGAGTACTATTTATTATATTTTTAGTGTTCCCAATGACGTGGAAAAGTCATACAGAAAAAGTAATGAAAAGTCAGAGAATTTTGGCAATATGCTCACGAATTGAAAAGTCACGAAAATCAACCCTTTGCCAGGATTTTCGAATGAATATAAATTCTACTTTGTCCCAACTTCTTGGGTAAACCTTCCACGTAGTACACCTTGGATTGCATTTTGCAGACTAACGAGACTCTGCAGTCTGAACCTACGGCCAGTATAATCTTCGTATCACTGTATGTGTGTTGTTCTGTTTTTTGTCCTTGTTTGTGCTGAGTGCCCCTTTACAGCCTCAGCTTATAACCCAGGTAAGGATATTTTGGTTTTTAGACACTTTCTTGTTTTAGTTATGATAAAGAGCTGGGCCCCGTATAGTGTGACGGGTGCAAAGATAGCCTAAGTGCTGACGGACCCAAAATTTTTAATTGAAATTCAAAAATTCAAATTCAAAATAAAAATATTTTCGGTTTATTTTTGTTAATTTTATCAATGTTCAATAAACTTAATTTTCTTGAGTAGCAAGTTCAATTTAAAACATAAATTTGTAGCGTTTTAAAGCACCACAGAATAGTCTGGGAATATATTTCAGTTACCTGGAAAACCTGGAAATTTGATTTATGAAAATGATTGGGTTATTATTGCACGTACCTAAGTTAATTTGTTTACATTTTTTAAAAAAATTGCAAAATGCCACTTTCTTTTGTACAACGATAGTACAAACCGTATTTTTCTTTGCACGTTGCCTGCTATGTTTGTTTATATTTGTAATGTTTTCTTGATTCATGTGTGACTTGTTTCTCAATAGTTGTGAAATTGAGACAATCACGATGTATCAGTTACAAATCTGTTATCAACATAACAGAAAAGTTAAGTACGAAAGATGGTGTATAGAAACTAGTATTACATGGGATCAATCATGACATACAAATTGATGTTTTTAGTTTTGTTATTTAGCGTCTTGTTTTCTGCCACTTTTTGGCTATTCGCGACGATTAGGATGAGTGAAGATGTGATGAAGGGCCATTCGTAAAGAACATCCATGCCCTGGCCGGAATTCGAACCCGGAACCCCTGGCGTCCTAGCGCGTTGTGCTAACTACTACTACTACTCCACCAATGCCGACTTTATATACAAATTGTAACTTGTTGGTGGAATGCACGAAAAGTGTCATACTCGTAAATGGTGTTCAAAATAGGTTTCTTGAAGGTGTTTTTTTGTAAGTTGTTGTAAGTGTTCTTTAACTAATAAAAGAATTAAAAATTCTTACTTTGACTATTTTTGAAAATTTTTAATGAAATTGCGCGGTGTATTAAAAGCCTAAAAGGTAAAACTCAGTGTAAGGAAACCGTTCTCTACTTTCCTTCGTCTATAAGTAGAATAACGAGAAGAGAAGATTGTCGTACTTAGTTTTATACCATGCTACATCAGCAGCTATACCAAGGAGTCCCTTGGCTCGTATTGTTCCTGATATCTTCAAGAAAGCAGAGTAATCTCTAAGATACTAGCATCATTGTTCCCAAGAGGAGACTTTTCTGCTCCTGTCGTCAACCATCACTTTGTTTCACTAGCGCACTCCCGTATTTTTCCGTTGCCTTGGAGCACCCCTCAAGGAGATGAGTACAAGGCGGATCTTGTTAGCGGAGATCAAGCAACCAGCGAGGCTTGTCTCCAATTATCCCTGGCGAAACATCGGGACACGGTCTTCTGTCAGTTGCCTGACAAAGCATATCATGGAGAAGCTGAGAGCGGATCAAGTTGGAAGAAATGCTGTTCTCTTTTGTAAGAAGAAAGGATCTGAAATTCATACCTAGACATTTTTTTCAACTATCCTGTCCGCATCTCTCTATATATATAATAACATCTACATCCTCCCAAACCAGTGGCGTGCATTCAAGGTAAGCTACCGAAGCACTGCTTCGGTATTCAATTCGAATTTTGCATAACTCCCAGGATAATGAGTGTAGAGAGGCATTTTTGCGGAGCCCGTGAAAGACTAAACTGGCATGCGGTGTTTTTATCAAGGCAAGCCTGCCCCTTGATGTACTATTGTTTATTTAAAAATTATTTATTCAGTGCTTCGGCTACCTAAATGGTCACCGCACATTACTGTCCCAAACCTACACACACACACACACACACACACAGGCACGCACACCCACATGCGTGCCCGCACACACACACACATTATATATGAGAGTGCATGCTGATCACATCACCCCCACTCGCGACCGGGTCAAGAAAGTGTGGGGCGTTACCCCCACACCCCCTATACGCCTTCATGGCGTAGTGCTATGCACAGGGGAGCACTTTACCTTTACCTTTTTTATGTATCGGTAGGTTCGTGCGGATGTAGAGAGAAATACGGAGAAGGTAGTTGGGAATTTCATATTATTTCTTCTTACAAAGCAGAACACAGCATTTCTTCCAATTATATCCGCCATCGTGTGTTTGGAAGCGTGCATGTGCGTGGAGATGCGATGTTCCAGTCGGTAGGTCGTCGACTACCACGCGGTAACGATTTCCTGGGTGGGTGATTTCAGGTGGTAATAGGAGAGCAGGTGGAGCTTGGTGCTGATCACATGACTTCCACAACTGACCTAGATTGTGAAGGTGTTGGACCCTACCCCGACATTCCCCTTTATGCCTTTCTGCCTTTCGTGACCGGAGCCCACTACTTATTTTCAAGTAACTCCCCAATTGTCGCCTATTTTCTACTCCAATACCCCTTGTTCGAAGCGTCACGTGTTTATTTCACGCTTACTGCTGTTGGAATGGCAAGTTTCTCTAGCAGTGGTTCTGAACTCTGTTGAAACAACCAAATATTCGGTTATTGATGACCGCCTACATGTGTTATTTGCTTACCATTGTACAGCATCAATATCAACAACTTACAAAGTGTACTGCTAACAAATTGTGAGGTGAGAAGCTAACGCTAACTGGCTGAATCTGGTCACATTCCCTTTAACTGCGCATTCTGACGGCATCCGCCTTCTTACTTACCCTTTACTGTACGGAAACTTTTAGGAAGTGGGCAACCCTGGAGATACCTCTGTATTGTATGGAACCTTACTACTCAGCAATGGCTGCACATAGGTCCATGACTGGTGAACTCCGACTTTCCCGATGTTTTTCCTACTTTCCTTGTTACTAAATCCATTATTTCCTACCAACTATTGTTATCTTCATCAACCCACTCACTCAATGATGTGATCGACCGAAGTGACCAATCACATCAAGTTTACTGCGAACGGTAACATTTTCTGCAGGGATTTCACAGTTTCAAAGCGTATTCACGAAACAAGCTCCGTGCACCGTTTATGTAATTTTATTGATGGATTTTTAGCTTAGGGCTGAAACCCTGAGGTCATTTTTTTCATTCCCTGATCTGGACAATCGATTCACTCGGTGTAATAACTTTCTGCCTTGGGGCAAGAGCTCGTGGCTTCCATATCCCAACGCATTGATAGAAGGGGACCTGCGTTGCCTTTCAATATGCAATAAAAACAGGTTACTCACCTAGTCTCGGAATCGGATGTTGACACAAAGTAATAACATTTATCGGATCTTCAATCAATATATTTTAATGCCTTCTTGGCAGTAATGGCTATCTGTCGCTCTGTAATCAACAGGTCCCTGTTTCAATTCTAGCTGGAAGTACATCGTACTTATTTCAAAATGAAGATTGAAACTAAACAAAACAATTGTTAGTAATGTTCTGATTAAAACTTGGTATTAGTATAATTTCAGTGTCCGATATCTACAGTACTAGTCTATCATACAGAGATGCATATTAAGGCAAAGTATCTTTTAATTCTACTTTATGTTGAGTAAGTCTAATCCTTACTAAACCTACAGTTTAAAGTGGGATTTAAATTGGTGAAGTGATATTCTCTCCAGAATAGATTGTGGAATATTTTATTTAAAAAAAAACAACTAAAATCTTAGCCATTTACCCATTTGAAACATGTTAAAAAATTGTGGGAATTAGTGTTTGAGCGATGTTCTTATTATATGTACTCTAAATAATATACAGGGGCTCCTGCGTAGTCAAATGGTTAGCTTTCTCGCCATCGGTGCGAGCGGTCCTGGATTCGATACCCGGTGGGGACCCCACAAATTTGGGCGTTGACCCATCGTCGTAAGGACAATTTTAGAGCTAGCATCTTCGGTCTCGAAAGTCAGAAAATAGCGACGATGGGACTCGATGTGCTGACCACGCGTCACGCAATGAAAACTCCGCTCTGACAGGCCCTGGCCTTTAGAGGGCTGGTACGCCTTTGAGTTTACTTTCTTTATAAATAATGCATAAAACTCGCAGTTTTCTCTATTTTCTTAAGTTGTGTAATTATATAATTCCTCTCTGTGGATTCCCAGAGTTTCATATAAATTTCGAATATAGTTTTGTGTAAAATATAAATCTGTACGTGAATCCGCGGAAAGTTAGAGCTCGACTATGGGACTGTCTTGTGATAACTACGTAAATATATAGATTAAACTTCACTTAGTGCATAAGGTGGGCTTGTAACGAGTCTATCATCGGCTCACGGATCATATCAAAAAAGTAGTTCATTAAAATTCTCCGCTACACACTTTACAAAAATAACGGCAATTCAAAAGAATCTTTGTAAACGAAGCTCATCTTCATTTAGCGAGATCAAAAAAGTTTATCCTTTTTATATTGCAGAATCCTTGATGCGGTCTTTCATCTTGTGATTGTGAAAAAAAAGGAAAGGAATTTTCTCCTAAAAAGCCACTTCTCAGAAACAAAATAAATGCCAAAGTCAGCGAGATTAACTTATTACGGTACGAGCGGCAACAGCACGATAATTACAAAGGGAGAAGCATTGGAGCAGTGGCGAGAAGATAAACCACTTATGACATTCGGACTTGGTGTTGTTAGAAGATAACGAGCTTACATTAGAGGGAAATGCATTCACAATGCCTCTCCCTACACTGGGAAATCTCTTTTTCGTTAGTCCTCGGCTTCATTTAGCAATCTTTCAGGTTATTCAAGCGAAAAGGCAAGGGGAAAATGGTGCTTTGTTTTCGGCGCATAAAAGCGACAAACTCTATTCATTGATACTGTGATACACATTCTGAAGGCACGAATCTTTATAATTAAGAACTTTCTTCTGAAAAAGATAACGAGTTACACTTTCCTTTGAATTTTCTGAAATTGTGTTGCTATGTCGTTCTAAATCTATAAGAGACAGCCTGGGCCTAACATTTTCAAAAATATATATTCCAACGAGCTGAGGAAACACATACACCACATATGAAAAAAAGGTAAAGCAAATAATGGCCAAATGACTTGTTTCGCAACGTGATGTGACAATATTCACCTTCCAGTTTTGCATACACTCTGTTTCGGGAATCTGTGGAGCAAGGAGCGCATAGGGGTAGAGAAGAGGAGAAAGCGAGTGGGAGGAGCAAAGCTGCGCGCCCTGCTGCTAACGCCTGGTAGCTGCAGCCACGTTACCTCTCAAAGCACTCACTTGACCTCTCACGCGTTCATTGGTCGAACCCGAGTCACTAGTTGCGCAGAGACTTGTCTTTGTTCGTTTGCTCCAAAGACCCGGACAGAGTGTAGCCCAAGCGTCAACCCTCCCCCCCCAATTGGAAATAGATCACTGATCTTCTCTCACAAATATTGACACCATTTGTTTGTATAATGGAACGACGCGCCAGTGAACGAGAACACAGATTGATTTAAAACCCTGAAAATGCGTACCGTCAACACCAATAGCAATAGTGCAAATTCTTCTGCGAAACGACAAATTATTTAATCTCTCCTAGTGCATTTTGGAAGAAATACCTTGATATTCAAAATTCAGAAAGTCCTGAAAATACATATAGTTTTATTGTATTTTTGCTTTCCTGGACTTCTTTTACAAAATATTAATGGATTCCATTAATTCACCATCATCTCCGAAATTGATACAAGCCACGACTCTAGGTATAATTACAAACATGCATATGCACTGATTAAACGTCAAGCGTTGACAGTCAATTAGTACATATGCATGTATGTAATTACACTGAGAATTGTGGTATATATTAACTTTCGAGATGATAGTGGATGAATGGGAATTTCGAGAAATCAACAATCAGTTATACAAAATTAAAACATCAATTATATATTTTGAATAACCACTAGGCAGCGAAAACCGGTTACAGAATGGGGAAAATCATTTCAGTGGATGAGCGAGTTAAGTGGCACTACCGAAGTTCCTGTGTTCGAGTCATGGGCGTGGGTGTTTTTGTGAGAATCCATCACCAATTTTATTCTAATCATTACTCATCCTCGTCGCGATTAATCTAGAGTCGCAGAAAAAGGCAAGGTAAAGTAACAAAAATACAAATACACAATTTAAAAATTGCTTGAATAATATTTACTTTTTGTTATAAATGTGTCATTTGCACATGAAGACTGCACAAAGAATGACATTTCTATCAACACAGGAGTAATATTGTGATTTTCTCAAACGTTAATCTTCGAAATATTTTCAAACCTCAATAAACAGCCAAAGTTTTTTTGTGTCTGATAGAAAGTTTTCGACAAGTTGCTAAAAGGTTACCAGTGAAAATTGTTTTTAAAATAAAGTTCTTAGATGAACATTATTTATACTAAAGAGAATTGCGAATAAGTAGGATACATAGTAATTAGTCAGTGTAATGAAATCGTAAGATTATTCAGCAAAGAAAGCTTGCCTAAGGACGGCAACTATACCTTTTAAACGAGAAAAAATATATAAGCGAAATTCAATTCATTTTGCGTCACATAACGTAGGGTATTAAGGATGATTCCACGAAAAATTCACTGCAGAAGAAACTTTTTATGGTGTCTTAATAAGACCACAATATCGCATGAGATTACACAGAAAATTCTGACGCATCCTGGACATAATTCACCATTACACCGACCTAACTATTCAAGAAAATATTGCAGTAAAACTAGATTCCGTTCACGCACTCCATCTCATAAGACAAAAAGCCTACTGATTCATGGCATAAACCACATCATTTCTCCAGATATAAACAAAATTATTGGCTATAATTCTGCCTTTCTGGTTGCACGTCGAGAAGGGAGAGCCAAATTTATAGTACACTTCATTATGCATGCATGGCCACCAATCTTACTAGCTTTCATCGGAAGGGAGGGTTATATACCGAGAGGGCGTCGGCAAGCTACAATCCTCCGCTTGCACCCATGCATCATCTAGGAACTCTCGGCAACGCACGACGACGTGTCTGGCCTTACGCAACTTAAGATATCAACCGAAAAGCTGGAAGAAATTTCTCACCTACAATACATAAAAAGAAGAGGCTTTTCCAAGGAAATACGTCATGCAGAGGAGAAATAATTTTTAACAACTTTCAGCCGTAAAATCAACATTTCTTTATCCGTTTCCTCTGCTGGGAAGAGGAACCATAAATTTGTCACGTGAATGATTTAGTGTCAGCTAATGCTCCTGTTTTTTCCCGTTGTATAGTTTTCTATGGCTTTATTTGTGTTTTCACTAAGCTCCCGCCAGCTTTTTCTTGAATATTGACGTTTTCTTGTGGCACTCCTTGTCTGTATTCTCATCTAGTTACGTTTAGGCTAACACGAAAATGCTCTTAGTATATGTTTCAAAGGAAAATGTACTTTTGAGGAGATCTCATGGTGGAATTTGAGCTCCGGACTACGTGATGCCTCTCTCTCTCTCGTTATAGAACACGAAAATGTAGGTCGTTTGTCATACGTATATACATACGTGTACATGTCTGTATGGGTGTGTGACGCCAGGGGTCCAGGATTCGAATCCTGTCCTGGGCATGGATATTTGTGAGTGTCCATTCATCAATTTCATCACATCATCACTTATACTCATCTTCGCAAATTAGACAAAAGTGACACAAAAAGCGAATTACAAGGTAACCAAAAGAGCTCTTGCTGTTCTAGAGCAGTGATAAACAAAGAGCAATACAGTGGACGGTACGTACCTTTAGGTTTCGAAGTAATCTCCATCAGCATCCAACACCTTTTGCCAACGTTCCTGCAGCTGCTCAATACCCTGGTGATAAAACTCGGCGGGTTTGGATGCAAAGAAGTCCGTGAGTGCGTTCCGCAGGTCTCCCTCATTTGCGAAGGATCTCCCACGGGGTGGTTGTCGAGGGAATGAAACAGGTGGTAATCTGTTGGTGCAAGATCCGGTGAATATGGTGGATGGCACAGTGTCTCCCAGCCAAGTTGCTGAAGGGTCTCCTGGGTCCTCTTTGCCACATGTGACTTGGCATTGTCGTGCAGGAACAGCACACCCTTAGGATTCACCAACGCCGGCTCCTTCTGCCGCAATGCACTGTGCACCCTTTGCAACTGCTGAGAGTAGAGGTCAGCAGTGATGGTCTGACCAGTTGGAAGGAGCTCGTAATGCACCACTTGCCGACAATTCCACCATACAGAGAGCATAACCTTTCGTGGGTGTAGAGGTGGTCTTGAGGTGTGAGGAACAGGGTCAGGTGGCGACAACCAATTGTCTGGTACGCTTGGGAGTGTCATAGAGGACCAACTTTTCGTCACCAGTGAGCAAGCGATCAAATATGGGTGTGTTCAGGTGCCGAGTGAGCAAGGACAAACAGGCTGTCACTTGTTGTTCCTTGTTGGCTGCTGACAATGTGTGGGATACTCACTTGCTTAACTTGTATGGCTTTCCTATCCCATGCAGGTACAGCCTGACTATTTCAGCGGAAACATGGAACTTTTCTGCAAGTTCATCACACGTTAGACCACTGTCCTCCTAGATGGCTGCTTTCAGGGCCTCGTCATCCAACACATGTGGTCGTCCACTGCGAGATTCATCCGAAAGGCTCACATCTCTCGAACGGAATTTCTGGAACGAATGCCTGGCAATGCGTTCGTTCACGGCATTCTCTCCAAATGCCTGGCAAATGGGGTGACTTGATACGTCAGCTGACAGGCCCATTTTAAAGTCATACAACAACACACGCGAACACGCTGCTTCGATACCTTCATTTCTCTTCGACACTGGACGAGCTATGACTGCTGTGTGTGCGCAACGTGCCTCTATTACTAACAGTCGATGGTCAGACTAACTCCCGATCGCTTGGCAGGCACGTGCGTCATTTCGTTTCCTCTCTGTGAGCTCAGGATTAATGGGACATCAAAAACGGCAAGAACTTTTTTGGTACCTTGTAAAATAAAGCAAATCAATCAATTAATGTGTATGGGTGTAGGTTATATACATTCTCGTTATGCTCAGTTTTACTATTTGCAGACTTCAGTCTAGATCTCACTTTCTGAACTTTGGGAACAAAACTCAAAGATATTGTAGGATATTATTTGATCTACACTTTATACGTAATTTCTATAGCAATGTGGAGGCGACAGAGTGAGTGACTAAATTGCTTCAACATTTGTTCTCTCAGTAATTCCTGAAAATTTAAATATTTCCAGTTGCATTTTAGTGCCTCAATTGATATCCTGGAAGATTGACTTGATATTTAATCTCAGCAAAATAGTGTAAAGTATTTCATGATAATGGACTAAAAACCAGTATCTCCAAGTTGCACTCATTCTAACCTTTGTTGCTATTTTTAAGTTCTGTGGCTGAATTTTCAAAGATTCGAAGATTAAACTTGTTGAATGTTTACATATCACATTTCTTGAGATGTAATTTGGAAATGAAAACTTTAGAATCTAAGTGACGCAAGAAACCAATGTTTGGACAATATTAAGCGTAATTTTGAATTTTTTGTCTGAAATTTCTGCAGACGCAAGAGTCATTTGGTAATGAATTTATTCGCAAATCCGTCAAAGTGTTTCAAGATGAGGGACGAAAAACCTCTTTTCCCTATGTTGAGTGTATACAAAAGCATGTAAATCGAGAGATGAAGACCTAAAATTTCCTGTTGCAGGGAAACAGATTGATCCGATTTAATAGTATGACTTGACCGCAGAAGAATTTTGCTTGATTGAATTTACGTACGTTCAACCAGATGTACACCTTAGAGTACGAATCCTTGGACTTATGCAACCACACCAACTGTAATGTATGTTTAGCTGCCTATACGAAAGGATTATTCCATTTAAACATTCCGTAATGGTAATGCTGTGTTAAGGGGTTCGGCGTTCAGTCTTCCGTGGAGGCACATTCCACAGTGGTTCGGATCCCACTTGAAACTGTAGTTCCAGTCCAGATTAACCTCTCCGAGCATATAATTAATATAAAGCTCATTTATTCAGCTACAGATGAATCTGGACACAGTACAATGGCATTTGCGAGCTGACCAATAAGAGAGCCTATACATTTGACGTCATCCTCCAACGCGATATTTTCCATCTGAAGCTTCTGCAAGTTAATCGTTAGGTACATCAATTTCACCGTTATTCGCAGCTTATGAATGCCGAATATAAAGCTCGTGACGCAGGTGGGAATTCGACCGTAATTGGTATCTCATTGTCCAGATATTCAGGGCATCTCCTGATGTACGGTACACCAGGTGAGGCCTTTCGAGGTGTGTGTACATGATGCACTGGGGAATGATAAACTCCTAGTTGGATTCGCTCGCGTTTTAGCTATAACGCTTTATATTTGTAGCTGCATAGAATTTGCAGTTTGCCAATACGCAAGGGAGGTATTGACATCAAACTGCACATTTGATGTAATGACTGGATTAAATGAATGTAATTGGAAATAAATTTGCTTAATTGCACGTTTATCTCTTTCCTAATGGCATAATTGCTGTGGTCAGCAGATTTCACATAACGGTTCAATTGGCGATATACGAGAAGTAGTTTGCTGAAGCCTTGATTGGCTCCCACTTCGTCATTCAACTTATTACTTATGAACAGAGATCATCATGAAAGTTGTATTAGAGTTACACAAGGTTAACCTAAAAGAAATATACACTTTCAAAGTTATACAGAAAGAAGAGTTTTAATAATAGGGCTTACATGGTTTGAAGAGTATGTCCTGAAGTTTCATTGGTAAGTTCTATTTGTGACCATTTTCTAACACGACAGATATCAATGCGATAGTCCAGCTCTCCCCAAACACGACTTTTCTCCTTGCACAGACAACCAGTTTCCTTAAAGTTCTTGCTCCAATCGTAGATGGGCTGCCTTGTGGGTGGTTGTTTGCCATACCGTGTTCTAAAACGACGCTGTACGACAGAAACAGAAGTTGTTTCTGCAAATTCAAGTACACGTAAAGCCTTTTCTACCTGGCTGGCGGCCATATTGCTCGACTGACGTCAAGGGCGCTCACGTGATGCTGACGTCACGAAAACAAACGAAAAGTGTAGGTCGTAAACTTGAATACTTTCTCTATACAACATTACTAAATCCTTTCTGATGTAACAAACACATTTCAATTTTTAAGGCGTTTAAACTGTCTTATTTCTTTTAGGCTAACCCTGTATATGTAAGGCAATATTCAGAAGTACCAGTGTAACATTTGCCTATATCGATAATCTATCTTATGTCGATTAAATATGAATATATTGAATGGTAAATGATCTTTTTGTAATTTGTTCTCTGCTATAGTGACGATTGTGGGTTTTATCTTTTTAAATGAAACTGCGTGTTTTGACATATCCTTTACAAAACCAGGAATTATGCCTTTACATTCATAAACCTACAACAGAAACTGTACTCGTTTACAGTTTATTTATAGAAATATCGGACAAGAAAAATTATCGGAAAGGTTACCGATAAACCGATACGCCTTGACATACATGTAGCAGGGAATGCCACTGCAAAAATTATACGGTGCTGCTACCTATGTAACAACAAATGTAATTAGGTGTCCACCTGCTGAAAAATAATAAATCTTACGTTAATTTTCTTGTACCAGAAAGGAACCTTCATCTTCCATTATGTACGTGAATTCCTAAATGCAACCAATTATTTTAATCATGTAAACAAACCACATTATTTGTACATACATTTATTACTGGTAAAAGATACATAGCTATACATACATGACGGACTTTGTATTTGTTCAAGATGCATGCACTATGGAGAAAGGAGTGAGAAGTTTCGGTATAATTTACTGCTGAAAAACAAACATGTAAAACTCTGTAACGCACAAAATTGTGTGTATATATACTTATGTATGCCGTAGTGGAACTTTGTTCTGTTGCATCATTTACGTAACAAATAAATAAATAGAACACTCAAAAACATTTGCGTAGTACGTTTCTTAAGAAAATATGTACCTTACGAATACAGTTGACTACCAGGGCAGTGTCCCTGTGGACTCAGCTTGCCTTTGTAGTGTCAAATTGTTTATGCTGGAGTCCTGGTATCTGCGCATGCAGCGTTGGTGGTTGTCCTATCCAATTCATTTGTTTACTGTGATGGTGCTCCCCAAGTATTAACTGAAATCATATTGAGATCTGCCAAGTAATTGAAGTCCAGGTCTTTGCAAATTTTATTTGGTTCATTTTACTTCTCTTTTTTGCTACTTTTGGCTAATCGCAAAGATGATTAGTGATGACGTGATGAAATTGATGTAGGGTCACTCACATAGGATACCCATGTCCCTGCCGTCGTAAAGCGCTGTGCTAACCACTCCGCCATGAACGTAGGCGTCGTGAATTCGAGTTACACCAACCGAGCATTTACTCATGTCACCATATAGATTACATGTAGAGAAGAAATAAGCAGATCATAGTTATAAACAAGCGTGGATTTTGTCTTCGTTCCGGGTTCCGGGGACGTTTTGACAAACTCTACTCTGTGAAGCTCAAGTAAACTATTTTAATTCAAGCTGGACTAAAACAGGAAATCCAAAGGTGAATCTTAATTTTTTCAATTAAAACAGAATAGATATAGTGAAGCTCAAGTAAACTATTTTAATTCAAGCTTAACTAAAACAGGAAATTCAAACGTAAATCTTATTTTTTTCAATTAAAAAAGAATAGATATAGTGAAGCTCAAGTAAACTATTTTAATTCAAGCTGGACTAAAACAGGAAATCCAAAGGTGAATCTTATTTTTTTCAATTAAAAAAGAATAGATATAGTGAAGCTCAAGTAAACTATTTTAATTCAAGCTTAACTAAAACAGGAAATTCAAAGGTAAATATTATTTTTTCAATTAAAAAAGAATAGATATAGTGAAGCTCAAAGTAAACTATTTTAATTCAAGCTGGACTAAAACAGGAAATCCAAAGGTGAATCTTATTTTTTCAATTAAAAAAGAATGGATATAATAAAGCTCAAAGTAAACTATTTTAATTCAAGCTGGACTAAAACAGGAAATCCAAAGGTGAATCTTATATTTTCAATTAAAAAAGAATAGATATAGTGAAGCTCAAGTAAACTATTTTAATTCAAGCTGGACAAAACAGGAAATCCAAAGGCGAATCTTATTTTTTTCAATTAAAAAAGAATAGATATAGTGAAGCTCAAGTAAACTATTTTAATTCAAGCTTAACTAAAACAGGAAATTCAAAGGTAAATATTATTTTTTCAATTAAAAAAGAATAGATATAGTGAAGCTCAAAGTAAACTATTTTAATTCAAGCTGGACTAAAACAGGAAATCCAAAGGTAAATCTTATTTTTTCAATTAAAAAAGAATGGATATAATAAAGCTCAAAGTAAACTATTTTAATTCAAGCTGGACTAAAACAGGAAATCCAAAGGTGAATCTTATATTTTCAATTAAAAAAGAATAGATATAGTGAAGCTCAAGTAAACTATTTTAATTCAAGCTGGACAAAACAGGAAATCCAAAGGCGAATCTTATTTTTTTCAATTAAAAAAGAATAGATATAGTGAAGCTCAAGTAAACTATTTTAATTCAAGCTTAACTAAAACAGGAAATTCAAAGGTAAATCTTATTTTTTTCAATTAAAAAAGAATAGATATAGTGAAGCTCAAAGTAAACTATTTTAATTCAAGCTGGACTAAAACAGGAAATCCAAAGGTAAATCTTATTTTTTTCAATTAAAAAAGAATGGATATAGTAAAGCTCAAAGTAAACTATTTTAATTCAAGCTGGACTAAAACAGGAAATCCAAAGGTGAATCTTATTTTTTTCAATTAACAAAGAATATATATTCCTGGTTCTTAAAGCAGGAAGTAATTTAAGCGATACTTAATGCATAACAGAATGTATGCTTAGACTATAATATATCCAAATACCATTAAACGCATCCAAATATTTTCAGAAAAATTTTGTTCGGAATAAATTGAGAAAATAATTTTTACGCAGATGCAAAATGATTTTTTTCGCCAAGTAATTAACTAGTAAGTTACGTGTAACGTACATAAAATATGTATCCAATCCTGACCACATGACCAAAAAGGTGACAGAGCACCAGTTCAGATTTGGTGCTCCTAACTCTGACATAATAAACATAGTAGCGAATAAGAGAGGAGAAAATGCTCCTTAGGTGGAGAATGAGTTAGGGTTGAGGAAATGAATACCGAGATTTTCAGGGGCAGGTAAAGGAGAACTCATTATATTTCCCCCCATAAAATTACCATTTTTAATGTACGGGAGTCGTAAGCAAAACACAGAGAAGAGAGGCGATGAGCCTTGATGGAAGAAATCTTTACATTCCGCTCATTATCACCGCGATTCTAGCGTTTATGGGACGTTAATACCTCACCGCCGACTAGACTCCCAGAGGCATTTCCGCCAAATTATTTGCAGATAAGTAGAAAGGCCATCTCGAGGCACCTGTGGAATGCGCCTGAATCGATGCAAAATGCTCGGTTGTTCCTTGTTGCGGTCGACTGCTCTGCTGGGACGGCCGTCTGAGTCAAAGCCTCGTTTGGGATTCCTAAACATTGGTCATTTACGCAGACGCTGGAATGTCTGTTCGCACTGGACGCCATTCCAGAGATCGCACGGAAACCAACAGGCATTTCATTAGGCGTCCTGAGTAGAAGGGAAATGAGTTCTCCGTAAATTCATACCGGAATGACGATTGCAGGCGTCGAGAAAGTTTTTACTTTGTTCTCGCGAAGGATTTGTAATGTTTCTACCCATAGATAAGCTAATATTGGCTCGAGCTACGGTTGTAAGCTAGGTTCGAACAGACTGAGAACCACAACTGTGGCGTCGCGACGGATAGATAACGGTGTGCTCTGACCCACCCAAATGGTCTATGTGAAACATTTTCTGAATTTGTAGTTTTCATCCATTGATTGATCTATTTTTTAAATTGTGCTTCCATTTTATGCCACTTTTGTCAATTCGGGGAGATGGGGGTGAATGGTGATAAGATGAAATAGATCAAGGAGCCGTCGGAAACACACATGTACAGCACGAAAGATTCTACAGAGGATTCTACTGGTGTCAGCCGAGGCAGCAGAGCCTAGATAGTCGGCAAGATGCAGTCCTTCGTACTACAGTCTGTCCCGGAAATCTTTTGAGCAAGCGAACGAAAACAAGTCCTCTGTGCAAGTGGTGACTCGAGAGGCTCGACCAATGACATTGCATGGAGGGAAAAATGCACCTGCAGCCAGGCCTGTACCCAGGATTTTTTTGAGGGGGGTCCAAGCGCGAAAACACCTTGGATATATATATATATATATAATGAAATATATGTTAATTATTAAATAATTAATTATTTTTTATATATTTATATTTATAAACAGATATAAACAAATTAATTTGCTAGATTTATAAACTAGCAAATTAATTCCTTTAACGACTGGTTCAAAATGTTAAGAAATTAGAAGATATGTGAAATGTTTTAATATAAGTTAGATATTACTTAATTATTATTTTTAATTAAAAATGATAATTAAATTTTCATACTTTTATTGTGTTATGTTTTTATAATGGTGTGAATCTATTAATGGTCTCTCGAAAGGAAATATTTCCTTATCAGAGTTGTAGCTAAAGATTTCAGCGCCCACGACAAGAATGATATTCGCACCCCCCTACCTAGATGTATTGATTGATTTGGTGTTTTAAGTCCACTTTTGGGACTATACCTATAGTTTAAAGTGGGATCCGAACCACTATGTGTCTCCACTGGGAATCGAGCCTGGGACCCCTTGATTAAAAGCAACAGTGCTACCACAGCGCCATCAGGGATGCCCCTTACCTAGATGTAGCTGGCATACTTAGGCATTGTTGAAATTTTATGTACTTACTCTTTTCCGCTGAATTCAATGAAAAGAAAACTTAGCATTCAAGAGGACAGTCGGTTGTTCATCCAACACCATCTTCATTGAAGCAGTGTGTGTTATTGTTCAGATCTGCAAAATCGATTGCAAATTAAAGATAACTAGGTGGAGGGACACAAAATTAGATACTTTAAGACGACATCAGTTTCCTATTATTTAACATGTAAGTGCTATGTTTTATTCCCGACGAAAAGGAAGTGGAAATGGAGAAGAAATGACAGGTCGGTCTAATTTCTATGTTCCAGGGGCCTAGGGTGACAACGACAACCACAATGGAGCCATTTCTTACTATAGCTCTTTTCAGTTCTTACGGCGGGCGCTCTAGAAGCTGGCATGGGAAGTGAAGAGCGGGGAAGCGACCAATCCAGCACGATAAGAAACGTAGCGGCCAGTAGAACGAGTTTCACGTAGTGCTTTTTCCGGCCGCGTCGTGTCTCTCGGCAGCACTGCTGTTGTCTGGTTGGTCTGTTGCGTAATCCCCGCTCCCCACTTCCCCTGCCAGCTTCTAGAGCTACCGCCGTAAGAACTGAAAAGAGCTATAGTTCAATTTGATATAATTTTAAAATCTTATCTATGACTGTACAAGTATGTTTTCACCCCATGCTGTTACCAGTCCTAAAAAAAAAGAGAGAGAGAGAGAGAGAGAGAGAGAGAGAGAGAGAGAGAGAGAGAAAACAAAAGATGTATGCAACATTCACACACAGGCAGACATCATGCTTTGTTATTACTTCTTTGTGTGTGTTTATGATGTTATTCTTAGTAAAGTATGTTTGAAGTCCAAACTAATTGCTAGGGGCATGCTTATTTCGTTTTTGACGAGAAAAAGAAAGTCAAAAAACACATTGTAGTGTTAATTTTTCATCTTTTTGAAAGGTGTGAGATGCATTTTTCTACCATGTTTTGTCACGAAATAATGCGAAATGAACTGCAAGATGCGAAATAAACTCTTAAACACGAAATTTAGTGTTTATTCACCGACGCGACACATTCTGAGGTCTCACTTATCCTGTGAGTTATGCAATTCACGGATAAGATTATTAATTCTGCTGTTAATATTGGAGAATCAAAAATGGACTCCTTTACACAGAAATAAACTTAATACTCTGGTAACTACATAAATGTGCTACTAGAACTGAAATGTAAATTTTTGTAATAAGTATAGTTTATAAATCAAATTTAGGGTTATATACAGAATTTTAAAATCAAAATGTCTTTTTATATACCATTTTTCATCCGATTTTTCACTACTATTTTAGTTACAGCTTTTGAACCCAAAGTTGACTGTTTCTGTCCCGATATTTTGCTTTTATATTCACCAAAATTATGTGCCTCTACTAATTGCTTGTCTTTGTTGTTATAACACAAACTCTTACCCTCGGAAAATTTTAATGGGGGAATTTTTTTTAATAAAACAAGATCGTTGGTGGGAAGGTGGGAGATCCCTCTTCCGCCATGGGAATTCGTACCCTGAAAGTGACCACCAACGCTATGGAATTATCCTTATAATGAAGAACATATCTGAATGTGAATTAACCACAGAAAAGAGGGCATTTTCTCATCAAGACTGCAGTTCGAAAAAAGTAAAGACAGGGAGTAAATATGGTGAACTGTCCCGACTAAATTGGAACATTTAGTAGCTTCGCATAAATGGTTATAAAACTAAAATTACAACAGTAAATATAGTAGACTGCGTAGACTGCAGACTTCTAGAGTCTGCCTCTCTTTAGAGACAACACATTCATTTATACAAGAAGACAATCTAAATTCTTTCAAAATCTTCAAAATTATCCGTAATTTATGTAGGTTTGCATCAAAATTTTTCATGACGCGACCAACCGTTTGCAGCAGCGTGCACTGCCTACTCGTTTCCTCCCATTTTTCACCGTTTTGCGCTTCTTTGCTTCACAGTTTCCCGAGACAGAGTGAAATGTATCATATCATCACTCTTCCTCATCATCGTGATTAGCCAAAAGTGGTAGAAATGCGAAGAAAAATTAAGCATATCAATCAATCAACAAAAACGTGTAAAACTTTTTTTTTGTTTAGCGACCTCCGCACGTGAAAGCATCCAGGTACTTTAGCAGCGAAACGCAATACATTAAACCACGCTGAGATATATCGGAGAGGTGTTTGTTGTCACTGAAGATGGCTCCGTGCGACCAGCGGAGTGAGACCTGGGGATTGTGAAGTTTTAAACCGTTCCGAGAATGACTCCGAACGCCTCTGTTTACTCGAGATTCATGGGCGTGTTCGGGCAACCGTTGAGCATGATGAATAGCAACTTGGTTCAAGTGAGGAGGAAGACTCAGCAAGGCGAGACCTCGTCCCCTCGGGGAGAGATGCCAGGGTTTGGACCAGAAGAGTGGAGTTAGCGGAGAAAGAAAGAGTACAAAAGCGGGGGAGGATATTATCAACATAACAAAAGAGAAGAGAGATGAATGGGTGGAAACCGCACATTGAAGAGGAAAACAACGCTCCCATGCTCTTCATGCTAATGCAAAATTTTCACTTGGCTGTATGCGTCACAAAAGTGGCCATTGCGTACCATGCAGGGATGCACATACAGTTCCAGTCAGAAATAGTTTGAATTAAACTATAGCGCTTTCGGTTTAGCCTAAGCTCTGGCATGTTTGTCGTCTGCAGAAGACGTCACGTGACTCATAGGAGCAGTGTTGCAATTCGCGCAAGTTACAATTCCACTAGACATGAAGCTGGAAGAGGCTGCTGTCGTCTTATTAAAAAAAAATATTTACGAATGTAAAGTAGGGCAATGTCCTTCATGATCGTCAAATTCGTGAATTGTTCTACGAATAGCACTCTTGCCAAATTGATCCACATCACGGTCTTTCTTCTGCGTGGTTTGTATATACTAATCCCTTCCCAGTTACCGTATTGCGATCATTTTCGTTTAATATGCGTTTCAAAGTACTTTCTTTCACACCAGTAGCCGCGAAAACATGCTTTTGCACTTGTTTAACATTCAACGCAAAACCACTGTCATCTTCTTTCTTCATAAACTTATGCACGTTGAGATAATTTCTCTCCTCTGACCGTGAATCACTTTGCTTTCTCCAATATTCTTTCCAGTTTTCGCAACACAGGTCAACAATCACCTTACTCGTGGTAACACGATCTACCGCCTGGAGAGGAAAGGGAGGAGAGGGGGATGCCTCTTTCGCGAGGGGGCTTAATAAATTGGGGTTTCACCGACACAAACAATCCTCTGCCATTCTTTTCCTTGAACTATCACCTTCTCAAACTGTCGCTTTTAAAAAAAACAGAAACTAAATGCAGACACCAGTAAGTACCGAATACCCCTTGAAGTCAGATTATGGATATAGGTAACTGTTAAGGCGGTTAGCAACTCTGATCTCAGTGGAACTCTCGCATCGTCGCGCTGACGGCAGGCTTCTGCGATGCTGAAAGCCAGAGCTCAAGCTAAACCGAATGGCCAGTACCTCAAAATCACTTTTATGGACAGAAACGTGTACACTACCACAACAAAAGCCGGTCTCCGTGGCTGTCCCGGGTTCGATACTCGATGGAGACACATAGTGATTGTATCCCACTTTAAACTGTACGTCCAGTCCCAATTAGCCTTTCTGTGCATAAAGTGGACTTAAAACCAAAACTCGAGAGGCTCGAACAATGAACGCGCGAGATGGATAGGAGGTTGCAAGGACGGAGCAACGCGACTCCAGCTACCAGCCGTTTACAGCAGCGCGCACTGCTTTGCTCTGCTTACTCGCTTTCTCTCCATCTCTACAGTCATCCGCTGCCTTGCTCCACAGGTTCCCGAGACAGAGTGTAGTTGTTGTCAGAAAAGAACTAGCTTTTGACGTTGAGTGTACTTTTCTTCTCTGTATATAGGAAGTACAGCTAACTCCTGTGCAATGCACCACGCCTTGAAGAAACGTAGGTGGGTGTGGAGTTAAGGCCAGTATACATTCTCGGCTATGCTGGAGGTGATGTGACCGTGCTCATGCCACTCTTACTCCAGGGTTGCTCCAAGTACCCTTAGATTAGAGGGTACATTGTCTTGAAAATTCCCACCTGACATCCACACGTTCTGCTTTCATTGTGCAAAATAATTATGCGCACATGTAATATACATAATTGGAATAAAGCCATTTAATTACCAAATTAATATACCTGTTAGGGTGAGCTTAAGGGCTTGTACTGGCACTCCTGGGAGTGGCTGACCCTAATCCCTTTGCATCCTCACTACATGATAAAGAGATAAATTGTAATTAACTGAATTCAGTTTATTTCTATATATTCCAATGTAGTCTGCCTCATTACATCACCTCAAATGAAAGATGTTAATTTATAATGTACTAGCTAATTTCCCGGCGTTGCCCGTGTGATTAATGAATTCTAACTATAGCGTAAAATGTAACTAATTTTATTTACAGGTATTTAAAAGTATAAGTACAGTATACAAATTATAAAGTAATATATTTTACAAATTCACTATAATATAAATTTAACAACAATTTATGAACAACATTTTTAGTCGCACCTTCAAGAGCAAGAATAAATAAATTGAACGGCATTGGGAGTGTCACTATTCATCTTAGCGACACCGAAAACTATGGATTCCACACTAATATCGGTCGTTTTTTATTATTTTTGCATGTAACCCCTTCCCACCCCCACCCCTAGGAGTGCCAGGGTTGTCTTGGAGTTGAAGGGCATTGGGAGAGTCACTATTCATCTTAGCGACCCCGAAAACTGTGGATTACACACTAATATAGGTCGTTATCGATTATTTTTACATGTACCCCTTCCCACCCCACCCCCAGGGGTGCCAGGGGTGTCTTACCCCCGCAGTATTTCTTTAGAGATTGCAAGTGATACGTGTTCCAAGTTTGGTTGAAATCGCTCCAGGCGTTCAAGAGTTATGCTGGAACAAACACACATACATCCATTTTTATATATATAGAGATTAGCGTTTCGTGTTAAGGCTCGGCTGGATCTTTGGCCGACACCAGCGAAGTCATTTTTGATTTGTTCTCCCTTTTCGATAATCCAAAATCTGAAAATTACTTATGACTGGAATCTCCTTTAGAGTATGCACGTGAATCTTCGTATGAATCGCTGTTTGGATATTCGCAGTAGTTTCGTGACTACGTAAGCCTATTTTAAACTATTGTGAATATCCAGATAACAGCGATTCACACGAAGATTCGCATGAATGCTTTAGAAGAAATTCTACGCATATGAAATTTTTCAGATTTTGGAATATCGAAAAGGGAGGAAAATTCGAAACTGCCTTCGCTGGCATGGACCAAAGGAGCAGCCGACCCTTAAAGAGAAAGAATAGGGGTAGTAGAGGAGAGCGCCACAGTTTTTGCAGATATGTGTGTATTTACCCACAACAAAAATACAGTTAAATCACCTATGTCTAAAGGAATTGACAACAAACTCTAGTGTAGAAAATATTACTTATCATTAGAACTCGGAAGTTGAAGATATATAAATTGCCAAAAAAAAGACCTATAAAATGACCTAAAACTATCAAAAAAATTACCTAAAAACGGAAAAAAGGACGTATAAATGTAATCCAAATTAATTAATAATTTCAGTTTTAATCTCCCCATCCCCTCCCTCTGCGCGGCACCTTGAGATCTTTGCAGGCATGTGCTGTCTGGTCTTATACACCGTGCTGAAAGCTTCAAAACAAGAGAAAGTTGTCACTTACAGCGCGACCTTCCAGACAAGTTACGGTTAAAGGACCTTGTACCGTACCTGCTTCAGTCGTCCAAAAATGTTTTTCTCTCGTTTCAGGGATCGGTTCAAATATATTTATTTCTCCCTCTTTTTTATCTCATTACTACAGAATGGATGTTTAAGAGGTGATGAACTGATGATGATTCGAATTGAGAATGGGCAGTAAAAACGTAGTCGAAATAAGGTGAAGTTTAAAAAAGAACCGTTAAGACCTAAAAAAGGCTAAAAAAAGGGCCAATGAGCCAAAAACGCCGAAAAAGGCAAAAAAGGACAAATAAAACCCACCTTTTTCTGGCCTACAATGACCCAAAATGAACATATATTATGTTGGGCCTCGTCTTCGGACACTAGGGAAAAAAAAAGATTTTTCCTCAACTTCCGATCCCTACGTTATGATAAAAACAATCATATTCAAATCACACTCAGCTCTCCTTGTAGATTTTATGTTAATAATGCCACGTCCCTCGCGTAAACACCTACCAGCTTAGCACAGGTGAGAGACAATGAGATACCTCTGGGCACAGATCAGGGTGACTAACGCTACGAATATATGGAAAGAAACAACAGATTTAACCCACTACTGAGGGTACAATTCATACTATATTCTTGATTAATTATGTACAAATATTAAATAACTTTGATGTCTTTTCATACAGTAATTTTCTTCTATTTTTATTTTTTATTAATTCTAATCAATCTTCTTCGGGCTTCTTCTTCTTATAATCAATATGGCATCCTCTTCTTATGGCCTCTTCTTCTTATAATTAGTATGGCATCTTCTTCTTATAATTAACCTAGCCTCTTCTTCTTATAATCAATATGTCATCTTCTTCTTATGATCAATATGGCATCTTCTTCTTATAATTAATATGGCATCTTCTTCTTATGATTAATGAATCTTCTTCTCCTTGTATTTAATAATTAAATTGCCTTCTTCTTGCAATTAATAAGGCTTCTTCTTCTTATAATCGCTAATATTCCTTCTTCTATATATTTACATCTTTATTCCTCCTCTCTTTCCTCGTTTCTTTGGCATCCCTTTATACCAATTGACGTAAATATCGATCTTCCAAATAAACAAAGAGAAAGGGGTTAGTTAAAGATCGCCGCCTGGCCGGCGCTGACCTTAACTTGGAGCTACAATGTATGCGCCTCCAAATGTGCTTGGGTGCTGCCGAGAAATGGCGCTACACCTGGGGAAAACAACCCAAAAGCCGCACGAAACTCTCAGTTCGTGGGAACTGTAATAGACACAAAATCGAAATTGCAATTCGACTTCTTTACTTTTGTATATTAATCGCTTATCTCATTACTGAATGATAATTCCCCTTTTCTTCTTATTTATATCCTGTTATTATTTTAAACTTATTTATTTATTTCCTTATAATTAGTATTAATATATACAATCGTTATTTCATCACATCTGCTCTTTCCGTTGTCTCTAATTTAATGAATCTCGATGTGTGCATGGAAGTTCCGTTATGACTGTCCCTTTACCAATTTCATGAAATCATCATTCATCCTCATTTTCACGATTAGTCAAAAGTGTCGGTGAAGCGATGTAAAATATGAAAAATACAAAATAATGACAATATAATATATCTTTCTACTGGAGGAGACAATGCATTAAAATAGAAGTCGGCAATAAAATGCTTCTTTAGTTCCATTTTATAGGTTGTGGGAAATGGGTGCCCTTTGAGTCAGTGGAATGGGTAGCTTATTCCCTTTGTTTATCGCCGCGGATAATAAAGAATTTCCATATAGAGTGGTTTTGTCTAATGGTACAGTAAATTCGGTTTTCCGACGTAGATCAAAGAATATTTTTTCTGCGCGGGAACATTAATTAATATCTATTTATATCAAAACGAACGATGAGTTTTGAACATTTTAAAGCTTTTAAAGTTGAAAGCGATTTTCCTCTCTTGGTTAGATATGAATCTTAAGAAGTGTTCCAAAATTTATCTTTGTTGAATTTACAAACTATTGAAGTTTGTCCATGGAGACATAAAAGTTTAGAAATTGATGAGTTGAAGACGTTAAGTGCAGTGTGCTCCACCATCGGTCGTAAATATTAGCAGCTTGTAGTACTAGCAGCAGTAGTGTATACCGTACATATTGTACTTTGGGATTATTGTTAGTATTAGTACATATAAACAAATAGCGTTCTCTACAGATAAGATGAAAACTAATAAATCTACTTAAGATCTCGCCACTAAAGATTCGGATTCTGCTCATCTTTGCTTCTTTGTGAGTATCGCATCAATTCCATCTAATTACCATTTGTCTTCATAATCGCGATTACCTTGCAGAAAGGTGACATAAAATAGGGAAAATATAAACGTAACTATTATACTTCTGAAGATTCTGCCACGTTACTGCTTTTGGAGCTATTAAAATAAATTCACTCTTAAAATAGTTACTTTTCTTTTATTTCTGTTGCCAGACGAATTAATTGAAGGGATCTGCTGTAAAACATGGTAAGTTACATTTTGGTTATTTTTGAGTTACAAAGTAAAATGTGCCATCCTTCAATTTTCGAGTTAAATTGCCATGTCATACAATTTGCTTTGGACTCAGTGAAGCCTTCTGAAATTGGTAAACACAACACGGAAACAATTTTATCTGCTGTATAGCTTCGAATAACCTATTTTCTTAATGAACTCAGTAATGACCAAAATTTCACTTACCATCCTTTACACCCGAGTCCATCAAGTGACAATGTTGGGGAAATTGGTTAGGATGGGCTTATCTTAACGAGGATAGGAACGGATGTGTAGCTATACTCTATCTGCGGGGGAAGGCTACGCATATGCCATTCATGCAATTCCTGTCCGTCCTTCGAAGAATATCATGAACAAAATCAAATAATTATAGATGTTTTCTGTGTACATGGGTATGTTTGTAAATACAATTATGCCTGTATGTGTGTATATTTGTTTATATATGAGTATTTACATGTGTATAGTTATAAATGTTTCAGTATCTTGTTCTACCTCAGTGAATATCATTTTTGGATTTATGTTCTCTAGAATTGTGCTGGTGTTCTTTATGAAACGATTATTGTAGTTTTGCTCTCCTTCTTCTTCTTTTGTTTTGTATTGTTTGAATTATAATTTTTTTCATTGTTTAAAATATATATATACAGGGTGGCTCTATAAGTCACTTAACACCCTCAGTACAAGGCCACTGCGGCATTGAATGTGAAAATGGCGATGACCAATCATTGCCTGGCCAAGGGGGAACCACATTGACGCCACCCACACGGTCGGCGGCCATCTTGATGTCCGCCATCTTGAATCCAACTTCAGAATTTTAAATGGGAAGGGGGTCTTGCGACATATCAAAATGGGCTAGAATTTCACGAGATATGCAATGGTGAAGGTTTTTTAGACGTATCTTTAACCAGTAAAAAGTAATGACTGAATTCTTGTACCAATTTGCTCCTTTTCTAGGTGTTAGAAAAATGCCTTAAAATTTGTTTAGCGCATCGGTAATGCATCGAGATCAAAGTGACGTCTAGGGAGAGACGTTCGCATGCCATTGCACACGATTTTAATCGGATACATCCATGAAGAGCTGCGCATTATAAATGGTTGTCGCGAACAATTTACAGTGTGACGCTTCCATTGAATTAAAAGGATCTTAACAGCTGGTCAACACATCAAGTACACCATCACATCACGAGTTAAAAGACAAAATGTCCGTAAAAACCTGCGTGCCTGCATTCGTAACGGAGGTGCCCACTTTGATCAAGACGTGTAATGTTCAATAATTGTGTTGTTCATTGATTCCATTAACATGAAGATGAATGAAGTATTATTTCTTGTACACAAATGTGAATGTTAGCAACACTTGTACCTTGTTGGATAGCAGATGTCACAAGGAAGTAATTTAAGTAATTTGTACGCTTCATGTCATATCATTTTTGTTATTAATACGTTGCCAAGTAAACTAAGAGTGCATTTTTTTATCATCACTTGTAAGTTTAGACCCACCCGTTACTTACATGTGATTGTTATTTGGGAAAAACCTTTTTTTAAACGAACCACTTATTTGTTAGCTATCAGAAGACGCTGAAATAAGTTCCATACAGTAAGCAGTTTTTTCTCAATTCATCTTTTTATTTGGAAAATTGTCATTTTTCAAAAAAACAGTTGTAAATTCGATTATCTCGAAAACTACTAATTTTCGGACGGGGTATCATATGGTCAAATTTATTGCAAATTGTCTCTACTTTAAACCCTTTCAGGGAATACATCTAATTACCAGTCACCCTGTATATATATATATATATATATATATATGTAAGCCTATTGTAATTGGAGCGAAGCTCTGTTATAGGTGAAATAAATAAATAAATAAATAAATAACGGTAGAGAAAGGGAGAAAGCGAGTGAGTGGAACGAAGCAGTGCACGCTGCTGCAGAGGCTGATAGCTGCAGTAGTTTTTTTTCCTCCACGCAATCACCTTCCCTCGCACGTGTTTATTGGTCGAGTGACTACTTGCGCAGAGACTTGCTTTCGTTCGCTTCAGAGATTTCCCGGACAGAGCATCGGGCATTGTTTTGAGTTTAAGCTGCTTGAGTAGTTCAATAGTTCATCGTCAATTACCATTATTATGTTTAGCTTTGCAAGCTAGATCAGTGACTGGCAATAACGAAAGTACATAAAATTCTTATTCAAGATGTTGCCAGTACAGCACAACTGTTTCCGCCTGTATGTTCAATAAAATGCCCTTTTGATGCGTGAACTGCCAGACTAATATATGTCCTGCATTCACAAAATGGAACACTCAAAAGAAGGGTAAACATTTCTTTCATAGATATTTATGACGGTTGCCTTCGTCCGAATAAAAACGTCATAAAAGAGAAGCATTTAGAGTAGGGCTTACCAGACTGGGAGCAAACATATATTAAAACGAAACTCAGATTTCACTGGGATTTCCAAGTTTGCTTTGTTGAGGGCGAACAAAATGAAACAGATGATGCTTTTCAAAAACGTAACGGACGATTTATTTGCCACAGTCTTCCCTTGATGGCTTCCATCAGTACGAATCGATACGACATTGGAATAACAATATATTTTCAGTTTTGTGACAACATACCTATAATAATGTAGTGAAGCATCTTTAAAGGGCTTTGTGCATTGTTACATGTTTGTCATAGTGTAAAAAGTTTCAAGGATATATACAATATGGACATATAAAGAAATAAAGAGAAACAATGGCTGAGCTCAAATTCCTTGAATTGTTCGAAAGGGGCATTAAAGTAAACTTTACATTTTTTCTACAGTTATTGACGGTCTGAGCCATTGCTTGAATGTTAAGGGCCATATTTCGTGTAAATGACACACACGAAAATATACGTGATTCTAACAAGTATTCTCTGGTTACAAACCAGGTTAAATCAATTTACCCTGTAACCCGAATTTATGTGTGTATGTATACGTACTCTTGCTTCTCCTTTAAGTTCACTTTATGCACACAGAGGCTATTCTGTAGTGGATCTACAGTTTAAAGTGAGATCCAAGCCACTATGTGCCTCCACCGAGCATCGAACCGGGAACCCCTTGTTGTCAAGACTACGACTTATCACTGTACCGTAGGGGAAGCCCTTATGTTTGCATATTAAGAAGCTGCATGCATTTGGACATGAAGATCGTAGTTACTGCTCTGCGCATGTTTTCTTCATTTGCTAGTATATAACCTTCTTTGGCTTTGTTGATTATTTTATATTTGTTTATAATTTGTTGTACTTAATTTTGTGTCTTGACATAAAATGTAATATATTGTTTTTGTATCTTGAAAATTTTCTAAGATTAGATTGATTGATTGAGTTGCTTTTTGTGCCACTTTTGACTAATATGCGAAGATGGGGATGATTGATGATAAGATGAAATTGATGAATGGATACTCACAAACATCCATGCCCAGGCCAGGATTCGAAGCCTGGATCCCTGAATTCGTAGCGCGAGGTGCTAACCACTCCGCCACGGGGGCCGTCGAAAATTTTCTAAGAGTAATGAGAATAATGCATTAATTAAACGGCTCTGGAATCAAACTTGATACCCATACTCAGTTCGAAATCGGATTCCGTTGCTCCTCTTGTTGTTAAACAATAGTGAATTAAGTTCAATCAGTAGCAGGTAACTGGCAGAAATGTACTGGGAGAATTCTGGCAATGTTGATTTGTTGTTTAAATCCACTTTATGCACAGAAAGGCTAATCGGGACTGGACCTACAGTTTAAAGTGGGATCCGAACTACTGTGCCATGTGCCTCCACCGGGTATCGAACTCGGGACCCCTTGAGTATGATACGCACCCACTTATTGTATAATTTTAAGTGTTTAATATGTTTAATATGTTAATTGTCTATGATGACGTAATTTGTTTTGTTCAATTGGGTAGTCTGTTATGGTTATGGACTAACCTTAAAAACATTTGATTGTGGGTTGTGAGGTGAGAGTTATGATGAATGTTGCTGGATGATGGAAGTGATTTTGGAAATGTGAATGTGTTAATTTGTGTATCAAGAACAATTATGACCTTAATACAATTTTGTTTGTAATAAGGAGTTTAATTGCGAGTGCAAGTGTAATATATTAACATTAATTGACATCTAAATATATTTTTTGTGTGCGAGAGTTAGTAAAGTTTACGTAAACATATCCTTATCTGATCAAAGTAGGCTGATAAGTCTCATGCTCGCCGTGGAGGAATAAAAGTAAGTAGATCCATTGACACTAATCCGGGGAACGTGACAAGTACAAGGCGACGACGTTACCACTACACAATCGAGGAAGACTAAGCAATAATGAAATGGACAAACCTCCACTTGCGTTGTTCTCCGTTTCATACTATTATGAGTATCAGGTTTTACTCCCGAACTGTTTCAGTATTACAGAGTATTATTGACACACATTTCTAGTTTCTGTTAAAGTTTGTAGGCGATTAAGTAAGCTCTTGCAGCATTAATTTTGGAGTTCAGTATATGCCTGACTATATAATGGGCACATTTGGCTGCACGAAAGACACGATCTTATCATCATTAGCAGCGGCGAAGTGTCAAGATTTGCATTAGAGCCCACCTACTTCTGTGTCTTCAGACTCTTGTAACGTCTTGGATATTCAAATTTCCTGCATGACGTAAATGCTCACTTAGTCAATGTTTGCCGCGAGGAAGCCTGTTGCGTTTGCCATAATGTTATCCGAGTGCTCCGCCGACACGGTGTAGCGTTTGGAAATCCATTTGATGGGGACGACGGCTGGAGTGACACGTTTGCAAACGAACAGTTAAAGCCACGCGAATGGTCTTTCGTCCTCCATTAAAGTCTGGACCGAGTGAAGTGGGTGGCATCGGAGGCGGAACGTGTCAGACTTGACTTTGTCTGTCTGAGGCGTAAGTGTCTATTAAGAAAGTGGCAATGGTAACGTGAACGCTCAAGTTAAACAGAGCTTATGGCATCCACCCATAACTTCGTCTCTTGAATGGCCTTGTGGTCACCCTGCACTGCTAAATTGAATTCCAGTTGAGCTACATTTTTCTTATGAGGCTAAATAAAAGGAAACTTTTAAAAAAATGTTCGGAAATTATATTTTCTTGCGAGAACGCATCATGTACAGTGACCGGCAATAAAAATTGGACCCTTATATCTTGAAATGCTTGCTTCTCTGCAAGGCTTTATGTGTGTTGCTTAACTCTTCCGTGATAAGTGGATTTTAATAGCAAATTTTCAATGCCAACTTCTACTACCGCCGTCCAGTTTAGCACACGTAACGCTTTGCAGTGAAGCGAGTATTTCATTCAGCATCTGGATGTCCCTTTTATATTGTAGGTGACTGTACGGCGTGTGTAAGAAGAAGCGTCAGTATCAGAAACATATGAACCTCTCACAATTACACAATTAGCCAGTTTCATCCAGAAGTCTTATCCTTAAGTACATGAAACTCGGTATACTGGAGTGACATTTAAGTTTTCAACGTAGGTGCCCAAATCAAAACACACTTTCTTGTTCAATTTAAGCAATTCAATAATTGAGGGGTTTTGGAAACTTTATATCTATACTCAATAATGTCAAGATTATAGTTTTGAAACAATTCTAATTGGAATATGTTCGTTAAGTGCACACGAAATAATACTGTGTCGCTGTGAATTGTTTATCACTTTCGTTGTTAACAATGAGCTGCTTTAGTAAAGCGAGGGTAGAAGGTTTATTGTTTCAGAAATTGTGCAGTTCGTCCCTGTGTTATTAGTAAATTAAGGATATGTTTCGAGGTTGATTGTTGCATTGTGTAGAGATTTTCTTATTTAATGTCGCTTTTCTTGTTCTTTAACTAAATAGCGACGATGGGGATGAATAATTATTAAAGAAACGAGAAAACAAAATAATGTTCAAGAAAGAACTAAATAAACTCAATCAATAAATAACTAAGAAGTAAAACATTCAGCACCAAATGAAAAGAAAAATGTTAAGTTTCGTTTGCTTTGGAAATAGAGATAAAATTAAATGTTTACTTGCCATTTTGATTCACTGAAATTCATGATTTAATTAACGCCATTTTCCTCTAAAGCTATAGGCTTCATTTATAGGTAGTTCTATACATTATGATCTTGATAAATAAACTTTCAAAGTGTCGATTAATATCGCGATTCGCTGACCACAATTTGATGTTCCCAGCTCGATTATGCCAATCGATACGTGGGTCTATTGCTGTTTGTGGTCGGACGATTACGTGTTAAGGAGAAGTTATGATGTGCTTTACACTGCAACATGCGGAAGAATTTCTGTTCAAAGTCTGCTCAAGCTGGGAGATGTTCGTGGAGTGTTTTCTCGTTGATTGTTAGAAAAACCATACTTTCCATTACAGGAGAAAACTATCCTGTCAAATTGAAAGAGAATCAGTTAAAGGAATCAAAAAAACTTGTAGCTATAGTGACGTCGCAGAGAATTTGGTAGTGCCAAGAGAGGAAGAGTTATTTTCAGGTTGACACTCCGAGAGGCGTTCAATACACTACATCCCCCCTTACACACTTACCATAGGCTGGGGGACATGCGAGTTCAAACACTTATTAGTCTTTCCGTAAATATCTGCCACCCAAAAAACACACTTCGCCCACCGTGTTATGCACCTCTGTACACCCTCCTTATAGAACTCAGCAGGTGGAGCTCAGACCAGGACAGCATTTTATTAATCAGTGCGTCATCGTCTGGGATGTGCCTGCATTTTAAAAAAATAGCTCATGGAGCAAAAAGGTGGAGGTTAGATGGTGCAAGGTCAGGAGAATAAGGGGGATGAGGCAAGATTTCATAGCCACATGAGCGTGCTTCCCTTTGGATGACATTCGCATTGTGGGCAGGAGCATTGTCTTGCAAGAGACGGACACTTTTGGAAAACATACTGCGCCTTTCTGTTTTGATGGCTTTCTGAATTTTCACCAGCAATGAGGCATAATAGGTCCCGGTTATTGCGATACTTTTTGCCAGGAAATCTGTTAACACCGCTCCCTTGTGGTTCCAAAACATAGCGGAGGTTTGAACACGCCTTTTTTGGTGGTGGTGATTCATGGTGCCTCCATTCCTTAGACTGTTTTAGTTTCCGAGTCATACTGACGAACCCACGTCTCATCCTGTGTAATTAGTCTGGCGAAAATGCCATCTTGGATAAAAGTTCGTGGGAACATCAGACTCGGTCTTCCTTCTGGAAAGGTGTGAGCAAACGGGGCATTCAACAATATCAAAGCTTCTGCATATTTAGATATTCCTTGATGGTTTTATCCACAACCTTCACACTAATCTTGACTCGGTCAGATAATTTCCAAATGGTTATGTAGCGGTTTTCTACGATGGCACCCTCAACTTTGTTGACTGTGTGTCCACGAATGACTGACCACAGGAGACCGGAAATAGGAGTCGCCTCTACTGATGTCCTGTCTTAGTTGAATTGCCTATGCCAGTGCTTTATGGCCGCATAAGATGGGATGTCTAGGCAATATAACATTGTTATCTCCTGGAAAATTTGTTGGTGTGTGTTGCCTTTCAGGAACAAGATCTTGATAACTGGTCTATACTCCACTACCTAGGTAGTTGTGACGCGGGGCGGCTCGACCAATGAACACGTGGGAGGGAACGGGAATGCGTGGAGGGGGAAGCGACTGTAATCAGCAACCGTCGCAGCAGCGTGTACTGCTTCGCTCTGTCCACAGTTTTTCTTTCCTTCTCTGCCGCCATGCGGGGCGTTGCTCCAGAGATTCCTGAGATAGAGAATAGGGGAGATTTTACCAAAGCTTCAGCCTTTAAAAACATACCCCAACACAGCACCGATAGCTGATGCAGATTCTGTGAACGAAGGCCATTTCCATTGGTCCTCCTGGACTGTCAGTTATCTCCTACCCGTTGAACCTTCTGAAAGTTGCAAACAACAAGAGAGCTGCGCCGGGAAAGTACGAAATAATGAACGTTGATGCGTCCAGCGGGTAGGACTGCCAGTTTGAGAGGGATTCGTGATTTGTCGCTAATGGTATTGGAAGAAAGTTGGGTTTCGAGAAGTAGCCTTTTGTGAGAGAGCGTGTCCCGCTAATCATGGATGATTGATTAGAGTTCCGGACTTGATGGATGAAGATAGAGGCGGAGGAACGTAATTACAACGGTGGAGCTGCGCTTTTTGATCCTGCGGAAAGAGTTCGAACTGCAGCATTGCGAGTAAATTCATCAAATGTGTTTCTATAGAGTTTTGTTTCGATTTCCGTTTGGTTGCCATGTTAAATCCTCTTTCGGATGAAACATTTCCTGTTTGTCACAACAAAATATCGTCACAATATTGGTCACTTGTCCCCATTTTGATCTTCAGCGCATCCTAAAGTACGCACCATATTATAATGCTTTTATTTATAAATCTTAACTTGCGTTAGGACTTCAAACTGTTTAGAAATGACGAATTTCACAACCCCCCCCCCCGCTCCCGGCTGTCCAATTTTCACTACGTTGAAATATAGGAGCATCTGGCAGCTGGGTTCAACGCTCAAGCAAACACACCCCACCTAACAATTTTCTCTAGATATAATATTATTGTGAAAGAAATGCCATAATGAATGCAGAAACTGTATTGATCTAAAGAAGATAACGTAAAAGAATGAAATAGGACAATGCTTGTAAGATTAATGTCAGTGCAGCTCTCAATTGTCGAACTTTTCGGTATATTGAGCATCATTCTCGACACATTTGCGGCCATGCGCGTCGATTTTTCCTCCTCGCCATTTCGGGAGTGAATTTTTTGCTGTCTTCCACTGCGTTGTGTATCTAACACAGAACCAGTGGCAAACACTCGAGATTCCGTAAATTCTTCTCAGTTGGGGCTGGTTTAGTTTTCTCAGTTTTCCCTGATTTCTTCATACGTTTCACAAGTTCAGTGACCCATACGTTAACAATGAGACGTTCCTCAATAGTGAATCGACTTGTATCCGGCATCTATATATTTTTCTTCTTCTATCTTCTATATACCTAGGTATATAATGCAACAATGTAGGCCGTCAGCCCGTTGCCAAGGCACACGACACACCGGCTCGGTCCCCTCGAAAGACCAAGACCGGGCGTCGCTGCCTATCATTTCTCTTTCTGTTATAATATATGCCACGACTAATTCTCAGTTCCTGCGGAGCATGCGAGTCCGCATCTCAAGGTTCGGGTAAGGGCCTGCTTGTGAATAATAATAAAAAAAATATGTTTACTTAACCAAGAACCTTAACTCTAAAGTAGGTAACCTTCCTTACGCTTAAACTTCCATCGTGATCACACCCGCATCCTACTGACCAGTGAGGATACGCATGCGAGTCGCGAGCGAAATCAGCATAATCTAAACTGACATCTTATGGGTTGATAAAGCCTCCGCCTCACTGACCAGTGACGGCGGGACACCTCATCAAACCAAAAGGAGGCCAGTTAATTTGTACTTATAAACCAAATTTACTATAAGGAAATACCCATTAACGACTACAAGTTTATTTACAAATCCAAACATAGCTAAGTTAAAAGAAAAATATACAAACTTCTGATCAAAAGGAGAACTACAACAATGCCAAGATAAAATTTAGATCAATAACTACTTCCGTAACATAAACTGAAACTTGCTATAGAGTAAGCATAAAACCCAGAGCTCTCTCTTATGTTACATGTCCATATCCCCTCATAGAACTAACACAGCTTTAACTTGGTTTCAAATAACAGGTGACAAATTATTAACTAAAGGTCGACAAAGTTACTATTAACCAAAACCAAACAAAAATTTGTAACATCTTTCCGTAAATTTCTATTCGTGCTTCTGTCATATTTTCACATCTGCATTATGTTCTCTAGAACTCATGAGGTAAACTACCACCTTCAGGGTCAACCTCCAAAAACATTCATAACAAAATATAAGGGGAGCCTTTCTCTACCCAATATCAAAGCCATATCTCGGTCACAAATTACAAAGTCCATGTGGAATTCCTTAACATAACAGGGGACTCTATGTCTACCCTTTTTGGCTACTCACATTGCAAAAGCAAAACAATAGACTTTTACATTAAATGAATTTCTATAAAAACATATACTCGACCGGTCACCTATTATAGCTGTTTCAAAATACATCTGATATAAACCTAAATAAGAGAAACCAATAAACTTTCCTTAACATTCCGGATACTCAGACTTTAAAACGGACATGAAAACTATATAAACTACGAGATTTAAAAGGCATCCTCTGACCAGAGGTATGCTCTCGGATTAAACTAAAAAAAGAATCAAATTTATTTAATTGAACCTCCTGACCAGGAGAATTCAGAATGATTTAGAATAAAAAATTAACGACGAGAAGGATGTATATCTTTGAAGAGCATAATTTATTTAATTTGAATTTACATCGGAGCCACACTGACCAGTGCCAACTTCGACAGAATTTAAAATTTATGAATAATTTCAAAGTTTAAATTATTAAGATTAAATATTTATATATGAATTAATTATTTATAAGCCTGCCAAAATCCCCTTTAAGGATCATGCTGACCAGCACTAATCCTGAAAGGTGGCTTAGGGAAAACCTCGGACATTGTGGAAAGGAGAGCTGACCAGCCACTCACACAACGCCCGTATTCTCCCAGCTCTGGACCTCGACAAGCGATTTAATCACCTAAAGATTCCGGAATATACTGCTATACTGATTCTTTTGCCAGAGAAACGGCGGGATTGCGCAATTCTATTCCTCAACAAAAGATTTGGACATATGGAAAGTTATTTTTAGCTTAAACAATTAACCCTTCGAAAAAAAAAACATATCGAGAAACACAATACAGCAAAATTTACTTACAGAACCGCGCAGCGCCGAACGAAAAAGAACCAACCCATTGTTGTTAAGAAAGAAAGAGAATGCAAGCTTCAACTTGCTTTGCGTTCTTTTTCGCTTGGCAGAAACTGCGTTACAAATTTTAACAAGGATAAATTATACATTCAAAAAGATTAGACTACAAAAGAATTTATACGAGGGCTATCGAAAAGTAATTTGAATAATAAAGAAATTTACCAAAATTTATCAATCGTTACAATAAGAATGGATGTTTTTATGTGTGTGTGGGTGTGTATATTTGTTTGTTCCGGCATAACTCGCGAACGCCTGGAGCAATTTCAACCAAACTTGCAATCTGGAAATAATATTTTGGAGTAATACACCCCTGGCACCAATAGGAGTGGTTTGGGAAGGGGTGACATGTAAAAATAATCGAGAACCACCGATACTAAATTCCGCACACACAGACATCCGTAACTCTATGCAATCCACGCAACGATTGTGTTTCTCGGGTTGTCTAACATTCAGGCTGTGTTGCGAATGGAATCCATAGTTTTCGTGACACTCCCAATGCGGTTCAACTTCCACGTTGATCACCTATCGGCATGGTGGGTGAAAAATAAAATGCCACAAATGAACTACATTAGTGTCGAATCCGTTTTCGGAGTCGCTAAGCTAATTGGTGACATTCACGATCCCATTTAAAATTAGTTACATTTTACACTATAGTTAGAATTCATTATTTTCCTGCCTAATACATGATTGGGATAAATAAATACCCGGGAAACGCCGGGTAATCAGCAAGTTGTTTATAAAACACAAAACAAGTCACCCGGAAGCATATGAAGGGAAGCTAAACATGTGAGAAACGCACGTCGACACAATATGGCTTGTAACTGTAGCATTCGGACAGACTTCTATCGGAAAACTAACTTCTAACCACAGTATTGCGGTTGACTGGCTTCTATCGGAAAACAGACTAATTACTACCACACAACGTACGTGAGAAGGATAAACATTCCTCTCAACCTAGGACAACTCTTGACGTCATTGTGGCTTGCGACAATACGTTCTTACACTGTAAATAGTATCCGATCGTGACATTTCGTCCACTGTGTGGATTAATATGTGCAGAATTTAAAATTCTCGAAAATCTAAAGGTCGGGTTTTTGCCCGTCATCCCGAAATGCCTAGAACAATTTCACTTAAATACGACAGAATACTCCATGGAATCTAGCAGCCGCACAAAGTTCGGTTCAAAAACTTAATTTATGGTATTTATTTAATTAAAATATTTGCAAATTGGCCCCCACTACATTTACACATCTTTTTTTAATTATATATTTGAGAAGTTTAGTTTTAGTGAGTTTAGTTTCATAAGCTTCGGTTTCTAAATGTCAAAAGTGACTTACGTATTCGTATTATATACCGTCATGAGATTATCTGCAGCAGTATTGCAGTTGCATTCTTACTTTACGTCGTTTTTTTCTACTTTTGGATAAACGCGATGATTAGGAAGAGTGGTTATTGAATGAAATTCATGAAGAGACAATAACAAAGAAGTTCCATACCCAGGACTCCAAAACGTCTGTGGCGAGATTGAAAATCGACCACTTAAGGTACTCGACCACCTAGCCGGATCTTCAGTAGTGTCCTTTCCTTTGGAAAATAAACTAATTTTAACTGAATCTTTGATGCAATCCTCATATTCATACCAGCTGAATTGTTAGCGTCAGAGGCTACTGAACCAAGGGCTCCGGGTTTTGTGTCCTAAGTAAGGAGATAACATTTCATAATGATAAATGAATTTCGTCAATGCATCTTTGATCCTAATCGTTCATATTAACTTGCAAAGACGGAAGAGAGGTATGAGAACACAAAAATAGGTTCAAATCGAAAATTCGTAATAATTTCTTAGTTTTCTTGTTCGAAATAGTGCACAAACATACATGTGAGTCTTAATATCACCACTGTGAATGTTTTACTGTAAAAGCTATAAGTTTTTTCTTAATTACTCTTGATACATTTTACAACATCTTGTGATATTTAATATCATAATGTATATATTTCTAACGGTGTTACAACAGAAACTTGTGGATCATTCACCTGTGCTGGTTAAACAGTGAACTGACATTTGTTTGTTAATAATTTATTAGCATTAGGAATATATCATCCCAAAATCTGGACGGCATTACAATTCTTTACGCATCATTGGTTAAATCCTACTGTTAGACTATTTTTTCAAGAAGGCAACTTATACTTTAATGAAAGTCGATAAAATCAGTTTTTCGAAGATATCAATTTTCTATACAAGGAGATGGAAGAAAACCCTAAGAGCTGTTTGCGTCTAGTAGGTTGTTAATGATACTCAAACGCGTTGAAAAGCTACGAAAAACTGCTCAGTTCTTTAATGACATCTTAAACTTGCTTGTTTCTTTCCAATGCGAAAGAATCGACCTCTCCAATTAACTTGTACATTTGTTCTTTTTTCCTCTTCCGAGCTTTTATAATACTAGCCCTTTCCTTTATCGAGCCTAAGGTGCAGTCGCTTGTATTTCTAAGCCCTTATCGTCTACCTAATGTTCCTTTCTTGGAATGAGGTCTGCCTTACCTAAATGAAAGACAAACTCTGATCAAATTTCGTTTGAGACACAGACCGGTTTGGCTTCGTTAAGTCCCCCATCTAGCCTCCAGTGTTTCCTGTTTCTTATTTTGTTCTACTTTTTAAATTCAGAGCTTAGGGTACCGCAACTTTTATGGAGAACTCGGAACTGAAACACAACAGAACCCTTTTCTTAAGGGAAAAAAGTCTTGATTTCTTTTCAAGTTTTCAGTTTCTTACATGCCAAGCCTCTCTCTGTCTCTCTCCCTTTTCTCGAGTGGAAAGTTGAGGATTTAGAGACCAGATGCTTTACACCGACCATCAAAGCTTCCAGATTCTGAGCAGTAAAGCGAAGCTGTATTAAAACAAAAGGTAAAACAGTGAAGAATAAAGCCTGAGGGAAAAAGAAAGTTTCCTTCGACAGGTCTGTGTTTTTTTCCGTCGCGAGCTTTATCGTCAATCGTTTCAAGTAGCCGGAGTCTGACTGCTCGCACTGCAGTGCTATAAATATGCTGTTACCCAAAGCAATCTTTTACAGAGACCTTTTGCGATCATACGTTTCTTAATGCTGCCATTGTGTGGAGCAGAGATTATACGTCAGGCCGCTTCTAAGCTGTCTATTTATTAACATTTAATGTCAATTTTGCCAGATTTCCAGGTGACTTGTCATCCATTGCAGGAAAGTGTATGACTAGTTTTTGTTATTTAACCTTGCTTTTGCGTCTCTCTAGATTAATCACGAAGTAAAGAGTGATTCAAAAATCCACGCCTAGCTTTCAGAAGGAACATCAGATTGAAGTATACGAAAGCATTTCATTGCGTTTTGAAATCTGAGCGTCGACTCCGTGGCTTAACGCAGTAAAGCTTAACGTCCACTGAGACGCGGGGAAACGCGGCAACAGAACTTCTGTTGTTTGTTTCTATTGAAATCAAATGGTGTAACGCCCACTACAGGGAAAGACGCGGAACCGAAGCGCGGAATTTCCGTGCCAGAAGTCTTCAGGATATCTTAAAGGTTAACACCCACCGGGTGTTAACACCGGAAATGGGTCTGTTGCGTTTCTGTTCTCCGCGTCTCAGAAGGGCGTTATGCTTAAGGACTTTCGATCTCGCCACCGAAAATCCCGGGTTCGAGTCTGCCTGGGCGTGGGTGTTATTTGTGAGTGTCCAGTAGCGGAGATTAGGTGCCAAAACTTGAGGGACAACAGTTTACTATCTCTTGGTAGACATGGCTTAGCATTAAGAAGCCATCGTGCAGGGGCAAAAAGTGGGGGACAACTCCCCACGCCCCTTCTAATTGCAGTCACTGTGAGTGGTCTTCGTCAATTTCATCGAATCATCAATAACCTGAACTAGTATGCAATGTTCCTCCACCAAGAATCTAACCTGTCTCCTCCTAGTTTAACAATTTTATTGACAACGGATGGATCTATATGTTGTGGTCATGTGTGTTTGGAATGACAGCTGTTAATCAAGTCGGACTCCTTTCCGAAACAAAACTGGTCAGTTATTATCATCACGTGATTACTGAAAACATTACGAAATCAATACAATGGTTCCCTTCATGCGTGACTCTTTTTGCTTCATAGTAATTGTGATGGTTCTTTAAAAATATCCGTTGTTTATTCTTGTCATAGAGTGCGCTAAAGCCTGACAAGTACGTGCCTCCACACCTCGCAGTTTTGAATTTAATCTGTTACTGTGTTTGAGTTGTGACCAGACATGCAAACTCAATTTGTTTTCTGTTTTCAACTTCCAACGTGAGTGCCTGTGACGATCCGCGTGGTTTGTTCAACGCCTACCGTGCAAAAAGGCACACTTTTGGTGCTTATGGGACTGCTAGGAAAACATCTGTGGAATGTGCTGCTGTTCATACGAGAGAAATTACCCTCATTTAAAGACTTGCACTGATTTAAAATATATTTAAATATTAGGCCAGTTTTTCAAAATCCTGAACTTATAATTCCCTGAAGTAAAAGTAATTCTAGTCTCCGCGGTAGCTCAGACGTTACTGCGTCTGACTACCATGCGAGAAACCCGGGTTCGATCCCGGCGGGGGAGAACCTGGATTCTCCCATCCTATTCAAGCGGTTCCGGCGCCTCCTCAGCGGCGTATAAAGTTGAAACTCTGAGGGTAAAGGCGGCCAGGGGGGTGGTGCTGTCACATCACCCCCCACCTTCGGACGTGATCAAGAAAGTGTGGTGCCCTAACTCCACGCCCCCATACTCCTTCATGGCGTGTTGCAAAAGCACAGGGCAGCCTTTACACTTTTACTTTAAAAGTAATTCATGGCATGGTAATTAGAAGGATGTTGAAATATTTATTGATTGAATAAGGTTATTTTACGTCGCTTTTCTGTCGTTTTTGGTTATTCGAGACGATGAGGGTGAATGATGATGCGATGAGATGGATGAAGGGACAATTACAAACACATATGTACAGCACATAACACAAACCCCACAGAGGATTATACTTGCTATGAATCCAGACGCCAGAGCCTCGCTAGTCTGCAAAGTATAGTCTATGGTGTACTATGTGGAAGTGTTGTTGACATTTGGGCGCCTTCCCAAAGGATCACCCCCTCCGCCCCGGTTGCCCGTGAATAGATACTCAGATGAAAGAGTCAGATGAGGAATTTTCCGTAACAATAAGATCTAGGTAGGAAAACAGGAATCTTTGTAAGGATTGTGGAAGTAGCAATGAGAAAGACCAGATGATTTGAAAGAAGTCCCGTTAAATTTAATGGTAATATAAAAGGAACACTAATATCTGAGGCCATGATTGAATTAGCGAACACTGATTGTAGAGGATGTGAACATTTGGAGTGTTATCCGTGTATCTTGTGTTCAATTATCTTGTTGTTCCGTCTTTAAGGATGGAGTTCTGTATAAACCTGTATGATTTTGATATACAGTATGCGCCAAAATATACAGTACTGAAATGAAAAGATGAACAAAAGTATAAGACATGTTACAATATAGTGACTGGTCTATATGCAACCCAAATAACAATCGTGCCTTTTGGGCTGCATAACTGTCAGGAAAAATAAGGTTAAGTTAGGGCATGTGGAGTGGACGATTGTCATTTGGGTTGCATATAGACCAGTCACCTTTTTCAAACTCGGTCCACCTTCACGACCGCTTCCGTATGAGCGGAAATAATGCTCAACTATGAATACTTTTTCCTCCGTCGAGAGACCCATTTCCAACAACAACTGCACAACACAACACAACTTCCTTTTCACTACTGCGAACACGTGCAGCTGGAGCTATGCCCAGTCGACAAACGCACCCACGTGTTCGAGTTGCGCGAGTTTCAGTACTGTATATTTTGGCGGATAAGGTATTAATTAAATTATTCTCTTGTATAAAAACAAACCTGGGTGCGTTATTATTATAGTGATTGGTAATAAAACACTGATGATAATAGTAGAACTCATCTTGTGGCATCCAATATATCATTGGATCAATTTCAATCACTGAAGCTAGTCTTCCGGTTGAAGAGCAGTTGTGAAACCTCGAGGTGGAAGAAACCAATTTCAGTCTTTTGTTTCGATCTCTCCACCATCGATGAAGGCAACTTTCCCGTCATTGCTCCTTTCTCCCCACCTCAAAACGTCTTAAGCTGAAAAAACAAGATTCCAGAATTTCAAGTTCTTCGCTCCTTCCCCCCATCCCTCTCTTGAGTGGTTAGAAAGTTGTCTCCCAGAAAACTGACACTTCGACTCGATCTGTTGTCTTCTCCATCGATTCCCCGGCCGAAGAATCAGCCAAACACCACCGCTTCTTTCTTGCAGGACCAAGAGCTCGTTTGTCTTCTATAAGTAACGTCATTACTCCAATTTGTCTCAAACTCTGGGGGAGAGATATTGCACTTCATCGAGGCGAAGATTTGCTATTTGAAGTCGTGAAGCAAATGCCTTTTTACATTCCAAGTGTTAGCGTAAACTTATATAGAGCTGTGTATATATGCTGATCTTTTGAACATATTAAGAGTCCTTTTCACGAGAATGAATGCCTATAGATCCAGTCCTCTTCTTCTCAATGTCAGCCGCCGAACTCCGTGGAGGGGTGGTTATAACAGCGCGATATAACCTCGGAGATCTCGGTATCGAATCCCGGCCTGGTCAAGGATGTTTTTGTGACTGTGCCTTCATCAATTTCAGCATATCATTGCTCATCCTCATCGTCGCGATTAGTCAAATGTGGCAGAAAATAACGAAAATGAAATCAATCTGAGTTGCTGATTTAACCCGCCTCCCCATCACAGTGTTGTGATAGCAATGTTGCCATGGTATTGTATTGCAGTACCGTAGACTGTGCTTTTCACATGATCAATCTATCTCTATTTATAACAATAACCCATAGCGCGACAGCCCGTGAGAGCCTTGGCTTACCTACCGACTGCTGGTCTCCCTCCCACACTGTTCCTCCGTCACCTGTTATAGCGTGGAGATCTTAGACCAGTATTGGGGTGACGGGTGGTCAGCCCGTCGAACCCCCAGCCGTTGTAGGTCTTCTCGACCGGGTTACCGCTCACTCATTCGGAGCTCCAATTTCCTCACGATGGTGGGTTGCCACCGGCCCTATACGTAGGCCGAATAAATTCCGACCAGAGCCGGATTCGAACCTACGCCGTCCCGCAGCGAACGATCTCAAGACGAGTGAACGCCTTAACCCGCTTGGCTACGGAGGAGGACCTATCTCTATTTACATGTAAAAAATTTGCTAACAATACGTTACACTGGAATATACAATAAGTATACTTCTTCTAGCAACTGCCAAAAATATACAAGATTGATCAGTGCCGCATCTTGCAAATGTTTTCTTAAGTTTCTACACTGCAAGACAAAAAGAACCAGGACACTTCCAATTTTTGTGAAACGCATAAATTCTGATTCAAAGTCTAACTAAATTATTGGAAATATATTCAACACAAAACAAACTTTGAGGATGTTCTACATACAATAATAAGCTAAATTAGAACAAAAACGAAAGTTACAGAAAACTGCCAAACTGAGAGCGTAATTTATAAGTAATTGCAATTCAGATGTCAAATATTAAGGTGTCCAGTTTTTTTGTCCAGCAGTATATATTCTGAATTTTTGCGATGCGCATGTAAATATAACAGAAGTTATTCTGTCCATCACATTCCGTCGTAGTTTGCACAAGACGGCATTAGTTTCCTACTTCAATACGAATATCACTTTTCTCCGGGATAGACCTATTTTGTGCTAGGCCTTTAAATTGGTGATGCTGTTCCTCATGTATCCAATAGATACACATTTTTAACATTAATATCAGGAAGCAATAGTTGGAAGTGTAGACAATGCAAGCAACAATGGTAACAGTTGCAAACATATGCAACCATAGATCTCACTCTCATGCTCATCATTCAGCCACAGAAAAACCTTAGAACAATAGTAATTTTTACATAATAGTGAATTAAACTTAAATCTTGCTATCTTTGACTTTTAAGTTTCAGATATGAAGTGTTGATTTTCAATTATTAACAGAGGCTTTTCGTTTTTCATTTCAGGATTCTTTGATATCTTTGTTTCCGGAGGTGAGTACAGCTTTTCTTCCTTTCTTTCTTTGTATTACATATTTAGTTAGCAATATTCTGTATATTTTGGCAAATCTTCACAGTTCGATATCCGATATAATTAACTTTATTTGCTAAATAGTAAACATCCATTTCATTCACATAAATGGCATACAGTTAAGCAGTACGGTTCATCCTAGCCCGAGTGTTGGATAACAGAAAGGATTGAGTAGAATGACAGCACTTTGTTCCTACGCGTCAGCAAAAATTTGATGCGGCTGGTGTTATGTTACATTCGGTCGTAGCGGGCCACGAGCGGTTTTATTGTTGAGTCAGCAGAACGTGTCTGATCACCTTGAAGACATCGGAAGCGGTGGGGGGAGGGGGTCAATGGATTTGTCACGATGTTTCTTGATGTATGCTAACCTAACACGTGCATATGTTTGTGTGTGTGTGTGTGTGTGGAGGAAATGCGCGCGCAACCATTGCGTATGATGGAAAGACATGAAGAAATGATTTAAAGATGGCGCCGAAGGTGCTGTACCCCCGAAAGTTTAGCGGCTAAGGTTATTGCTCTGTAAAACAAGAGGCGTCGAGTGTTCGATTCCCGGTAGAGTCAATATTGATTGATTGATAGGTTGAGTTAGTTTTTTTAAAGTCCGTTTTATGCACGGTAAAACTAATCAGGATTGGACCTACAGTTGAAAAGTGGTGATTCGGACCACTATGTGCCTCCACCGAGTATCGAACCTGGGACCCTTTGATTACAAGGCGACGATGTCAATATTGAATGGTCTCGATTAGCCTGTGTGTAAATAAAGGCAACAAAATGGTTGAGTTCGAAAATCGAGTTGGGTTAGTGGTTAATGTTGTCACCTGGCAATGAAGAGGTCGCGGGTTCGATTCTCTAGGTAGTTAAATTAGGCCAATTGTTTAGTCCCGCCATTATAGGTCCCCGATTAGTCCATCTGTGCATAAATAGTGTTTGAATAAAATCAATATGGTGGCCTTGGGTTAGTGGTTATTGTTGTCGCCTGGTAATGAAGAGGTCGCGGGTTCGATTTTCTAGGTAGTTAAATGAGGCCAATTGATTTGTCCCGCCATTATAGGTTCCCGATTAGTCCATCTGTGCATAAATAGTATTTCAATAAAATAAAAATGGCGGCCGCGTTTTGTGTTTAGCGGCGGCGGCGGCGGCGGCGGCGCGGCGCGTGGCGGTGCGGCGCGGTGCGGCGCGGGGCGGGGCGGCGCGGAGCGGGGCGGCGCGGAGCGGGGCGGCGCGGCGCGGGGGTGTTTTTTATTCCGCGAGATGTTTTAACCAAGTGGTTGAGGGTTCGATTCCCAATGTTGGTGAAAATTGGATATTCAATTGTATTTGTTTAAAAGTTCCGATTAGCTTTTTGTGCACAAAGAGAAAATGAACTAATTGGAAATAGGATGTTTATGCTGTAATGAAAAGGTCCCGGGTTCGATTCACAATGTCAAATTGGCTGATAATGATGTAGTTTAAAAAAAAAAAAAGAAGTGTGAATAAATTAGAATCTGTTGTTTTGCCGTGTGGGGCCCCAGTAACGATTATCTTAAATGCATAAAGAGTAGGTAAAATAAGCAAGATGGCCGTCACTATTGTTTTGTGATCAAAGAGGAGTCACAGGTTCGATTCAATCAAAGGAGGCAACATTCTATGTTTCAATTCCATGTAAAAGTCTAAAGTTATGTTTCGATTAACCTCAATGCGTAAAGAGGAATTAAACAAAAACAAGCAAAATGGCGACAGATGTGATAAAAGAAAAATTGAATTAGTTTTTTATAGTGACAAGAAAAAATAGCGAATCACTGTTAGAAATAGAATGAAAATAAAGATACTTGCCTTTGCGTGTCCAGCGCTGTGCAGAAAAGCTCTCATGCTTTATCTCCGACAAGTCCACAATACACAATTTTTTTTATTGTATAGTTAATTATTAATGTTGTTATTAACACAGATTCTTACCAGTGTGAAGAAAAGCTCTCATGCTTTATCTCCGACAAGTCCACAATACACACTTTGTCATTATATAGTTAATTATTAATGTTGTTATTAACACCGATTTTTACCAGTGTGAAGAAAAGCTCTCATGCTTTATCTTCGACATTATTTCATTATATAGTTAATTATTAATGTTGTTATTAACGATTGTTACCAGTAAAAATATAAACCATGAGGATTTTTAAAGGGGTGATAAATGAAAAAAAGCCAAGACATATATTTTATCCCTGTTTATTACCAATATTTACAAAATTCAAAAGAGCCGCACACACACACACACATACATATGTAAAATGTTTATATTGTGTCACCAGTTTATCAGCATGTTATTTAACAAGTTTTTATTCTTCAAGTTTGTTCACTCACCCACATAAGGAATTGTGTCACTATCATATCCATTTTCTGCTGCAACCACTGAATTAAAATGTTTCACTATTTTTTCCACAAGCATGTTCTCGCAAAAAAGAAACACTTCTTTGGAAAGTCTTTTTCCGTCGATGTTTTGTATAGACAAAGGCTCAGGTTTTGTACATCCATGTAGATGGGAAAGCACAAACTTCTCCTTATTACATGCATGGACAGGGGAAATATCTGTGCAACCGAAACATTGTTCGCGAAGGTCGAGAATGCAAGATTCCACACAGTTTCCAAAATATGATTTCAGATACGGCGACACTGTTTCACACATAACTTTCGCATGCTCGATGCACACAAATATCTTCATAAAGTTCCGCCACGAACTTTCTGCGATGAACACTATCTCCAGGGAACCGTAAGCTGGTTTTTTCCTTATAATGATCTGACGACGATTGTACAGTGTGGTTATCAGCAATTCATGTTGCTCACTTAGTGGGTAGGAAACACGAGGCTGCTCACCTGGAATAGCGATGTAATTGTCGATTACTGGAAACAATTCCTGAAGAGCGTGCCACTCCTGCAACTGAAGTTCAACACCGGCCTCCCCGCTTCTGTGTAGCCTGACCACAGGTTGGAAATCCAGATGAGAGGAAAGTCCGATTGAGATAACCTTTGTTTTCGAAGCATTCAAATAGTAGACGTGATCAAATAATATCGACTGGCGTATAAGACTAGTTACTTGTTTTTGTTCTTCAGGTAAATGCTGATCGCTCTCTTTCTGAAGAACCCCCTTGAAATTAGTGTACGGTTGAAATCTTTTTTTCAGCGGCATCGAAATAGAGGATTCCATGACTAAGAACTGCGAGATACTGCATGTCGCAGCGTGCAGATATACATTTGAAGAAATGCGTGGGTGTGTTTTTGAAACGCATGCGCGCGTAGCAAACCAAGCATGTGCTGGACAAAAAAGGTGGAGGGGGCGGGGCGTTACAAAGATCAATGGTGAGAGAAAAATCAGCAGAATATCATAAACGTCATATTGAGGAAATATTGGATAACAAATATTAATTAATTTAATTAAAGCATCAACCGCATTGTCGATCTGAAATTAGGTTTATAGACAGGGGGCAAAATGGAAAATATCGACGATGTTCTAGTATTGGATTGTTTCTGTATTTCCATCGGTATAATCCTCCACCACATTTGAAGCATACTGTTTTATCCTCTTTTTGAATGTAAAATTATCCTGCTTCGGACAGAGCTTCTACAAACGGGAATTCTTTTGATTGCCAGTTTCTGAAAGAGGACAATCTAGCATTGAAAGATCCCATCTCTGGATATTGCGTCATTGTTCTGTAAAGACACAAAACAAGATAAATATTATAAGTAAGCTGTTGTAAACTGTAACGCTACAAAATTATTAATATACTATTAGGACTATATGTAACTTGTATAAAATTTCAAACAGTATTTACTGTCAATATTTTCTAGTATACGTACCGAGTATTATAAATTTAATTTACGAGTCAGCAAATAAGTTGTTATAATATTGTCGTTTTTTATCGGTACTGGGAATAAAATTTGAAATTTATGCATGGGTTTACCAGAGGCTCTATGGAATAAATACAGAAAACAGTAATGCCCACAGTACACAGACCCGTAACTTTGTATCTGATGAGTGTTGTACGTATAGAATTTAGAGTTACTTTCCAAAAATCGCAAATGGTTATGCACATGTGGAGGTTTTCCGTAACTATCAAAAAATTCCCCCCGGGAGTTACTGTCTATGTAAATTGCTACCCAGTGCTTCCCGGGGCTATCTTTGGGGTCTGTATTTACAATCAACGCTGCTGGTAGTTCCACATGTACAGGTAATTCATTAGCTGCGAAAACCCCAACATGATGATTGTCAAAGGCTCTATTTGATATTAACCCGTGAAGCAAATTTAAAGTCGACAGCATTGCTGGACACTAAATAGTAATATTGTGCAACTCACCTTGTTATACAATTAATCCAGATGAATATCTCTTTGATTATTAATTTCCATGAGAGCGTCAAATTCAGAGTAGATAACACAAGTCACAGTAGATTCCAAAGCCGATTTGAAGTGGACTTCCAAGCTAACAGCCCCTTGCCGTTGAAGACTGCAGTGGGATATGGCACTTGCAGCTGCGTCTGGTGTTATATCGAAAACAAGTAATGCGTATCCCTGGGGGTATTCCTCACGCGATATATTGTTTCCTTCATCCATATAGTGTATCCCTGTTCCAGAGAATAATGTGTGATATGCTGTTATGTACTTGTTGTTTTCAAAGTCTGGTTGAAGTGGTTTGCCGGGAATTTGGACTCCATCAACATATAAAGTAAAGAAGTTGTAATTGAAATGTTGAAAATTGAATGGGTTTGTAGACAGAGTGCCGTTGAATGCATCGTTGGTAACAAACCCCACAACTAATCGTTTCGGAAGACGTCCAAGTATCACATTGTCAATTGTTTTTGAAACAATATCTTTTGGAATAGTTACAGCTTTAAGTTGTACTCTTGTTAGAGGGTATTTTGCTGTATGTTTTTGCAATATGCGATTGTGACTAAGTTTGATGGATGAACTGACCGATACTTTTCTCACATATAGTGTAGCATCCAGAATTTCCACTTTTATGCACAGATGGACTAATCGGGAACCTATAATGGCAGGACAAAACAATTGGCCTCATTTAACTACCTAGAAAATCGAACCCGCGACCTCTTCATTACCAGGCGACAACAATAACCACTAACCCAAGGCCACCATATTGATTTTATTCAAACACTATTTATGCACAGATGGACTAATCGGGGACCTATAATGGCGGGACTAAACAATTGGCCTAATTTAACTACCTAGAGAATCGAACCCGCGACCTCTTCATTGCCAGGTGACAACATTAACCACTAACCCAACTCGATTTTCGAACTCAACCATTTTGTTGCCTTTATTTACACACAGGCTAATCGAGACCATTCAATATTGACATCGTCGCCTTGTAATCAAAGGGTCCCAGGTTCGATACTCGGTGGAGGCACATAGTGGTCCGAATCACCACTTTTCAACTGTAGGTCCAATCCTGATTAGTTTTACCGTGCATAAAACGGACTTTAAAAAAAACTAACTCAATCTATCAATCAATCAATATTGACTCTACCAGGAATCGAACACTCGACGCCTCTTGTTTTACAGAGCAATAACCTTAGCCGCTAAACTTTCGGGGGTACAGCACCTTCGGCGCCATCTTTAAATCATTTCTTCATGTCTTTCCATCATATGCAATGGTTGCGCGCGCATTTCCTCCACACACACACACACACACAAACATATGCACGTGTTAGGTTAGCATACATCAAGAAACATCGTGACAAATCCATTGACCCCCTCCCCCCACCGCTTCCGATGTCTTCAAGGTGATCAGACACGTTCTGCTGACTCAACAATAAAACCGCTCGTGGCCCGCTACGACCGGATGTAACATAACACCAGCCGCATCAAATTTTTGCTGACGCGTAGGAATGAAGTGCTGTCATTCTACTGATTGTATCAAAATTTGTTCTTGAATCATGACGGATATTTTAATTTAAAAGATATTGTGGAACGATTCATGGGAGACTGTAAAAAGATAAAATCTCTTTCCAGACATCAGTACTCGGTCAAGCGACAATTTACAACACAAGCTAACATTCCACAAATAGCGGAAACACATGACGTCAGAAGACACGGCATTCTTCGATACTACCGGGTTCAAGCCCGTCATCGGCTGGCAAATACGGAAGAGCTGAATAAGCAGCTAGGAAGTATTTGCCAGCAGCTTAAAAGAGGTGGGCACTTGAAGTAATTGATTCAGTCAAATTCGAGAATTCAGGACCACCTCACGAAAACTACGAGCTACCAGGCGTAGACCATCTTCGGTACTACGGCTTGTAAGTCGCAGTCGTAGGTCAGACCGTCATTCGAATAGCCTTCTCAAGGGCTACCTCACCAAGACCAGCGTGTTCTTCGCAGCGTGTTCTTCGACGGCCCACGTCTTCTTACCGTAGCTGGCGACGAAGCACACGCTGGGAGTTGTGGCGGGCACCTGTAATCCAGCTTCCTGGAGGCTATATATACAAAGTACATAAACCTCCTTATTTGAGACATATTTTAGGGTGAAATGGGCACAAGGACGAACGAAATATCCTAGTTTGACACGATTCTCACTCACTCTTTCATTATCTCTCCATCTGTTCCCCATCTTTCTTTTTACTTCTCTATCTCTCTCGCTCCTTGTATCTATCTCTTTCTCCCTCTCCTCCAAACCTACCCCTTTCCTTCTTCCTCCTTTAGTTTCTCTCTCTCTCTCTCTCTTTCTTTCCCTGTTCCTTTCTTTTTCTCTCTCCTTTTCTACCCCTGTTTAACATATTTTTCTTCACTTCTGTCTCTTTATTTCTTCCTACTTTCTATATTCTTCTCTTTCCATATATTCTCTTTCTTTCTATAATTCCTCGCTCTCCTCCTCCGTTCCTAAATATTTTATTTCCTTTTTCATCTGTTTCTCTATATTTGTTTCTCATGTCTATCTTTCTCCCCCTCTATCTCTCCCCATTTCTACCTCTCTTTTTATATTTTGTTTTTCTTTCTTCACCTCTTTTCCTGTTTCTATTTCTTTCTATCTTTTACTTTAGGAAGACAGAAAAACAAGAACAGAAAAGAATAAATAAACAGGTCAAGAAACATAATGTTTTTCTGTTTATTATTTTCTGTTTCTATTTTTCATTCTTTCTATCTATCTTCCTGTTTCTATATTTCTACCTGTTTCGCATTTTTCTTTTTCTCTTTTATTTCTATTTCTACTTCTTTCTTCCTCTTTATTTCCATTTTATTCTTTCTCTCTTTCTCTAGCTCTGTCCATAACTATATATTTCTATCTCTTCTTCTTTCATTCTCTCTCTCTCTCTTCCTTTCTCTTTACATTCCTCTGTAAGTCCACGTGTGATTCATTCTTCAACTAATGTAAAGGTTTTGTAAAAATTTCTCGTGCGGGTTAACAGGCTGCTCTGTTTCATGGTGGATCAAATCCAACCCTCGCTGATCCGTTGACAACCTCGTTTTGGCATTGAAACTGCCTCGCCTCCAATGCTTTCTAGGAGTACGTAATGAACTGCAGGAAAACCTAAGGCCGTTGAATTGAGGAATAGGATACGCGATTAGACCGTAACCTGCAAGAGATAATCGCATTGTTGTGGATTTGAAGTGAACTTAATGCAGAAGTACATGGAGGCACATGCTTCGATAAGAATGGAACGTGAAGGTAGAGAGATAGATAGCTTCCAGGTATAACGGTTCACCTTTTTCTCCTCAGACGATCCGATAAAACCCTCTAACGGTGTGCTCTTATCATTTATCATTGAATTTCCAAGCCTGCCCTATCTCTCGGTTGCGGGTTAGTCTTTTGTTCGAATGCAGGCTTCGCCGTCGTCCCTCCGATATCTACACAGCCTCTCTTCTGGTGGTCTCCATGGTAACCGAGATAATCGGCTTACAATTCTGAAAGAGCAACAAGTGGATTGATGGAAACGCAGGCGCACATCATTGCAAGATATTTCCCCCCAGCCATTTCCCAAGTATACAACGAGAAATGAAAGTGACGTCACCAGTTCATGAGTTCAATTCCTATGATTGGTTGTTCCGAGTGGAGTGATCTCAAGGTTCTGCTAGAAAGTTCAGGTGGAAATGCCGAGTAAGTGGATACGGGGATATCCTCCGATCGCGGTAATGGATTACCAACGTTGTGGTAACAGCTTCTTGTGTAAGTCTTCTGTTCCATCGTCCCCGTCTCAGCGTGAGATCCAATTCTTGTCAACGTTGGTTATCTTCCTTTTCTTCCTCTCTTCTCGCACCCGCTAGGATCCGGGGAAAACCGCGCAAAGAGGATTACAAAGGAGTGTCTCCAGTGTAGCTCTCCCTGGTTCCGCGACCAGTTCATTGTACAGGTAGTTCTACAGTGGGAAAGGACAACTTGTGGCGACATTTGGCGCGTCAACCATACCAACAAAGTTCATCAGAGATTTAATTTATTGAAAGGATTGGTCATTTTCTTATGGCTTTATTGTGTTTTGACCATTGACCAATGCCAATAATTCCATTACAACACAATCCATAAGAAGTGAAAAATATTCACCTACTCTCACTTGATTATCTCCAGCAAAGCCCTCTGTTGTCCGTTTGAAGCAATGATTGAGGTGAAACTTGGTATAGAAACTATGGAGACCACGGGGAAGCGATGCTTTCGAAAACAAATAGTTCAAATTTTCACCACCAGGTGGACATGTATCGCTGAAACCAGACGCAATGACCTGCGCATGAAAACAAAACGTGAAGATTTTCTCATTGTTATAGGTACAACAAACCTTATTGTTATGCTTCAGATAATATTTTAACAATAAACTTGATACGTTGTTTATTCTGTTATGATACACGCTGTGTTATGGAGTCGAATACTTTGTTGAGCAAAGGCAAGCTTGGGTCAGCTAGCAAGTGAGCAGGAAACTGAGGAATTACTTTTATTGGTGATCGCTCAGACACTTGACACCTTCCTGGAAATTTTTTCACGGCTGTGAAATCTGAATGCAATTGTGAAAACGCAAAGCTTTGGAGCATATGTCAAAGTTTCTTCTGATACCAATACCAATTGGTAGCAACCCGAGGGCTGTACACTGCCAAAACAATACGATATTTTGTCGAGTTAGCAGCGAGAAGAATAGCTGTCTGCTCAATTGGCAACGCGATATGTATGGGATAAGATATCACGAAGGGCCAAGAAGTTGGCCGCTTCAATGCAATAAACGTCAAATTTCCGTATATTTTAAAGTTTATTACTCAATTCAATGTTGAATTTTCTTTAACGTCAATCTTACACAGTTCACACCAATGCTCCTTTATTGCGTATATAATTGTTGGGGTAAGGTCAACTTAAGAACTTGTTTCACGTCTATAAAATAAGATGTTATTCAATTCTGGACAATTCCAGTGCGTTGTGGTTTTCCTTTTCTTCTACTGGACCGAAATACATTTAGCGGAGGAAGGAGGGTTATTGATCTGTGGTTACGATTGCGTTTCTTGTGTGATCTTCATCCACAGTGAAGACCCAGTGCCGGATCCACAAATTTTGGGCCATCCAAAAAAAATATTACTAAAGGTCCCTTCTGTATAAATACATGCACTTGTGAAAGGAAATGTTAAAACTTTTGCTGCTATTTAGTTCCTTCAGTATGTGCCTGCGCGCGCGCGCGTGTTTGTGTGCTAATCGCGACAATGAAGATGAGTGATGATAGGATGAAATAGACGAAGAAACAATCATAAAACACCCATGCCCAGGCCCTAATTCGAACCCGGTATACCCGTCGTGCTAACCACTCCGCTACATACACATCTTTGGATAGCTAGGTAGAATTCTATTATACTTTTCGCACAGAAAATTTGCAAAATCATGTGTAGATGAAACGTTTTGATAAATCACTTTTGAGAGCTGTTTAAAGAGAGAGTAATTCAGCTGGGAATGATAGAACAGTACCTGCTGTTTCATGTTTCCGTAATTGCTTTGTTTATGCTATCAGTTCATCATGCGTTGGGTTGGGTGTGCAGTGGTGGTTAGGTAAACAAATCAGATTTAGGGCCCCCACATTTCGTTCTATCCACATATTCATCATTCCTTCCCCCCAGTTCTTGATATACTTTCTAGTAAGACCCGTTTTACCTCTTAACTCGTATGCACGTACAATAGAATCTCGACTCCTAGTTCCACACACCACGGAGCTAAGGAAGAAACACTTGCTGTTAGAAAGGCATTAATGTTCAGTTAGTGATATCGAGCATTAAACAGAAGTTATTAACTGAACTGCTGCAGCATCTTAGACAACCTAAAATGAGCAACAAATGGTTTCTCCTTACAATATTTCGGTGGTTTTTTTTTCGTATTCTGCGGTGCTGGACAAATTACTACGTTTATTGTTTTATATACACATACACTCCTCAAAAAAAGTTTGGAATATTATTATATTAGGTATAAGTTTGGAATATTGTTATATTAGGCAATAGGTGATAGGCACTGTGGCATATGTCAGCGAAAACACAAGGACATCCAGCAGAGACAGATACCATGTGTTGTTGCATTTCAAGGCTGCACCTATCAACCAATGCCTAACAGAACAATATTCCATACTTTGAGTATGTAAAGGCTTACTCATCACCGCCCCCTCCCCGCACTACAGGATCTTTAGGTTTATAGATCCGGCACTGCTAAGACCTTTGGGATCTTCCAACAGGCACACAAAAAACAAAATGTGGTTGGAATGATCCGCACTTGCATAAATTCTTGTGCTCAAGACGACTACAGTCAAGTTGACCTCAAGTGGTGGCCAGGCATTCTATGGAAGCCAGAGTTTCCCAGAGTGGTTGTTTATCTTTGCATGTTCAATTTATTGCCTCCGAGAAGTGCTGGTTGTTTGTTTGCGAACCTCGATCACTGAATCTCCGGAATATATTACGTTCTCCGCAGCATATCTTTCTCCCTGCCTAACCAAGGCGCCTCAATCGCTTAACCTTACGTCTACCAGCGTTGAAGAATGATCTGCATGGTGAAATCAGATAAGGACGGTTGGTTTCTACTGCTGTTTGGAAATTGACATTCAATTAGTTGCAGCGGTCCTTGTGGACGATTAATCGTTGCTCTAAAGGCCAATTGCGACGGTTGTTAGAAACAGCTGAGCGTATCCCGGCATTCGACTCTTAAATCCAAACACCAAACCTAGGTTCAGCCAATAGGATTGTTTCCGAGTGATATCACATGTGGAGCAGCGAGACGAAGAATCAATTTTATTTGCTTTCAATGTTCGAAGCTTGCGAGCCTACACTCCATTTTCTCGAAAATCACTGAACTATGCCAAAAACCGAAGTTGATGTTCTGAAGTCGTTTCCCAAAGGTTTCGGTTTTGGTTGAGTTAATTAACGTGTACGATTTGTACGAATAGGTTATTCAAAGCTATGAGTTTTGAAAGCGATACATTTTTAAAAATTATTTTCTGATTTTTCTTAGATTTTCTGCTTTTTTGTCTAATACAGACGATACAATATTATTGGATTAAATTCATGAAGGAGCACTCCCAAAGAACGCCCATATCTAGGCAAGATCAAGAGTTAATCAATCGATGTGTTAAACAGTCGTGTTTCTGACAGAATGGTACAGTACATGTTAAAGAAGTTAGTAGAATCGACCTTAACCTTCATTGAAGGTTCCATCCAAGCATTCGCTGGGAGTAACTGAGGAAAAACCGTGGGAAAAGGAATGCCTTGCCGGGTGATTTGCATCCACGACAAGAATCATTTTAGTGAATATTAGAGAATGTTTGTTTCCAGTGCAGAAAAGTAATAAGATTAAAATAATATTTTATATGCCTTCAGAAATATGAAATTGAATTTCCTGTTTTTATAAAAAAACTATTGCAATAATGTTCATTATACACGGATAAGCAATACAAGGCAAGATTTAAAAGTCAAAGTTTTTTTTAAGTCCCCTCTATGCGCAGATAGGATTATCGGGACTGGACCTACAGTTTAAAGTGAAATCGAGGCGATCGAAACCGAGGCCTCTTGATTACAAGACATCAGCGTTGCCTCTACACCTCTACACTCTAAAAGAGTACATGTGACAAAGGGTGGATCATCAATATAAAATATGTGTAACTAATACTAACTAATTACATATTGTAGCTAGGATAAATTACAAAAGTGTCGATATATCCGATCAATCTTCTAGCTATTCGATCTCCTAGAAAATACACTTATGAACAATGGGTATTTTACTGCTCTGCTACAGAATATTTGATTTTGTGTTAAACGAGCTCTTCGAAAACAAACCCTTCAGAAACATATTCTTGCTGGCAAGTTTTCGTTGGGTCAGCACATCGAGTCCCATCGTCGAAATTTTCTTCCTTTCCAGGCCAGAGTATATTACCATTTCTATCCAGTAATGACATTATTTTATGTTTCAGCAATTTGGAATTGAACCAGGGACCCCTCGCACCTAAGACGAGAGTGATAACCATTCTCCTACAAGGAAGGTCGAACGTAGAAGCTGCATGCCGCAACAAAACTCTCGTAACCATAGAAACGACGATATCTAGGCACTAACAGCGATAAGTCAGATTTTCTTGAGGTTTCTAAAACTGATTTATTGGTCGCAAGCGTTTTTGATCAGAATCCTTGCGGCCTCAATAGCGCCCCTAGACTCATTAGCTATTCGCGAAATAATATCGTCAAGGATTGGGCCTCCTAATGGAAATCAATGCACGGTTATGATGCAAAATTGCAAAACCACTCGAAAATTTAATTGTAATAAGCCGGTTGGTTTGGCGTTATTACAAGAAGATACTACAGTACTCACGTGCTTCCCTGCAAGTTATGTGTGTAGACGGGATCATGTGTTGTCAACGATCCGTTAATGAGGAATTTTATTCTAATTTAGTAGAATAATGGATTGGTATCAACAAATCCAATTCATCAATTATATATATATATATATATCAGTTTTAGTTAACAACCTATTTGTCCGTATCAGAATAATTAATACAAACTCTCTACAGTAGCACAATTCAAAACATAATAGTAGCCCTATAACAATCGTTGACCTTCGTCGCTGAATGGTCAGCGTAACGCGCTTTGAAGCCAGAACTCCCAGCTTCGAACCTTGGCCAGGCATTGTGTTTGTACAAATACCCATTTCATCATTTATCCTTCTCATCGCGATTAACCGACGTGGAGTAATATACATAATATACTGAAATATACGCATATGGAAACAATTGAAATTTGAAAGAACTCTGTTCTAGATCTCTGTTCTTGCTATCTGCAAACATTGTACGTCAGAAACGAGTATCGGCGAAACTTTCCGAACGTAGACGAAGTGCCTGATGTAGCTCACCTTGTACAGTCGCGGACGCTTCTTCAATGGGGTCGTTGCAACTCTGAAGAACGTGACCGTAACACCAGAACGTGAGCACATCCGCTTATCGCAAGGCGGAAATAAACACCTCAAAACTTGGCACGGAGATCGGGGAATCATTATGTTGTTTGCCCTGAGTCGATTAATAGGAAACCCAATAATAAGAACTCGACTCGTTTATGAACGTTTCCATGGCGACAATTCAGAAGAGGGAGAACTTTTAATCATGGAACTCGAATGTCGTAGGCACCGGGACGCTCAAAGAGATGTAACTGACGTTTCTTCTCAATGGCTGAGGACCTGTCCCGCTTCCTTATTCCAACTTTGTTCTGAATGGACTCCGCGAAACCCTGCAAGCGACATTGTTGATTAAAAGTTATGTTCGCCCATTTTCTGTTGGATTGCATTTTATTTAAATGGAACGACTACTTAATTTAAGGGGCGTGTCAAACGCTGACTAATAAATTAAGTGCAAAATGAAAATCGCGAACAGCGTAATTGTCGTTTCAAGACCGATATAAATTCGATCCTTAGCTGATCGAACTCATGTCTAGACTTTGGTTTCTCTTACCTGCACAGGCTCTCATTAACGTGCTCGTTCCAAATCTCTTTCGATTATTTTATTTTTAAATCCCGGGTTCAAATCCAGACCTGGACATGGATGTTCTTTCTGAGTGTCCCTTCATTAATTTAATCACATCATCACTCATCCTCATTGTCTCGAGTAGGCAAAAGTGGCATGCAAGTGAAGCTTAATAAGAAAAATCAAGTTTTTTTTTCCTTCCTGTGGCTTTCATGGCATTTCTAAGGTCCACTGAAATTTTATCACATTTTCATTATAATAATTATACCATGGAACCATAGGTATGTTTTATATTACCCTTTTTTCTGTTACAGGTAAACCATAGCATTGACTAAGGAGGAGCGAATCCAAGTTATTTTGCTGGTGGGGACTTTGAACATATTCTTTAACTCTGTTGTACAATAATATGTTCCTAACATCAACTTTTTGTTCTCCTATGGTTCCAGACTCATGGGACACCTTGTATTTTAAAAGCCACATATTTCACAGAAGAAAATTAGGAAATATAATTTTGACAGTCAGACACCCTCTCTCAAATTTCTCGCAATTTATATTTTTTGGTTATTTAGCGTCGCTTCTTGGTTATCGTGGCTATGAGGATGAACGGTAATTAAATAAAGGGCCACTCAAGAAACGCTGTAGGTCTTTTCAGTACGCCGCAGACCAAGCAGACAACAGCTGTGGCGCCGAGAGATACGACGTGGCTGAAATATGTACTACTTGCTTACAGGCTGCTGTGCTTCTTATTGCGCTGGATTGGTCGCCTCCCCGCACCCGCGCCAGCTTGTAGAGCGTCCGCCGTAAGAACTGAAACGATCTATAATATCCGTCTGGCACTCGAACTCGGAGCCTTCAGTGGAGAGACCAATCAACCCGATTGGTCACGGAGGCGGTTAACCAGGTGATTAAACAAACTTTGACGACAAACTCATGCGGTATTTAGATGGATAATATATCTGATTACTTGCAGGATTTTTCCCAGATAGGAACAAGTAACACTGCTTGAATATATATAGTAGGGCCATTGATGTAAAGCATTTTTATCTAATACAATTTACCTGGCATTCGCCTTCCAGCGGAGGGCCTATCTTTACTTTCCCGTGCGACTGCCTCCCACAAAAACAGAATATTGCTGCCTCCGCAGCCACTTTTACTGGTGAAGTTACTGAGAGATTCTTCCAGAAAGTTTTCATAGTCATCAACATTCTTCTTTAAGTCAAGGAGAAGTAAACGATGCTCAAAATGCGGAAAATGCTTAAAGATCCAAGCCAACCACCAAAATACAAGCTACCAGCCCAAAATGATCTCTTACCAAATCATAGGTTACCTCTTTCTAATGGTTTGTTTACCGATCGTGTCGCAGACGACAATGAAAATCTTCACAGATCACACTAATACCCATCGCAGCGACTCCCCTATATCTTGGATCGGAGTGTTCATTTTTACAATCAGTCGTTTTCTGCTTCTGAAAAAGACGATATTCTTCTGTAAGGAGCGTGGAGTGGCATATCTTGTATAAGTGGAACGAGGGTCGTTTTCCAACTTTCAAGCAGAGATTTTTATGGTTTGTACAGAACGTTATGAGCAGTTTTGTTGAGAATTAAGGTTTCGGAATTGCTCTGTCTGAGAAGCTACGAGGAGAAAAGATCTTTTTTTTTCAAGGAGGAATATCTGAGATATTTCCTCAGAGAGCGATTGCCAGGCAGCAGGGTCAATGCTTTTTGGAATATTTTAATGCTTATAGCCTAATGGAATTTCTGAAAGCTCAGATGTTTGCGTTAATGTGCATTCAAATGATCTTGAGCGCATCTTGATGGGCTTTAGTGCTTCTTTTTATGAACTGTTCTGTACTCTCCACTTGGTTTAGGAGAATATCTTACTGAATCAATTGTGTGTATCGCTAAACGAAGATAAAAGTGTGCAAAGCATACTTCATTAATGTTTTATGACATTTTCAAATTGGATATTCAATGGATGTTTCATGAATTTTTCATTTGACCTTCGAGATTTTTCTTTCATTTCTTCCCATTCGCCACCAGTAAGGTTTGCCAGAACAAGGTCAGTTGTGTATGAAATAGCAAATAGACTAATGCAAGTTCGAGTTCTCGCTAGGCACACCTCTACAATAAGCGTGTTCTTAACTTCAACATTTAAAGTATTTTCAAGTGAGTCAATTTCATCAAATCATCACACTTACTCATCACGATTTACCAAAAGTATCAGAAATGAAACGTAAAGCAAGAAATATACAAATTATCTTCTTTCTACACAAGTAACAATCTCCAGGTATTCTACTGTTGATTGATTGAATTGATCTATTTTACTTCGCGATTCTGAAAGTTTTGGCTAGTTACGAAGATGAGTGTGAAAGGTGATAAAATGAGATGAAGTAGCTGAAAGGAGAATGACAAACACATATGGACGGCACACGACACAAATCCCATAGAGGATTATACTGACCATGGGTCCAAACACCAGAGCCTCGTTAGTCTGCAAAATGCAGTCTAGGGTGTACTACATGGATGAGCCACCCTTTACGTCTCATATTCTACTGTTAAGGATGAACTGGAAGATTATGAGGCTAGAAGTTGCTGAGTATTACTTTCCAGGCATTTTGATTTTTAAAAATAGTCAAAGAAACTTGTGATTAATGGAATACTAGATTGGTATCTAGTTTACGTTGGCTTCCATACGGCAGCTAGCTACTTTACCTTGCGGCGTAAGTCCTCAAAATACTTTCCCCAGCACGTGGGCGTACGGGTGACGTAAATCAGAATAAAGCCTATTTGCAGATGAAGGGTGCTGTCATCCCTTAGACAGGTCTGTTTCCAACAGGACACGAAGTCGAACGCTCTTCCTTCTTCCCCCCGCTGATTCTTGGCTATTGTTCTTGATTTCCAGGAGGAAACAAATTGAAAACCAACAACAGAAAGACAGGCCGAGGCAGAGTTCACGCTGAGCGAAACCCCGCTGGAGTCCAGACGCTGCGCCGTCGTTTCTAACAGCGGGGGTTCGAACCAATATGCTGGACTTGATGAGTAGAGTTGGCGAAGTGCGTGCTTTATATAGATCAGGCTCCACGCAAAGCTGTTGCCACGACAACTTGATGAAATGCGTGGATGTGTGAGGTTTCGTTCCGGGCAGATTAAGAAAACAGCAAAGGTGCCAGCAATTATAGCACGTGGAGGCGGATAAGTACAGATTCTGGATCTCGGCCATAGTGGTGGTGCAATTAGCACAACGCTTTGGCCGCCTGTAACCTCCGGAGTTACGCGGAGTCTGGGTGAGTCCTAGAACCGCTTATGAAGCAGTATTGATAGATAAATTATTACCTAAGAACGCCCATCCCAGTAATCAAAGCCTAGTCTCCTTCGTGACAGCTGCATGAGTTAATTTGCTAAGGATCTTTCGTTTTCTATGGCTATTGACCTGGGCATTATATCCATAAGATATTTATAGCAGTATAAACATAAAGTTATTTCAGTTTGAAATGTTGATATAAGGAAACAAAAACTGGTTGACTAACCCGAGCACTACTACACACAAAGCTATAGTTTGATCATTTTTGAGAAAGGCATCGTAGTTCTTTGTATCCGCCCCAATAAAAATGTGTCAGTAACCTCAACACATTTGAAAAATGAATATACGTTTGAGTACACCACATCAAAAGTCACGCTAAAAGTCAACCTTGTCTCGAACTATGTGTTGTCCGCATTCATGATTTGAATTTTTTATGGCTGACGAAAATTTCAATTCTATAAATATTATTTAAATGCATTGTGACGGATAATGTGAAACAGAAGATATGAATCACAAAATTGTATACCATGAGCTTATTTCAGATAGAATCCAACAAACAGAATTGTGTTCTGTACTTCACATGTGTACAGTTTATTGCTAAATTATTTTATAATATCCGAATTTCGAACAAAATTCTACGAACATATTTTGCCGCACTGTTTCATAGCACCCAATTTTCTGATTTTATTAATCCACATGTCAATGATGCGAAAAATATTTAGATGTATGTTTAATTTGTATAGTATATTTTGCCAGACTATTTGATAATATCCGAATTTGTCTAGTTTTCTTGAACCGTCACCAATACAAAAGTTTTAATCGTAAATTATATTTATGTCTTCATGTCACCAACACGGTATTTACAGTAGTTGCCATATCTAATTACCGATCATATCGTTCTACCTTACATTATAACTACGAAGTTTTCTTGGGGGTTTTCAGCAAATAATTTCTACAACAAACTTCAAGCTTTCGACATCTAGTGTCACTCATTTTCAAGAAATTGAGTTGCTTTCAGAACTGTCTTGCAACTTTACTTGCCCTACATAAATATGCTTCAATTATGTTTTGATATGAATCTTGAGAAACCTCTCTAAAATACATACAGCGTTCACGTACGTAGCCTACAAGCAGACCAGCGACACCTACTTCCGAACGTAATTACTTGTACAAGGGTTCCGTGAATAACGACTCGTCTCTCATCTCCCAGGTGTCTCCGTGACCGTCGGAACCCTAAGGCACTTAGGAATATGTGTCCCAGTCTGACAGCAGGCGCATAAATGTTAATGTAAGCACCCATAAAAGATGTCACACTAAAAGCAGCCACCATCTTGGCACCGAAACCCCTTCCAGCTTTACGACTTTGCTTCTGCATTTAAATTCCTTTCGGGAATGCATTCGTCGCTCGCGTGTGGATGTTGGAGTCATCGCAGACAGTTCTGCAACAAAACATTAATAATTTCATCACTAGGTTTGGGTTTATTACGACTCTGAAACACGGCTATTTTGAGAAGAGGTGCGTTCTGCACTTCTATCTGGCAATGACGCACCACGAGACTAGTTTTACTACGATCACACTCACGTTTGAACCATGAGGTAGGTTCATTTCCTCCTTTAACTTCACCTGTGACCTCAGACTGCCTGTTCCCATACAGCCCACAATGTCACAATGTCTCAGTCAAGTTTTGCTTACGTAATTGTAATATATTTCTTTCATAGGATCCGCATGGGATGCTACAATGGGATGCATAAGTATTACCAAGCCAATTATCCATCACTATGCTTATTATCGTTGTTATGTGCAATGACTTTTTTCTGGAATTGAAACAAAGCGCTAAATAAACTGCTGACAGCTTCTATACCAGCATACGTAAAGATCCAGTCCTTAAAGACGTGTAGGATGCAAGATAATACTTGTGCATCCCACTGTACATGCAAGGTTAGCAATTAAAGTAACAGAAATTGGTACATTTAGAACAACATTTACATTTAACGCGGTACTTGGCATTAATTTTACGGCGAGTTAGTTCCAATAGGCTTGTTTTTCTCTCAGTATTGATAGTGCAAGAACAATACGACCATTTGAAGTGTAACAAATATTTAATGAAAACACACACACACACACATATATATATATGCCGACTTCCGTGGCGGGCAGCGCGCTACGACGCCAGGGGTCCCGAGATCGAATCCCGGCATGGACATGAGTTTCATCATATCATGACGCAACTTCTTCGTCTCTATTAAACAAAAGCGACGCTAAATAATAAAAATTAATTAAGCAAATATAAAGAAATGTTCTGTACAACTACGTGGATGTGATAGGGTACAAACGGAAAGAAAAATGTATTTGGAATAGAAGAAAGTGGGTGGCGGTGATCAAGATATTTGTTTAAATTGGTAGGAAACGACTTCCACAATTTTTCAAAATAATTCTCACTATTTTGCGTCCATTTTATTAAACTGGCCAGTAATTTATCAAAATAAGAGCTGGCAAATAGTAGATCCGGGATCTACTACAGGAGATGGTGATCTCGGTGGGAATGTTTCCGACAGTGTCTGGTGGTAATGATGGAGGAGCGTCGTGTTGATCACAGCGCCTCCAGTGCGGTCGATAGTTGTGGGGCCCTATCTCCATACTCCATATGTACCTTCATTACAAGGTGTAATATGCAGGAGGATGTTACCCTTTTTGAAGACACCCGCTTGCCAACATCTCTTCCTCTCTTTTGCAGGTTAGCGAGTCTCTTACGCCTGGACTCGGAGCCTGGACTCGGAGCCTGGACTCGGAGCTAGAATAATCCTCATTTTATCGCCATTCTACCCATCGTCGTGATTATCCAAAAAGTGATATAAAGACGACGTAAAATAAACTAAATCAATCAATCAATCAATCAAGAAATCAATATTCAGGGGATAACTTTAAAGTTTTCCTTAAACTTGCGAAATTTACTAAATCCTAACATGCATTTTCGCTTCTTTCAATTTTACCAAAAAAATTTGTTGCAATACAAATAAATCACATTCTGCAGTGCACTTTCCTTAGGGAATAATATGTACAGTCACCGGCAATAAAAGTGGGATACCCAGGTCCTGAAATACTGGCTTCCCTGCAATTAGTTATGTTAGCTTCCAATTGAAACGTTGGTATTGAAATCGGCTTACCGCCATAGAGTTATGCAACCACACATTACACGCAAGGCAGAATTTCAGGATCCAGGTGTCTTCTTTTTATGGCCGGTGACCGTAAGTATTTGCAAGCTCATGGACAGTGAGTCAGATATTTCTGTCGAGTCATAGGTTCTCGAGTGTTTGTATAATATTAACTTTAAAGCTCTGCTTATTTGTATTTTCAGTTTTCCTTGTCATTCTTACTACCCTTTCAATTACTGCCACATTCGCGACAATAAATTTCCGGTTCCTTGAAAAAGGGTGCTCGCTAAAGACCTGGAGGACACTTGGAAAGATGGAAATTCTAGTACGAAAACTCTCCGCTTGGCGGAGCTGTCAACTTTCTTTTGCCTCTGGCACCAAACATAATAATAAATCTTTCTCTCCCTTAACGCAGGTTGTAGGCGCCCTCTTTAATCGCTCATCGCTGTCGGTTCCTCACTTTCTTGCTGACTTATTTTCGCTCTCTTCTTAGATGAAAACTCCGAACGAACAAAACTCCCCCACTAGACGGTCTGTAAATAATTATTCATGTCAGCAATGTGTTTTATGAATTTGTTTGTTGTATCTTTTAGGCCTATTTATAAACATGCCTCCATAAGGAACGACTTCTAATTTTTTTGTTGCTAGATTTAGATGTCGCTCCTTGATTTGTTGAACGCCTTTAAAGAAAAACTCCGTTCCGGTAAATCAGATTGGTCCCTCAATTGAGTTCCTGCTGCGACATTGGTCATCCATTTTGTTTATTTAAGACATTATACAAAAGTCTGTCCTTTGTTACGTTCATTCTAGTAAGTGATAGATGAACAGGAAAAGAGAAAGTTCTTGTACTAAACTAGCCTCCTGTCGGTGGGCAACTAGGAAATTTAGAAGAAGTAATTTTGGTTAGTGCGAATTTGCTGAAGTGACACACGTGATAGACCTTGTGTTTATATATTTACTTAGGCTGCAATAATAATAATAATAATAAACACCATAGTTATTTGAATATGCATTTGTTATTAATAATTATTACATTATTAATTATTCTTAGTAGCAGTAGTAGTCGTTGTCGTCGTGTCTATTTATTTATTGTTTTCGTTCCGGCTATTGACTGAAAGTACATTATGCATTTTGGCGATGTGATTCAAAACAAATTATAGATTGGTCACTTTTACTATTAGCGGTGATTGATTTCTAAATTATGGCACGTCAACACATAGCATATTTGTGTTTGACACACAATACAAGGACAGGCCACTTAAATATAACAAAACTGAGGACGGAACTGTAACAATAACATAAAATGTCAGTTCAAAATCTGTCTAACTCAGTTCCTAAAACTTAGACTCGTTACTAGGGAGACAAATTTATGGTAAATAAAAACTGAGGAGAGCAATAAATAAAATGTTAGATCAGCGGTATATACCAGCGGTGGGAAAAAACAGACTAATCTTATCGCTGCTACAGCTAGCATGTTCAATGAAACTGAAGTTGAGTAGACATTCGGGGGAAGAAGGGAATGCAGCTTGACAGGGAGCTAATTTTTCGAACTGAGATTATGTGTATGGGAAATCTCAATTTGCAGCACCTTCCTGATGTGATCGAAGATAAAACGTTCTTCAGCTGCAAGTGGTAGGAAACTTTAGGCAAACGTTTCGTTACAAATCGACCTCGCTTGCCGGATTTTTGCGTGTTTTCTACTCAATTTGATGATATTTCATAATTATTTCGCAAAAAGCGTTCATTTCGTGGAAAAGCACGCATTTCGCATTACTTCGCGAATAAAATTCATGCATATTTCATCATTGGGGGTGTAGTTAAGTCCAGAATGTTCAAAATGTCATCTTTTTTCACATTTGGCGATTTCGCGCATCGCTAAAATTCAATGTCCTTACTCATTACCAACAACTAAAACTGTACTGGCTCCGAGAATAAAATATCGATTCTTTGGTTAAGAGCTGAGGCTGTAAATGCACACGTTCGGGCCAACACGACCTCACAGAGGATTTATATTGGCAGTGGGTCCAGGCGCCAGAGACTCGTTGGCCTGCAAGACTGAACTTGCTAGGGTGTACTACGTGGAAATGAGGTTGACATTTGGGTGCCTTCCAAGGAGGTCACACCTTACACTCACACAGGTACTACGAGTGCGTGAGATTATTTGCCCCGTCGTGGCACAAAAACTTTGACTAATGTCTGCAAATGAAGAATGTAACCTTACTGGCGTTACATTCCCATTGACTAATTTCGATTATATACGTCCTGGTAATGTAGTAATAAATCTTTGAAGCTTGCAACACTGATTAGTAAGTTAATAAGTAGATATCAAAACCTGTTAGGGTTACTTGAAGGGTAGGAGGGAACAAGCAGGTAAATCAATCTTGTCAAACTCTATGAAAATGTAATTGTATATTACAAAACTTACAGAACATATAAATACAAAGGTGCAAAAAACATATGCTTTGATGAATGGAAAAGGCAAGTGTATAAAACGAAAGAAAACATGTTGTAAAGTCCAGTACAGGATCCACATGGCAGGAAATAAAACCACTACCTTGCTTACGACAGAAAATTGACTTACCTGTTGTTTTTTTTTCCCCTGGCCCTTCATTTGTGGATGCAGGCTTTGTTTGAGAGTACCGTTGATTGCATTGTTATTCCGGCTTTGATTTTTTTGCGGGGCAGAGGAAGCTTTCTTCTAACCGTGCTTGTCATAGAAATTTGCGGTCAGGAGTTATTTGGAAAGAAAACATGGGCAGTTACTCATTCCCTTTCGGAAGCCGTGGGCTTTACTAAGCGGACGCCCCTCGTATGCTTGGGACGTTAAGCAGCCTTTCGTATGCAACGTCGTCTCGGAACCTAATGGACCGTACATTCTCGTGAGGAATTTACAACGCGCATAAGGTAATTGTAGATATTATCCACGGAATCTCTTAGCGAGCAGATAAGCCGCACACTTGCAGAATTGCAATGCTAAGACAACCGTCCGTCGCCCGGAAGCAAATATCTGGCTCTGATGTGGGAGTCCCCCCTCCTCGCGGCTTCCTCCCTCGGGACGTGATACGGGCAGGGATGTCCTCATTGAAGCACTCGCAGACGGAAAAAGTGGATGTAGGTGAAATTGGAATCTCAGTCTGGTGTCGCGTCAGGCCACGCAAGGGTTTGCAGTCCTCCACAAAACTATTCATCCCGGTCGTGGAGGTGTTTGGAGGGATTAGGTATCCTACGACTCTCCTTGGTAACATATTTCTGGACATTGGATGGACTTTGCATCAAGGATTGTTGCACGGAATGATTATAAGTGGTAATTTCTCTTTCATAAACTTCGGAGGATAAACAACCACTCTCGATCCAGCCAAGGAAAATTAAATTAAACGTTATTACAGCGCCTTGAATAACGTAGTGTGGAAAACGACCCAAGAAACTGGTTCCCCAGACGGATGAGAAACATAGATGGCAGTGCGATCAGTACGACTGCTAATTTTCTTATGAAAGTACTGCGGCTTTGTTAGTTTTTGGAATATATTATGTAGATTTGTTTGTCTTGAAAGGCGGTACGTGAATTGATGGAAACAGTTATATTTGTGGAGTGATTTGCAGTCACGAAATGACATGAATTTGGAAAGAAAAGTAAAATAAAATCAATCAATAAATAGCATGCGTAACACAAGAAGAAAAATTGCAAAGTGATTCCGGACGTCAGGTGTTGGATTGTGTACTAGAGCTTTTATTTTTCTATGTTATTAGAATATAAATAGTATCCTGAGAGATTTTCATACTGAGGCGACAAACCACAAGTGTCTATTGGAAGCGAGCAGTCCGTAATCAATGCAGCCTTTCGAACCGTAGGGACACAAGCTCTGACTGCACCGTTTCCTCAAGGAGATTTTACACCAAAGCGACACGCGACAAACGATACGAGGATTTCACATCAAAGCGACACGGGTTTTTCGGTCCAAGGCAACTTTCACACCGAAGTGACACATGTTGCTTGGAAACGAGCCAATCTAGAGCAACATTTCACATCGTAGCGGCATGACGGGAAGCACAGGCCAGCTTTCGGTTGGTGAAATCCTCAAGCGATAAGTGTCGCGTGCTCCTTGTCGCTTTGGTGCGCAATCTCCCTAAAGCAAGACACTCATTGCATCACGCATGCGCGAACAACAAACCACGGCAACATGTTGCAAGCTATTGAGGAAATGGCCCAGTTCGAGCGACGCACAAGCGACAAAGCGACACGTGTGACTTATCGTGTCACCTAGATCTGTTGTTGTAATGTGCGGTTTTTCGTGTCGCCTATCTGTTGTTCGCACAATTAGCAGCGAACGCTTGCCAATAGACTGAAGGCACCATGTCGCTTGTCACTTAGTTGGAAACTCCCTCTGTAGCGCGTCGCTTCGGTCTCAGCACCCTTCCTTTAAGGAGCTTTCCGACCGAAGTAACAAGTAGCACGCGAATACGCCATATGAACATGTCGTTTGCTGTTTGGACCCTCATGTGCAATGAATGCTATTTTACAGTCTGGAAGTGTGTGTCACTAGTGTGACAGTGTGAACATCCCGTGTCGCTTGTCCCATTGGTTTGAAAGTTTCCTTACACTCATGTCGATGGCACTAAGAAAGATTTGTGTAGTTCCCCTTGTCGTTTCATGGAATTATCATTATCATCATCGCCGCGATTAGTTTAAAGCGGAAGAAAAGAGACAGCAAATATCCAAAATACAAATGCTTCAGTGTGTATATCTTTAAAAGAAATGATGATAATAATAATGAACCTAATTCATACACAAAAATGTAGTTGTCAAGAACATTCCACGCGTATTTTTTCTCCCGTATTATTAACGAAAGTATGACGATAACAGGACGTGGTCGACTGTCTAGAATGTTCGTTAATATCTTCGCAACCACTGTACCAAATATCATAGCAATTATCACATTCATAGAAATGCTTCATGTAAAAGAATCAGACGTTGCAGCGAAAACTCCATTTACTTCCATTATAAGCAGTCGAACACCAAGCACCGGGGTCAACACCAGCGCCTCTAGCGGATCATTTTCGAGTGGAACCAGCCAGAGCGAGAAGAACTATGCCGTTTTCCACACTACGTTATTCAAGGCGCTGTAACGTTATCTAGTAATGCTGATCAGAACATAAGCGAACATTGCATTGCGCTTTTAATCGTAAGTGGCGCCCACCTCACATAAGATCCGAACTTGAAGTGAAGTGTCACTACTTCGGACTGGCGCCATTCACTTCACATGAGATCTGAGCTCTCGCTACTTCGGACTGGTGCCGTTCAGTTCACATGAGAGCTGAGAAGTTTTTTACTCAGTGTGGTGTCTGAATTTAGCAGACTGGCATTTTTACCGCATGCATGGACGACATCTGTAGGACTTTTCTCCAAGGCGAGCAAGCATTAACAACGCAGATTGCTCCAAACAGTTTCAATTTGATATTGTAACGTTCTTACGACGAATCTGCAAATATCAGCCCTTCACAATAATTAACACAAAGGACTCTGACTGAAATGAAAGTACAGGCACTTACCATGGTACTAAGACCATGACCGTATGAATCTTGAAGTACTAGTGCTTTTAAAATCTGGAATGTGTTTCCTCTATTTATGTAAAAAAAAAGAGATAGAATCATGTATACTCTCCGATTTTCCTGTTCTCCTATTCACCTCAACGATGCTCTCATCTGTATATTGGTTTCTTGTATACGTGTATGTGGAATCCACTTTAATGGTTCTTTGATACAACCATTCTCAAACCTTTGACACCTTGTTGCTCATTTGAAGTCAAACCAGAACACAAATCTTCTAAAGTTACGTGTGATGTAACTCTACCTGTTTTTCGGATCAAAGCACACCATAGCTATTTTGTTTGAAGAGCAGTGTGTATGGAGTCTGGTATCTCGTACGTTGAGGAGAGACAGAGAGATAGAAAAAATGGGTATTTGTTACTTTCAGTGAAAATTCAAAGTTAATTTAAATACATGATGGAAGGGTTTGTTCATATTTCAGCTTTACGTGCATGTAATTTGTACAAAAGTGACGCAAAGCAGTGGAATTTTATATGCATAACTTTGAAGAAATATTTTTTTCTTAAATTAATTCTTGGTGGTGCTTTTTCACCATTCACTTCCACGATTATTTGTAATGGTAGGTTAATATATGTGACTTTAATGTGTAACCACTAACAAATTTTTATCTTACATGTGTAATTAGGAACATATCAGGTATTGAACTCACATTTGGTTAAATAATTGTTTATGCTGGTATCACGATGCACGTGATTTTATTATTATTATTTTAAAGTTCTGAGCAGTAATGTGCTAACGTGTAAATTTATTTGGCGACTTCTTAAAAACAATTGAATACAGAACGATTTATACCTTTTATACTTGGCGGTTGTTACATTAATTTAAATGCAACTACAAGAGGTAATTATACAATGAAGGCAATACGTACATACAAATGCAACGATTTCCAGTTGGAAGCAAATCATGGCTGCATCGGTCATTTCTTCGTTTGAAATATGTAAGTTACCTGCACTTTCATTTTCCAATATGTAGTAATATGGTAATATGTGTGTGTGTGTGTGTGTATGAGAACCTCGAGGATATTGTTCACTCAAGGTCTCGGGTTTCATAATGACGACGCTGATCCTATTCATCACACCAACACAATCTCCCGTTAATTGGTAAACTCCCAGATACTGCACAAAGCAATCTACAGCGATTATCGTGGGCAGGGTCGTAAATACGCGCCGAGACATTCGGTGGGACTTAACCTTAAACTTACGTTCTTATTGAAAACGGCTGTCCTCGACAAATCAAACGCATTTACGCACTGTCCAAGATAATTACTCGCTTACGCCTTTGCAGGAAGGGAGTTCCTATCCATTCGCTTCGCCTCGTCACTTTTACGTCAGACGCTTGACATAAACAAGGTTTATTGTCGCCCCCTCCTCCGACACATTTGAGTGGGAAATTGAATTTCGCATTGAAGGTAGCTCGATGCACCATTGCTTACATTACGAGCCTGTTTATGCATACAAAATGGAGAAGAATGTCTTTTGTCTTTGGCTCGCAGTGTCTTCGCCTCGAAGGTGCCTGCCGCAGATTTTAAGTGGACTTGAAAGGCCCGGAGCGGTATATTCATCCGAAAGCTCGCCAGACCTCGCCTTGTAAACTTTGTTATGCGCATTTCGTAGCTAATAAATTCAGGCTTTCACAGGCAGCATCTATCTCTCATTCTGAATTTCTAAATAATTCATGACAGAAGTGTGTGCATGGAATTCTCAGTTCTGTGTCGGCAAATTAAGTTTCCCGGCTGTCCAATCTATTTCCAATGGAATGCGATAGACAACCGTGGTGAAGAAAGGTACCTGATATTCAATACACGCTGTCAAAACGAATCAGATTTACTTCTTGGGATATTGGTATCAGTACTGTCGTATCTCAGTTCAACGCATATTTCCACAACATCAAGGCAAGACAGTTACGTTTCCACTGGCAGCAGTATATATCACGAATGGTCACAAGACTTTGACATTTAAAAGAACACTGATTACGACTCAGGTCTCCTAGGTCGCCAGATTTAGCTCTACTCACTATTTTCTTTCCATTGGCGGAGTGGGCACCCTGTCGCCTTGTAATCAATGTATCCCGGGATCCTTCCCCGGTGGAGATACATTGGACAGTACTTTCGATTCCACTTTAAACTGAAGACATATCTGACCAAAATATGTATTTAGAAACAAGTTTTTCTACTAGATATTTTCCTTTGAAGTTACGTGGACAATATCATGTACGGGATAAAGGTTTAATGTATATATCCTTGTGTAATCAAGTATAGCAGCAGACACGGTGGCTACAAAACACGTGGGGAGAGATTGATTGTTGCTGTGATGGCAAGGTATTCATCCCACACTGAAATTTATAACATTATCGTCCGTACAATTTGAACATTTGAAACTTTGTCATGCGATGATTGCTACGGTGAGCGCCAGAATATTAATAACTCATTTGTGCAGTTTTGAAATATCCAGTTGCTTTATTATGATATACAAACTCGATTTGTTTCGCTGGCGTTGTTATAACACAAATACAATTTTTAATCTACGTCAGCTTCCAAGTAAATGTGTTAAGTTCCATTCAAATTAAATATTGTGAAGCAATAATAGTATGTGAATTTGTAATAAACGTAAAATACACCAAGATACGGTCCAATTTCTAAAATCTCAGACACCCTACACACACACACATTCCTTCACATACACACAATATGGATATTATTGTTTATGGGATACAAGCAACAATGAATGTCTGTAGAGAGTAAGTTTGCGTTAATTACATACTTTTATTGCCATCTTTCCAATATTCAAATTTCAAAAACAGACGTAATCTGGTAATTTATTGAGTGTAGGAGCATCTAATTGTTCCACGACGAACGATTCGGAAGAATTTGATTATGAACCGAATTAAACGCTTTGCGCGCAAAGCTTTTTAAAAATTAATTTAAATTGTTATTACATTGTTAATTGTTTTTCAAAAATAACAGTTCGTTGTTTTTGGTTATTGAGAATATAACATATGCATGAAACTCATTCCTCTGTTTTTAGAAATTAAGCTTACAAATATGACCCAGCGTAGCTGCTGAGGAAAAGTACAACAACACGACCGCTCGTTTAACACTGGTTGTATTTGAAATTTGAAAAATGTAGAATGACGTCAATAGGATTTACTTGAGCCGTGCATTGTTTCCCTACAATGCGCTTGTATTTTTCTCCCTCGTGTGTTGTCTCCCTGCAAAATCTCCTGCGGTATCCATAATGAGGAAGGAATGTTGGTGCCTTTGTCTTTTAATCAGCCATAATGCAAGGATATGTAAACCCCGTGAGTTTGGGAAAAGGGTAAAAGCCATGTTAATTAGTCACGTGTCTGCCTTGCGTTTCAGGACACCATTTTTAACCCCATCTCTTCCTCTTTGACATTTCTGATATTAGATACTGCAATGAAGGGAGAGACCATACAAGGGAGAATACACCCCGAGCACTTATATATACATATGCACATAGGCGCTGACTTTGTGGGGGCAAGGTACTTCCCCCCCCAAAAAAAAATTCCACGTAGGACATATTTTATGTATATTTACATATATAAAGTATTGTTTATGCCGATTTTGCCTCCCAAAACTTTACCTTAGCCCCCAACAAATTCTATCGGGGTGTAGACGATTGAATTCTGTAGCAACATCTCTTGCACTGCGACTGTCAGCCTTCAGTATCATTTCAACACGCTCGTCTTTGGTCACAACCATCTCAGCACCTGCAACACACATACACACATTAGCCCTATGGTTCCTGACTTTTGACACCCTGTGCGTGTGTGTATGTATGTATGTATATATATACACACACACACACACATACACACACACACACACATATATATATATATATATACATGGGGGGAGTTTGAGCTTTTGCTTTGGGGGGGCCAGACCCTGGGAGAAGCATATGATATTATAAACTAGGGGATATTTAATAACCCTCAGGTATTGAATATCCCCTAGTTTATAAGGGGTCTGGAGCCCATCCCCCGGAAATAAAAAAAACAACAACTTAAGAACACTGCGTTTTAGGCGCTTTGGATTTCAAAATATTAATTTCCTCGCTTAAGTAAACAAATATTAATTAGTATATTGGTTGTCAGCTTTAAAAGAAGCAAAACAGTACGATTATTGCATTTTGCATTTCATTATTTTTTTATTGATACAATACTCGTGTTACTTTAAAAAAGTTACGGTACAATAGTAAGCTTAAGATATTTTAGAAAAATTAAATTGAAAAGTTCTTTTGATGTCTCAGCAGTAACTGTTGACTCAACACAAAGTCATTTTACGTTTTTCTTTCTTCAAACTGTACACACCAATCAAATCGTCTAAGACCCGCTATTGCGGCGCAATTACCTCACATGCCATCATGCCTAACGTCAAGATTTGCGGTATGGCTTCATAACAAAAAAAGTAGTAACTGAACTTAATCATGTGTCATTTTTTGGTCTTTTTTAGGTTGGGATGGCCAGGCCCCCACTGGCCCCTCCAGAACTCCGCCTATGCATATATAGTATAGTGATAGGAATGTAGTTAATTATGACGACAACTAAACAAAGTTGAATACCACTCAAATTATTGAAATAAATATGAAATATTAACGCCCCAATGCCATTTGCGCAAAAGTAAATCATATATTGGCCTTTGTGGACGAGCGCGTTGAGTGGTTGGCTTATGTTCTTATCACTGGAGGTTCTGGATTGAAATCCTTTCAACAATTTCTGCAAGTCGCATCGAAGTTTCCCCTCACGCGTTCATTGGTCGAGGTTTTTTAAGTCTACTTTATGCACAGATAGGCTAATCAGAAATGAGCATACAGTTTAAAGTGGAATCCGAACCACCATGTACCTCCTTCGGGTGTCTAACCCGGGACCTCTTGGTTTCAAGATGACGAATTTACCACTACGGCATCGAGTGGTCGTTGTACAGATAAGAATATAATATGAATATTAGTATTGATATTATATTGCTTTACGGATTTTAATTCGTAAGATTGGTCATTTCCAGACCAATGAAGCCGTCTTTACTGTGTTACTGTTCATCAATATTATTTTTAGTGAAGCATACTTTTATTCTGCTTTGCGCTTTCGTTTGATATTTCCGCTTCTGTTTCCCCTATCATTCCTATTTCTACCACTTTCAGTACATTTTTCACTATCCGATGCTACTCGATTATATTCTAGCGTGTGATATTATCCAATCTTTATCGCTATCCTGTGCCATTTTCTCTTACGGTTTGGTCCTTCCGGGAGATTTACTTACAGCCTTCAAACCATTTAGATTAAAATGTACTGGAAGAGCAATATTCTGCATATCATCTATTATCATGGAAGTCCGGAAGGGGAGGGAGATATATATATACTCTTCTGAAGCCATAATACTATAACAAGATTCTTCAAAATGGAATACTATAAAATGATAATAATAAAAAATAGAATACTAAATCACGCCTTTCAGGAGATAAAGTTTGCTCGGGAGACCGGAAGATTGAGGTTGATTCCGGGGACTTTCGGCGATTCCGGGAGACTTCCGGCTATTCCGGTATGGTTGGCAAGCCTACTTCCAGGTGTTATTTTTATTCGCATTTTGACCTACTGTATCTTCCTTTTTTATAGTGTTTATTTCCTCTTTTATTTGTGTCTATCATCTGCTGTTTACGGTATCATTTTTAACTTCCAGCTTGATTCAGTGTGCATGAATCTTGGGTTCCCTACCAGATCTTGTCCTTGTCCTTGCTTACCAGTTGCGGTTGTCCAAGTATGATCATCTTTCACATACGTCACGTGTCAGCTGGTAGACACACACGAGGAAATGCGGACAATAACCACAGCAGCCCCGCGGAGTAACTCAAGAAGAAAGAAAAGGCATTCGTCACATCTGAAATACCAAAGCCTGTGAAATTTTCTTTCATTGAAAGAATGCTATCGGGTGACACTCGTCTGACGAAGCCAGGGTTTAGTTGTTGCGGGGAGGGAGGGGGGAAGGTCAATCAGATGCCAAGCGAAAATTAAATTCTTCTTCCCTTCGATTGGATTCCTAAATTAAACTCTGCTGAAGGCGGAGATTGTAGTTCCGTTTCGTGTTCAGGGCTGTCCAAAGATTTTCTTTTGTTTTTCCTTATTAGAAGGAATCGATTTAAGCGAATGTCGAAGGAGATGCAAGGGAAATCTGAATGAACATCCGAGTTAAACAGTGCGATATATTGAGAACGGTTTTTCGATCGATAAGGTTACTTACATTGCAATCTGTTAGCAAGTTTGAAAGTGAAAGGTTAATCTCGACTATGAAGATGAATGATGATTAGATGAAACTGATGAAGCAAACTCAAAGGAGCCCATATGTCCAGGTCCTCGAATTGAAGTCAAAATAGTCTTTGGCTGAATCATGAGTTAAAAACGCAAGGCCTTTGGTGACCAACAAGGTAATTGAGGTTAGCAATTACGATTACATGAATTCAAACATAAGGGACGATGTGTTGCAGTTTATTTGAAAAAGCAAATGCGTTTATCACTTATCTTTAAAAGTAACTTAGTCTCAGATTATTGTCTGCCAAAATTACTGAGTTTCAGTCACTTATCTTGAAAGCAAACTGAGTTTCTGATACTTTCCCCCAAAAGTTTCCGAGTTTCAGTCGCATGCTTTGAAATGTTACTATGTTTATAATCGCGTACCTTAAAATGTCACTGTGTTTCATTTGCGTGTCTTTAAAAAGTTACTGAGTTTCAGTTAGGTGTCTTTAAAATATACTGAGTTTCATTCATGTATCTTCAAAAGTTATTGAGTTTCAGTCGAGTGTCTTTAAACGTTAGGGTACAGCGGGGCTATTCCGCTCATTTCAACTTTAAGCCTATAAAAGATTAATTGAAACATTTGTAAAGAAATCGGTAGTTGTAATACAGTAATGATATTTTCATTAGGAACAGATTACTATACATAATAAGTGCAAATACTCTTCTGACAAAATAAATATTTGACGAGTGCAGAAATCAGAATTCACAAATTCAAGGGGCTATTCCGTCCAGTAAAGGGGCTATTCCTCCCAGCACGCTTTTGAGATAAAATCACACGCATTCATCACAAGTAAACATTTTTCGTCCCTTTGCACCCACGCAAAGTTCGTGAAACCATGTCACACATTTCTGGCACCGTATTCAGTCTCCCTTTGTGGCCGATTCAGGAGAATAGAATTTCAGTTCGCAAAACCCACGAGGAGTGTTTTCAGTGTTGTTGTCTTCTTCTCGAGCCACTTAACCGTCCACATTTACGTAGTCCTCTCCTTATCCGTGCTGGCTTTTCCTATTTTCTGTTTGCGTTTTGCTTTTGTTGCCTCCTAGTTTGCATCTGTAAATAAATGTCTTGTTTCTTGAATGTTAGACATCCTTTTTGCATTGTCGGGAATAATTGAAAGGAGAGAGTTAAATTTGATCTGTGCAGGAGGATCTTGCCGAAGGGAACTCAGGAGATTTCAAAGCCTTCACTCTATCTTTCAGTGTGGAGTACGGAATTCCAAACAATGCAGCAGCTCCTTTCATACTCACATCTCTGAGATAACTCTGTATTGCTCCATTCATCATATCTTCGGACCATTTAGGGCCAGGCTTTTCTCTGCTATATGTACGAACCATCTAAAATGAGAACATAAAGCTTTGCAATTTGACATTATAACATCAATTACGAAAATAATTTTCTTGAATATCCCCGTATTTACTGAGAGTGAATGTGAAAAACGTGTCAACCAGGGCGGCAAAGAAGAAAGTGAACTACATTTATGCACACATACAATGCACAACCTGGGTTCTAATAGCTTTGAAGAAATTAGTTAAAATTGCGAGCTATTGTGCATGCCACACCTTACGTTCCCAGGCTCTGTACTTTAACAACGTCAATAATTAATCGCAGTTCGCTTACCTCATGACATTCTACTTCTGTTCCATCCAAAATATAACACAAAACACTGGAACAACGGACACGAGCGGCAGTAAGAAGGCCACACTTTACACTGAACGAAACAAAAGCTCTCCACAGTGCCAAGGTATGGCGCTGTTACCACATTTCTTATTTCGGGCGGAATAGCCCCGTGGACGAAATAACCCCGCTGTACCCTACTGTGTTTCAGTTGCGTTCTTTTAACAGTCACCGTGTTTCATTTACGTGTCTTGAAAGTTACCGAGTTTCAGTCGCGTGTCTTTGAAATGTACTGAGTTTCAGTCGCTTAACGTTAAATGGAATTGAGTTTCATGCACTTTCCTTGGAAAGTAGTCGAGTTTTATTACTTGCCTATTTAAAAGAAAGTACTGCTCCAGGTCTTTAACTGCACTTCAACTATTCATTCAATAATCATGAATTTGGGAAACTTGCCTTTAAAACTAGCTACTCCTACCTTTAAACTAGCTTTAAAACTAACAGAGTTACATCCAATAATTCCCAATTCCTACCTGCGTCCAGCGCATTTCGCAACCGAATTCATTCAACACAAGAATCGACATCGTGCGTTGCATATAGGAGCGATATTACAATCTGCACGTTAATCCCCCGGAATAATAAACATAATAATTGTTTGCATCCCGTTGAATGATGCACAACGCACTTTTTTACGGGTGCTCATTCTCCATTAACCTTTATCAAGCGGAGCGTATCATACAATGTCATTGCCGACTCTTCAGCCTATTCCATATTCTGGGCTGCGTGAATTCGTCAATTATGAAAAGGCAATGCGGTGCGTAGGCTGGTGTTGTTTACTCGACAGCTTATTACGGTCTAATCCCCCATCAAATATGCCAATTTGGGAGGGAGAATCGCTTTCTTCGCATGTGTAATAGATTGGGCAGTTAATTACGTATTTATCACACCTATTTGACGTCAGATTGAAGAATATCGATTCCATCCTTTTACAGCCCTTTTATTGTTCAACATGCAACTTGGTGTAACGCAGGTATGTAATGCTTTGATCCAGAAATTGTACAATTTGTCTGAGTGGTTTATCACAATGCAAGTCGAATTGCAATTCAATTGTATTTTGGACGTAATCTGAGAGCACTTGTAAGCCTTGATGTGTTCAGCAATTTCTTAAAAGAGGATTATTACTATTGATGGGAGGCTTGTGAAATAAGAAATTTTATATTTTTCCACATTTTCATGTATTGATTGTTTTATTTCTACTTCCTTTGACTAATCGCAAAGATGAGTATGAATAGTGATGAGATGAAATGAAATGAATGAAACACATACACACATGGACAGCACACAATACAAAACCTACGGAGAATTGTACTGGATTTTGATCCGGACACAAGAGCCTCGTTTGTCTCTCCAAATTCAGACCAGAGTGTACTACGTGGAAGAGACTTTCATTTATGAAAGGGCAAAGGGCGGCTTAATATTTCCAACCAATCGTACAGCTAGTATGCCATTTGCTATTAAGGCCTGATTCTATGGATCAGAAGTTATGGTAGTTGGTACTAACGCTCTGAGCAGATTCTCAGCCTTTTTATTCGTACGAAATATACATGCTTCGAAATCTTAATCCTATCATATGTATATTAATTGTGTAAAAATATTTCCCATAAAATTTAAGTAAAATTAAGAGATCTGCCAAAGAAATCTTAAATCGACCACCTTTCCCATTTAAAAATGTATACAAATCCCCCCGTTTCCCCCTAAGAGAGTACCGCCAAAGTTCAGAATGCCACCTTCATGCACGATCAAGGAGTGTTGTTGCAATATGTTTTTTCTCTCTTTCCATATTTACCTGTTATGAAACCATAAAATGGTTTTGAATACTCATCCCGTATCCTCGGCCAAAACAAAAAAATTCTTACTAAAATTATTTGCAATTTAGAAATCTATCATGCTTTTCCATTAAGAAATCTCGAGATACCCCTCAAACCTCAAAAGTTCTAAATACAACTTTTCGGCTCACCTCATTCTTTTTTGTACGGCAAGGTTGCAAGTTTGTGAATTTCATCATTAAGAGGTTACCAACTAACGGCGAATAGGGAAGCGCGGAATAAACCACACCACCTCTTGTTATTTCCATCTGTGTGCATTTACGAGTTGCATAATTGCTGAGGCCTTTCATGAGTTGCTAATGGAGGTGTTCGTGTTCTTCCGTGTCTGTCTGGAGGCTGACGTCTGCAGACGTTGCAGGATCATTTGGTGCGAGATGCTTTGCAGGATTTCTTCCCGTGTGTCACTTGACACATCTGCCTCAGGGATCCCGAAACCCTGCTGAATCCACAGTTTCCGGTGCAGACTGACAGATGCGACAGAACGAATTGTTCACTCCCTCTTATCAGTCGTTCGGAACAAGACGACCTGTCGTTTAGTCAGCCATTGTGTTTCAACTCTGAAGTTAGCCGTGACAGTGAAGATTAACTATTAATTGGACGCAATATCACTCTGCTACAAAAAAATGTAGATGTTCATTAATTTAACGGCACTATGGACGATAACGAGATCACCATATAAAAATCGAGACGAAAACGGGACCAACTCTCCCATCTCTTTGGAAATACTACAGGCTGGACCACATATGTACCGCATGTGTGTGTGTGTGTACAGACATTCATACACAAGGTGATCCATAAATGTCCCATCCATATTTATTTTGAAAGAGTGTTTCCATACTTTTGGACCACCCTGTATACAAAATCACGTGATGCAGCAGTCCTTTGAGGACCCAGATCTACCAAGCGGCTTTTTATTGAGTGACAGGAGGTCAGTGTAGAGTCCCATCGCCCCTCTTTTCTAACTCTCATCACACCTCCCCCCTTTACACATACTACATACACACACACACACCCACACCCACCCACACACACACACACACCCACACACACACACACACACCATCACACACACACACACACACACACACACACACACATATATATATATATATATATATATATATATATATATATATATATATATATATATATATATGTATGTATGTATGTATGTATTTGTGTGTAGGGGAATTTCATATTTACTAGGAGGTACTCAAAAATTCACCGAAATATTTTTCAAGCAGTTGTATTGAACTTTACACTTAAACATTTTAGTCGCCTTCAAAGTATTCTCCGTTCAAGTCAATGCACTTTTCCCAACTTTTTATCCTCTGCTGGAAACAGTTCTGGAAATCTTGAGTACTGTTCAAAGTCGCCAGTGTATATTTTTTTCACCAAATCCACCTCACCGAATCACTTCCCTTTCATTTTTCTTCATCATTAGAAAGAAAGTAGCATGGAGCTATATCGGGTGAGTAGGGTGAGTTTGATACATGCACCATGTTATTCGTTGCCAAGAACTGTCGGACAGATAGATACGTGTGGCAGGAGCATTGTCATGATGAAGCAACCAATCCGAACTTCACAATTCTGCTAAATTCGCTGGCAGGTAGTCGATGACAGCTTTGTTTCTTTAGAAACTTGTTCAATTGTCTTTCTACGATCCTAATTAATAGGTTGTAGAACTTTTACGATGGTTTCCTCATTTCTGCTCGTCGAAGGACGGCCAGCTAATGGCAAGTCTTGACGTGTCGCCACTTTTGAAAGGGGCAAATTACTCGTAGACCAAAAACATCATCCTTAAAGGCTTCCCGAAGTAAAACAGGGGTCTCAGCTGCAAACAATATTTCAAGCACACTTTGTTCCTTGTGGTCACCTATCACAATAAACGCTGCATCTTGCGAGTAGAAACACACACAAAGCAGCACCAAGGACGAGCCACACGACACAGATCGACGTCATTCGGCAGACTGGAGCGACAAACCCCAAGCTAACGCATAGCGACACGATCCGTAACTACAAAGCTCGCGCAGCTCAACTGCATTGTCGATTATTTTTAAATACCCCTCGTATGTGTAAATGTTAATGTATTAACCGGATTAAAAAAAAAATACCGAATTGTTGTTAGAAAGACATTATATCAGAAAGTTGATGTCTTATTGGAAGAAATTCTTCTTAAGACACCTTCATTAAGTGTATCCATTTTCCGAAGTATCTTCCATTGTCGTTTTCATTTTATTTCTTCGTAGGCGGATTTGTGAGGAGCACCTTGTAATAGACGTGATATCAAACACAGCGTGAAAGTTTTGTTGCTGTTATTTACTGAAGGATAGCTACGTATAAACGTTAGGTGTGCCATATAACTTCGGCGAGACGATTTCTGGCAATAAAATGAGAAATATGAAACGCTAGAACATGTGCGATATGCTCCTACTATGGCAAAGCTTAGCTGCAGCACCTGCCTGAAAGCCTGCTCTGAAAGCTGAACTATTATTAGTGAGTCTGTTTTATGGATCATTTCGAGTTACACTCACGTCGTAAGACCCGCCTTTGTCTGCAGTCTGGGACTGCTCCTTAAGGTTTTAGGCCCACTTTCCTCAAGAGCCGGCATGAGAGCATAATTTTCTTTGGACTCGATCAAAAATCAAAGGGTTGTAACCAAAATGTGCCTTCAAAATTGATCAATATTGATAAACTTTACTACGGTTTAACTTATCTCGTATAATGGCTATTTATATACTCTCTTTCGGGAATCTATGGAGCAAGGCCGGACATAACGGTAGAAAAGGGCAGAATAGTGGGCGGAGTAAAGCAGTACACGTTGCTGCAAAGACTAGTAGCTGAAGTAGTTTTTCTCCCTCCACGCATTCCTAATGCTTCGCACGTGTTCATTGGTCGAGCCCACCTTAGTCACTACTTGCGCAGACACTTGCTTTTGTTCGTTTGCTCCAGAGGTTCCCGGGACAGTATAAGAAGACAAAAACGTATGACACTTCTATATTAGGCTGTTCCGAAAATGAGTTTCGTTATATATCTTTTTAATGAAATGCATACACTGTATATGTAGTTAATTTATTATAGTTGGAATCCTTACACCAGAAAAAACTTCACTATAAGCATTGGATAAATATGAACCATCATGAATAAATGGAATAAACATTGAATAGAATTTATCTTTTGCGACAACATAGACAATATTGAATAACAGAACCTGTTTTCATAAACGCGCCAACAGACCAGACGCAATTTTGTAACTGTAATTTCTTAGACAGTGCGTTATAAAAATTGTGAGTATTTTTCTCAGTCAATCCGGGCTCAATATTTTGTTCCACACAAACAATAGCAGTTTTGAATTTCATGATGGAAATCGACTTCGAAAAGAGTTATTATTACCATTTCCTTCTTTGATTTATGTTTGAAACAACAATTTTTGGAAATATTGTAATAGAAATGTTTTGTGTAAGTTAATATTGAGAAACATTTACCATTAGTAGGTGATGGTCAAGCAATGGATAGATCCATATCTTTGTAGACAATGTGTGCAACCAAGGAAGTGCTATATTTTACGAACGTTTCGTCTCCAACGTTTTTTCGAAAGTTAAGCACATGGAAATTAAAAAACCGTCACATCAGAAACAGTGTCTAGCTACTTTCATAGCGTTACTTAACATAGCTTGTGTACACATACCCATATAACATAGAGGGCATACGAGTAAGTAGTTTGTTATTTGAATTTTAAGCCTACTTTATACAAATGTCGGCTAATCGGGACTGAACCTACAGTATAAAATGGGATGGGAACTACCACATATCTCCACCGAGTATCGAACCAGGATTCTATTTCTTACAAGGCGACAGCGAGGCCATACAAGTAAGTGAATGTCACATTCGAGACTATATAGAGTAGCTTAAAGTGATTAGTGCAAACGAAAACCAATCAACCCTATATATATCTTAGGAATTTACGGCGTAAAGGGAATTATATTTTGTAAAATATATGACTTGACACCAGCCGCAATACACACACTGCCATGCCCACCACAAATGATTGAACCGAGCTCCTTCTTTTATCTAAAGCTCAAATTCCAATGTGCAGTATTTTATACTGCCGAGACTATGGACAATAAATCTACTCTTTCAGAGCCTCTGCTGTGTGATATTGAATTTGAAGATTGAGGTCAGGGAGAGGTAGAAAAAACAGGAACGTGATTTATATCGTGAGCGTTTCTCTTGGTAAGACAAAGAAGAATTGTAAGCACATACGAAAATGAAGGAAGAAGTATCATCCGCCGCTTGTCAGCTTATAGCACATTGAAGAGCGACGATACTTCACTGCCTGTAAGCAGTTGGACAAATAAAAAGCTGGAAATACTGAAATAAAGGAATGGAGGGACTTCCATTTAGAAACGTGATTACAACGCAAAAACAACATTCCACTTTTATCTACTTGAAAACATTACCGTTCATATTCAAAGTATTTAAAAATTTACAATCATTCAGAGAATTACAAGAACCAGAATCTTCGTGATTTTAAAGACTTAATGGATATCTTCACATTTAAAATATGTGAAGTTGCACTTCTAAATTATACTTAACTTTAATTTTCAGTTGATTATTTAAATTTTGTACTGTCGAAATCACTGCAAAACGTTCAATAGCATATAATGTAAAAACTAAAGGTGTTAGAAAACTATCAATTTTTTAAAACTTGCCTCTGCTTTTCATTCTGGATTAGTCTGGGAAAACTAATCTCGCATATTGTCACGGTATGTCTATAAAGCCCTCGAATTTAAATCGAAAGGAGGCTCGATGATATTGGTTTATCGAAGAATTGATGATTTGATGGTAACAATCCATGGTCACAAGATTAACTTACTACAATCTGTCACAGGAGTCTTTCAGTGTGTGTGAGAGGGAGACAGACAGGTGTTAGAGAAGGCTTAAAACGTGTTACACGTTTTGCCTTTTAGAAGATTAAGCCCATTATTGCACATAATGGAAAGAAGATTTGTTGACGAAACTGAACATCACGAGTTCTCTGCGCAAGTAGTAACTCGAGAGGGCTCGACCAATAAACGTGTGACTGCATGGAGGGGTAACCCGACCGCAGCCACCAGCCGTTTGCAGCAGCGAACTCTGTTTTGCTCCGCTCGCTCACTTTCTCCCCTTCTCTACTGTTAAAGGAACTTTTGATAAATAGAGGTGTTTTTGGACCCCATCAACTCTTCGAGTACGTCACTGCCTACCCGAAACAACAATACTGAATTTTAAGAATATATCTGACCGTCATTCATAGGATCTAGATTAAACAGGCAATCGCATTCTTGCATTACAATCGTTTACGTCACTTTTGGAGATAATTCTCCCAGATTACAATAGCAATTCCCAAAACTCGATCATCCTCTATGCCTCTTCCTCCTCTACATATTTTCTATATATTCCTCTATGAATCCAATTATTACAAATCTGATTCGTGATGCTTTGTTCAATAGTTAAATTGCTTTTATAAATTGTAAATTTCGGCCATAAGCAGGGCCCCTTTCCGAAGGTACTCAAATGACCACCTTTCTTCCACGTAGTGGACCTTGAACTCCGTTTTGCACACTAACGAGGCTGTGACGTCTGGACACACAGGTAATATAATGCTGCGTGGTATTCTTGTTGTGTGCTGTCCATGTCCACATGTGTTTGCGATTGTCCTTTCATCAATTTAATCTTATCGCCTGTTTATCCTCATCTTCGCAATTAGAAGTGAAGTGAATTTATCAGGAGTGCATTTTGTAAGATTTGTTTTGTGAAATACAAAAGTTTAACCCTGATGATACTCGGTTAGAAATGTAATATATTTTTTTTTTCTGTGAACATAGTGGCCAAGACGGAACTTTTGCCCCCTATATGCTTTTTAATTTCCAAAAATATAAATGTTCGATACAGTCTAGTATGCATGTAATAACTTTAGGTCTCGCTTCATTTTCTTCCTTGAATGGTTTGTTACCGTTTTTACCAATCTCTCTACAGTCCTTTCTTCTTGCACCATTCTTTCTTAGTAACCCTGTATACATATTAAATCAAAATGGAAGACACTTCTTTTTTGGTAAACGGAACCTTCATGCTTTGGGTTTCTTACGTAGCACCAGTGAACAAACGAAGAGAAAAAAAGGGGGAAAAAGAAAAGCCAAGCAAATAGGAAGAGGAGCAATTTTTAATCCCGGGGGATTACCCAGGTTCAGCTGGCCGTTTCATTTCTTACCGAGCAGCGGACCGAAATCCCATCCCCGCATTCTGCCGAGCTGTCCAGAGCAAGATGATGCATGTACGAGGATTCCCCGCTTCAGGCGCTTCGCGAGGGAAAGGCGCGAACACACTAAACACTCCGAGGCTGTAAATTTCCGGCTGTAAATGTCAACCTCCCCGCCATTCCCGGCCTGCAAATAACACGCATCGGTACGCACTTTCGCGAGGAAGCCCAACGAGTCTTCGGTATCGTGGTTGCTACAGTCGTTTACGCTGTCCAGGCCGTGATATGAAGTTCAATTTCGTCGAGCCTGATTTATACACTTCAACTTATTACGACGGCTAAAAGGCGTGTGACTAGTGTTGCCCACGAGACGAGACACTGGCCTGTCTCGTCTCGTGGAAATGCTGTCTCGTCTCGAAAATATTCGTTTGTCTCATGACACATGGCCAATCTCGTCTCGTCTCGAATTTTTAAAAGCCTGTCCCGTGGGCAACACTACGTGTGACTATGATGACCGACTATGATCCTAGCGTAATCGAGGGGTATCGGGTTCGATACCCGGTGGAAGCACATAGTAGTTCGGATTCCACTTTAAATTGTAGGTCCAGTCTCGATTAGCCTATCTGTGCATGACGTCGACTTATAAACTCTCATTCAGTTTTTATTTAGACTCATTTTTGTTTGTCTTGCGTTAGACCGTGATGAGGTCAGAGAGTAAGTCTCCGTCTTGGCTTAATTTTAAGATGTCTATCTCGTTCTACGTTTCATCTAGACAAGTTTCGATGGATCTAGTCTTTGAAAATTAAAATGGCTTGGTTTCATTGAATTTCTGAACAAGACCGACCCATATCTCCGGATCACCCTCAAGATACCTGTTCGTTCCCCTTCTGTGCTTGTAAGCAGAGATTTTAGAGTTTAATTTTTTAGAAATTAAAAAAAATCCAGTTTCAGAGTGGAAGAAGCTCTTTAATGTAAACAAAAATTGTTTCCAGGTTATTTCGATTCAAGATGTTTTGTCAACTTAGTGTTTTTTTTAAACATGTCCGCTCCAATTAAAACTTGTTTGTTTTATTCCTCGGCTCAGATCCATTTGACGTTACAATACAACTTTAAAAGCATAAGCTTACTTAATGTGCGTTCGCAAATCCCTTATTTTAAAGTTTTTACCCGTCTAAGCTTTCAGTGTGTTGGAGGTGTGTGAGAGAGGGAGACAGACAGAAAAAGTGTTAGAGAAGGCTTAAAACGTGTTATAGTTTTTGCTTTTTAGAAGATTAAGCCCATTAATGTACATAATGGAAAGAAGATTTGTTGACGAAACTGAACATCACGAATTTTCTGTGTTGACCAGTAGATCAGAATTTTGCTTACATTGGCAAAGCAAACTCGAACAGCAGACATCACATTTTGTTACATAAGAACCCTATTAACCTTCAGCGACACAGATTTTTGTGCTTGTCTATTACTTGCGTCATGTTATCCTGTGAAGCCTGCAACAAGCGCAGCTTCCATGCATCTCATTTGTAGAGCCTACAGGATAACTGTAGTATTTTCGAGATACAGAGAAATGATTACGTGTTTCAATACTCTTTTCGATATTAGACATGACAGAGTGCCTTTCGTGTGGCACAAATGGCAAAACAGTTCGTATACGAAGCTTATGTTAATATTTATTAACTTTTTCGCTCTATGCAACGTATTTCTTTTTCTCTCCTCCACAATGTGTACGCTTTGTATCCACAAACGAAATGACATTCACAGTGGTATCCGGCTCATATTTATATGGTGTCAGTGAAGCGACCACCTGTCGATTCTCAGCGTTCAGCAATTTCTCTCACGTTCTAGATAGTAAACATCTGACCATTGCCTCTTCGGGATCGTCCATTGAAAATGTTCTGGACATTGATGCAACAGGAAGCCAACACCCTTTCCTGTGCATTGTAATTCGTGCCCATAGCAACTTTATTGAGGAAAATTTTTATTTTTAAAGATTCACTTCATATCTAGTTGTTGGTAACTATAGTGTATTTCTATTTCCATAACAAGCAGATATATATATTTTAAATCCACACTGAAATAAATTCAAATTATGATATATCTAATATATTGTTCATTGACATATCTGTCAAGTAGGATGGCTGTTCATAGCACTCAAATAAAATACGATTATATATCGGAAATCGATCAACCGAATTTAATGAAACATGAAGGATGCTGTACCAAGGTAATCCTCTAATTCAATTACTTCGTTAAACACAACAAATTCTGTGTGTAAATAATAGTAATAATAGTATGCAAAACACTTATACTGAGCGTGTCTGAAACTTTATAACGGGCTAATAGTCAAATTATCAACGTCAGCTCGCTAAACTCATGGAATGAGGAAACATTGGATTTTAAAACAATACGGTGTCCCGGAAGGAGAGTTTCCAGAGAGGGTTTTTCAGCCTACGTGGCACAACAAATTTTCAAAGTACTCCCATTCGATTAGTTCTGTGCATGTTTATGTGATGACGTAGACTTTTTTCTCGTTTTTTCTTTATTTTCGAGCCGGCCTTAGTGGCGAAGTGGTTAGCACATTGCGCTACGGCGCCAGGGGTTCAGGTTTCGAATCCCAGTCTGCGCACGGGTGTTTGTGAGTGTCCATTCATCAAGTTCATCATGTCATCACTCATCCCCATCTTCTCAATTAGCCAAAAGTAGCAGAAAAGCGTTATAAAATAAAACAAATCAATCAGCAAATCTTTATTTTCGAAATAATAGGAGACTTTGGTGCTCGTTGGATAACGTCTGACCAAACATGCAAAACTTTTCTTGAAAATTAAGAGATCTATCAAACGAGGTGACGCTTGACTACCTTGCCCATTTAAAAGTTTGAAGGTACGTACATCCTGGACATTCCCCCTTAGGACACGTTAACTCACTCTACGTGATTTCGTAAAGTGACGTTGACAATTTTCTCAAAATGTACTGTCGTTTCATAAACAACTTGCTGCTTACCCGGCGTTTCCCGGGTATTTATTTATCCCAATCTTCTATTAGACAGGAAAATAATGAATTCTAACTATAGTGTAAAATGAACTTGAAGTTAAACGGCATTGGGAGTGTCACTATTCATCTTAGAGACCCCGAAAACTGTGGATTCCACACTAATATCGGTCGTTTTATATGTCACTCCCTTCCCACCGCACCCCTGGGGATGCCAGGGGTGTCTTGGAGTTGAACGGCATTGGAAGTGTCACTATTCATCTTAGCGACCCCGAAAACTATGGATTCCACACTAATATCGGTCGTTTTACATGTCACCCCATTCCCACCCCACCCCTAGGGCTGCTAGGGATGTCTTACTCCCACAGTATTTCTTTCCAGATTGTAAGTGATACGTGCATTAATTTTGATTGAAATCGCTCCAGGTGTTCGAAAGTTATGCCGGAACAAACACACATATATACACATACATCCGTTTTTATATATATAGATGTTGTGACCTTACAGACTGACCCTGTGTGAGGAGGGTATAACAGGACTATGTTTTTGTTAGAAAATAAATATTTGCATTTTACCTTGTTTGTCTATGTCAGTACGCTAGAAACTTATGAAAATGAACTTCGAATAAGGACGAAATATGAATTTAAATAAGAATGGTGATTCAATTTTGCGTTGAGAGTCTGAGTGAAATATTACAAACTCAAGAGAGGTAAGTCCTGTAGCTCTTAAAGAATAACAAGAGCCCTGCTACTCCGCAAAGCACGACTTGTATTGTACTAGAAGTTGTAAGTTTCTTTAATTACCTTCCATGTTCCTTAAGTTTGATTAGAAACCGCTTTAATTAAATCTGGTGTAAGCTCGAATTGAGTTTAAAGTTACTAACAGGCCAGAAATTCCCTACAAGAAAATTTCTAAGGCATTTCCTGAACGTAAGGACAGTAGTTTATTCGTTCTGTTAACATCAGGAAACTTGCATAGCACCATGGATAAAGTAAAACTGTTCTCCAGGAAGCATTTCCAGTAAACATTAGTAAAGGAACAATCGATTATCTATTTGTTAATGCTGGAATGTTACCTTACATACAAAATGTTTAGGTTACAATTGTCCAATTCCCAGTTTGTCCTCATCTGATGATGGTGTGATCAGTACGCGGCTTCTATCACTTTCCTTTTAATGTTACCCCTTATGTTGGCTTGCAGTCCCTTAAGATTGAACCCGTACTGGTATGTAAATGAAGTTATTTCAAGGTAAAATGTTTTGCAAGATTTGTGCACTGACTACTTAAATCTTCTCTCTTGGAATTGTTTCTATTTTTCACTGGTTAATATTTTTGGTCTTCAAATATTTGAAAATGTCGATCTCTGTGGCGCATTGGTTAGCACACTGTGCCACGATGCCAGGAGTCCCGGGTTCGAATCCAGAACATGGACATGAGCGTTCTTTTTTAGTGTCCCTTCATCAATTTCATCATATCATCACTTATCCGCATCTTCACGATTAGCCAAAAATGGCAGAAGAGAGAAGTACAAATAAAACGTAAAATATACGAAATAAATCAATCAAATATTTGGAATGTCCGGTTTCTAGAGTGGCCTTCCATGAAGTCGAGTAATCGTTACAGTGAATGTCAATTATTATTATTGGAAAACCGTGTCTCAAGACACAGATGACCCCATTTCCTGGTGGTAAAGTGCACGACACTACCAGTCGAATCGACCTGTTTACGTCCGACAGAGGACAATGCCCATTACACAGCTCAACAAAGCATTGAGGCAGTGACGTCATTAAATTCATACACTGTTGTGAACAATGGGTGTGTGCGGTATTCCCAAAGTCTTCCACGCTCGTTGGTTGGTCTACGGGACCATTTAGCGCAGTACCTCAGTGCTTTGTTCCCAACAGTCAATAACATACACAAGGATAATACCGTGACGTCAGAACTTGTTCGCTTTGCTGGGCATATTAAATGCTCGCCGAAGTCGGAATAATGGTTGCTTGTACACTCTTCACAGTGAAGTGTCCTCAAAATGGCTCTATTCGGTTCATACATAACTTCCTTCTGTCTTTTAGCTTTGTTGTACCAGAAAGAGAATGCAAATTTTTGCAGGTAAATGCACCTTAAGAGAGTGTTTTTTTTTTTTGTTTTACACCGACAATGCCTTGGAAAATACAGGGTGTCCGGCTAGAGGTATATGCCGGGTGCGTCAAAAAAATGTATACACACTTTGAACTGTCTTAGAGAATTTATATTCCAACCTACAAGGTTAAATTTCTGGGAAAAGCAAGGCTATAGTCCAATTGAAAAATAAGTGTACTTTTTGGTCAAACTGAATGTTCCAAATGGTGGTTAAGGTAAATGTTCAAAATGATGGCCTTCAGCTTCGATACATTTCTGAGTACCAGTCACGACTGATTCCGTACCTCGCACCAAAGTGTCTAATCGGATTTCTGCACAACCCGCTTGAATCTCATCCCAAAGTGTGTCCAGGTTACGTGGTTTACGACGGTACACCTCATCTTTTACTGTACCCCATAAGGTCTGGAGAGCGTGCAGGAAACTCGATTGGTCCCCTGCGTCCTATCCACTGGCCTGGTACATTTTGACATGTATGCTCACACATCCCTATGATAGTACGGCGGGACGCCATCTTGTTGGTAATAAAACCTGTCATTACCGTACATTGCACGAATGGCAGGGAAAATGGAATCAGCAAGCATTGTTAGGTACTTTTCTCCAGTTACAGCACCTTCAACACGGAAAAGACCAATGAGTCCACCTAGGAGACAAACCACACCACACATTTACACCAGGCAAATTCACAGCCTTTTCAACAATAATGTGGGGATTATCTTCAGCCCATTACACACAATTATGCCTATTGACAGTTCCATTAAGTTTGAATTGAACGTACATCCGCCATGTTGATGTTACTCTCTTGCCACTAACTGGGTTGCGCAGCTAGATCGACGATTCTGCTGCCACCTGTTGAGGAAACATAACATTACTTTTTTCCCAGAAATTTAACCTTGTAGGTAGGAAATTAAATTTTTTATGACAGTTGAAAGTGTGTATACATTTTTTTGACGCACCCGGTAAAACTGCTTGCAATGCGAAAATTACTCCTTACATTGTCTCCTAGTGAAGCTCAGTCCATAAACTATCGATTCCAGATTTCAATGATCCACTTGTACGATCAATTGTACTGTTGAGTCACTTGCGCAGAAACTGTCTGGCCACCGAGATCCCCAGATTTGTAGCCATTCATTTTTTTCCCCTTCATTACAGATGTTGAGTAGTACAAGAGGAAAGTTTACGATTTGGATTTGGGTGATTTGAGACAGTGTATCGTTGCGCTAATAGCGTCTCAAATGCTGGTCAACACTTGGCAGGAACTTGAGTATCTGTCGAACTACAATTGGTGCCCACATTGAGGCCTACCAGCGTACATAGAAACTTTCTGAGTTACTTTGTACAAAACCGGGATAAGAAAGTTAATAAACTTTACAGATGCTAAAATATATGTGTGTATTTTTGTATACCTCTAGCTCGGACTTCTTGTACATTACTCCATTTAGAATATGCGTCGTAGTCTATACTATTCCCTTGTACTGTTTCAGGGATATTCAGTCTTACGGAGATTTAGGGAGATTTTACACCAATCACTGGAGCCTGTCATGCCGCTACGGTGTGGAACGTTGCCGTTTATTGGTTCATTCCCAAGTGGCATGCGTCGAGTCTAGTTCATCACTTCGGTGTGAGAATCTCCCTTGGGTAGCCAGCTTATTGGAAACTCCACCAGATAGCTGCCATATCCAAAAACGACTTGGATATTGCTGCAATTAAACGGCGCAACGCACACAAGGACACGAATAACGGAACTTGATATTATTACAATTTAGCTGTGTCAATCACTCGCCGCGAAAGTTGATTGCTCATTATATGTACAGTCCATGTACACAACCACTGCATAATAACTATACCTTATCAATGTGACATTCAAGAGTATAATAATAATAATAGTTTATTGCAGCGTGCATAATAAATATTTTGCTTTGAAGGGATCGTCCATTGCTAGATACATGTGTAAACAGAGAATTAATATATTTACAAGGAAGTTCACTCTTTTTAGGGTAAATCGTGGCATATTATTACTGTGTTATTATACGCTGGTAAAGTCGTCTGCTAGTCTCGCGCATGGGAGAGGCAATGTTGGCTGTATACAACCGGTTGCTATGGTGGTTGCTAAGCCGCCAACATAGGAAAACGCTATCAGAGCTTTAGTTACGTTAGATAAGAAGTTGTCTTCGAAGGAAGGGTGCAACGAAGCATGAAAGAAAAATAATGTTATATTATGCAAAGTGCTACTCAGATGAAGTCGCACATCACTTTTCGAAATGTCTACAGCAGTTTTCCTAATAATAACTTTGTGTGTGAGCGAAGAGATGTTTACGGGAGCCAGATTAAATATTATTTAACCAATGTGGTCTGTATTCCTTTGTTACAAGGTAATCAGGAGGACAAAAGGGTTGAACACAATATGTGCCGTTTTCTCTATTCGTAACTATTTTGTCGTTCTTATTCCATTTTATCACGCTCTTTTATGCAAAAAACATTCGAATGAAGACAATTTGTTATAATTAATCATGGTCTGTCAAGCTAAAAACATCTTCAGGTCGATCCGAATTAACTAACAAGTGGGCGAGTTTATGTAACTCTGCAATTGATTTTTCATGAGATTGTAGGAAGGGAGAGAAAATATTGAAATCCTCTAAACAAAAATATCAGCAGTACTGATAACTTTAATTTAGTATTCACAACATATAATTCACTTTATCTCATACGAGGGTGGTTCAGCATGCTCCGCCTCTGACCCATTTCCAGTAATAGTAGAGACCTGTAATTTTATATGTAACATTGTTAATTCTTTAGACTAATATCCACAAAGTTTCAAGAATTTACAACAATTTCTCTATTTGTTACACGTTGATGATCAGTAAGAAGTGTAGCCACATGTGAAACAATGGGAAAATCTGAGGTCCGAGCAGTGATAAAATATTTACTCAAGAAAAATCTAACACGGGAAGACATCCATGCAGATATGGTGGGAACTCTTGGTGACTTTAGCCTTTCATATGATCTAGTGAAGAGATGGTGCCGTGAATTTAAATGTGGTCGGTAGACCTGTGAAGATGAGCATGGTGGTGACCCATCTGCAACGGTGACCACACCAGAAATGATTACAAAAGTGCATGACACGATTTTGGCAGACCGGCGAGTGACTGTCCGCCATATAGCAGACACATGTGGCATCTCAACTGGCAGTGTGCATTCAATTATTCATAATCATTTGTTAATGAAAATAATCTCTGCAAGTTGGGTCCCGAGAATGCTGACGGTCAACCAAAAGAGGACACGTTGTGTGAGAAGTCAGAACCTGTTGCGGACAATACCTATAGGCTGACAAGCCAAAGTTTCTGAAGAGATTTGTTACAATGGATGAAACGTGGGCTCACCACTTCGATCCCGAAAGTAAACGCCAAAGCATGCAATGGAAACACCCCCATTCTCCACCCCCAAAGAAATTCAAGGTTCAACCATCAAAGGTCAAAGTGATGGCATATGTGTTCTGGGATGCAGAAGGAATTCTTTTGATAGATTATCTCCAACAGGGATAGACAATCACAGGTGTTTATTTTGCAACCCTAATTGAAGAATTACGTAGTGCCATCAAGGATAAACGCCGCGGAATGTTGTTCCATTGTGACAATGCTGCCGCCCACACCTCCCAAGTTGCGGTGGCTGCAATTCATGCAGCAGGGTTCGAAATTGTCCCTCATGCCCCTTATTCTCCAGATCTGGCCCCTAGTGACTTCGACCTGTTCCCGAACATGAAGAAACACCTTCGTGGAAAACATTTTGCCAGTGATTCCGAGGTTATGGATGTTGTGAATGCTTGGTTGCAGGACCAACCACAAGAATTTTTTCTGCTGGGATTTATGACGCTTGTCTGGTTAAGGCAACTAACTAACCCGATAAGTTAATGATAGTTATTGGAAGCGCGTGGTAAATAAATCCCTGTTAGTGCCTACTCCAAACAAGGGTCACAAACACCTTTCGACGCTGCTTTCCTGTTGAGTAATTACGTTATAAAACAGGTAAACCATCAACAGAAAGGCAACGTCGCGTTCCGCTACATGCGGGAATCCGAGGAACGATCTAAATCACGAAGATTCCGTTCCAATTACTACTTTGCTTATTTACGTTGTCCACAACAATGTTCCTGTAACAAAAATGACAACACAGAAATACTTAATCACAAATTAACCCTCTTAATACTAATTGATCAAACAGGATTGCACAATTTAATATTCCTCGTAATTTTGCAAGAAATAGATGCAAAAGGGGGGGGGAGAGAACAGTCAAAAAAGACATAAAAATGACTAACCATTCAAGGACATTATCCTGGTTCTTATTCAAAATACCTATTTATAAGTATATGCACTTATATTGCTTTTCTTTCAATGTGTTCAATTTATCTCTAATGGAATGAAGCAAGCAAGAAAAGACAAAGGAAAGAAAACTTCAATTTTAACCTCCTTTTATTTCAACAATTTTAAAACTATCTTGACTTCCTATTAACTCGTGAAATATTATTACATGGCCCTCGACCTCTCATTTTTAAGAGTGGGGAATATTCTTTACAAAAACGAGTACAAGGAACATAACTGCACTACTTAACAAAAGGCAACGCAATGCCATTAACAATCTACGGAGGCGTTCTTCAATAACAATCAATTCTTAACATCTACGTACAATCAAGCGTATGTACCCTACATATATATATATATATATATATTTATTGTGCATGGCTTTGAGGCTACTGCTTAAGGTGTTCCGGGGACACGATTTATTAAAACGGGAAAAAAGGCAAGAATTAGAAAAAAGGCACTTTGTCATTTGACAAACTTGATTTAAGCCGTCGCTTCCTGTCTTTCAACAGTGTCTGCACAGCAATTCCTTGCGTAAGAAAAAAAAACAAATTTATTTTCTTTTGTCACAATCGATTATTCAATATCCAAAAAGCATGAGAATAGATGCCGTAGCGCTATCGTATTTTGCGGAGGAGAGTTTATTTTCTCCGAAATAAACTCTATAAACGTACAAAAGTACGAGTAATATTCCCAAATTGAATATATAATATTTGGAATGTTACAGATTGAAGCACTGGAAGGCCGAGGGGACTATGTTGAAAAGTGAAAGTGCTTTGGTTTTCCTACGAGGGTTCCTTCTATGTCAGGGGCGGAGCATGTTGAACCATCCTCGTATATATATGAGTTAGTTTGTTATCTTTATTGTTACTTCCATTGTTGTTTTTGCTGTTATTTCCATTGTTTTTACATTCCAATGTAAAATGGCCAACGGTGTATTTCGAATTCTCTGGTAAATAAATAAATAAATAAATAGAGCGAACAAAATTGCTAGATTAAAAAAATGATATTCGAATGAATTATGGGCGTCGGGAAGGGGAGTCGAATCGGTTCTTTGACACCCATGGAAATTGACATAGTACATTTCAAGTAAGAAAAAGACCCAGAAAGGTTACTGTTAATAAGAGAAATAGAGAGCAGAATAACCAAAGCAAAAACTGCATTGGGTTGTAAAATACAGAAACCAGGTTACGCTTTCTCATTCTACAATTCAATTCAAGGAATAAATGGTTTCACAGTTTTCAAAAATTAGAGTTTAGCCTTACTTTTGTGGGTAAAATTTAGTAACAATTTAGAATAAATATTCATTTCAGTACACAAACTATATAAAATGTGAAAAAAATAAAAAACAGTTCTGGTAGTTATTCACTTATCTGGTGGATCGAGTAGAAGAATCTTCCGAAGGATATAATAATAATAATAATAGTTATTATAATTATTGAATAAAATTGGTTCATATCCATGAGTTTATAATAGTCAATGTATAACAACAATCATAACCGTAATAATAACAATTATTGAATCGGAACTCCGTTCCGTAGATCAGTTCTTGCTGCGGCATTGGACATTTTTTTTAATAACTACAAAAGTCAATCCTTTATGACGTTAATTCCTATTGTAAACAGTAGAGGAAGAGCAACAGAAACAGTTCATGTATTAAATTTGTCTCCTGTTGGTCAGCAGTCGGTAGGTTCCAGGCACCAGGCATTTCAGGGCGACAGGTTTTTTCACACATGTTTAATCTTTTGTTGGATAGTCCTGTAATGCCCAAAGCGATATGCATACCTTGGAAGAGGGGTGAATTTACCAGAAGCAAGAAGATAAGCCTCTTGAGGATAATTATTTCCTGTTACTGTCAGTTTACCATTGTGTGTTGTGCATTGTGATATATATAATCACTAAGAAACAATTACATTATTTTATGGCAATCCTTGATAACCTATAAATGGAAGTAAAAATTTCCGGTTAGCATTCGCTTATTTACGAGTTACGATTATTCAGTATTTCCTGAAATTTAGAAAAATAATATATTTTGGTAAGTACTATTCCTTTAAGATGTAAATTGGAACCAAATTTCCTGAAACGACAGACGTGACAGAGCTTGTGTATATATATATTTACTTTGGATGGAGTACTAATGCTAATAATAATAATACCGTTGTTACCTCAATATGAATTTATTATTGTTGTTGTTATTAGTAGTAGTGGCAGTAGTCGTGTCTATTCATTGCGGTTCGCGTTCAGGTTGTTGAATGAAACCACTTCAAGCTCTGCTAATACTACCACCACAGACAAAGAAAAGTATGTTCTTTGTCTGCGCTGCTACCAGTACTACTACAACTATTCAAATTTGTCAATGGCCTGACCACTCCTACAAACATTTCTGGGGATATCCATTGACTATGAACTAATATAGCCCTACACATATATTCTTCTGAGCGAGAAAATGCATTGTACTTTATTTTAATGCCCAGTGGTGTAGAAGGCAGGAAATGTGCCTAATGTTTGCAATCACACACAAAGCAGAAATACATATCTGACCGCAGACAAAGAACCATGTGACTTCACGTTCCTTTACTCGCCAGCAAGCCTATGGCAGCTAAACAGAAGAAATCGTAAGTTCCAGCCAATTGTTTGTCGGTCACTTTCTTGGAAAATGCCTGCTTTGTTTCTCCATTTCTTCTTTAACTTGTCGCCTGTAAGCAACCTGTATTTTATCTACGTATTCTTCTGAATCTAATCTTTCCAATGGTATAAGATACATATTAGCATTTTCTTTGATAAACTCTGACACTTACAACAAAATGTATCCCTCGCGATCCGTTTCCATACTACCTGCATGGGGAAAGTACGGGGAGCGCGTTGTATTAAGCC